>NC_050445.1:112609319-112935654 GCF_903995425.1 Onychomys torridus
AATGTGACTCTTCCTCCAAAGAATTGTGGGTGGTTCTATTTAGTTAAGGGTTGGTTGTGTGGGTGTGTATATGTGTATTGTTTTTGTCTTGTTTTAAGCTGGCCTTGAACTCACCTGTAGTCCAGGCTGGCTTTGAAATACTCATATTCAAATTTTTAAAATTGTGAACTATTGATCTCTTTTGAGACAGTATTTTACTGTGTAGCCCAGGTTGGACTCAAACTCACAATCCTCCTATCTCAACCCCTTGAATGTGAGTTTATTTTTTCAAAGCACATCTTCATTAAAGTATAGTTGATATACAGGAATCTGCATGTATACATCCACTGAAGTCCCTGCCACAGTCAAGACAGTGAGCATGAACATCCCCCAAAGCTTCCTCCATTCCAGAGCGCATTTTCTTTGTACTTCTCTTATGAAGGGCAAGGAGCCTGCTCTCCCTTTTTGGTCTTCTGTGACAGCAAGTGCACAGGTGACTCCTAGTGGGATAAACTTTCAGAGAGAAACTTGAAGGCGCCAAGGTTTCAAGAGGGAGGCCAGAGATGGAGCCTTGGAAGTGAGGCAAGAGACCTTTCTTTCTAAGAGTCAGAAGAACATCTTCAAAGGTACAGAATGCAGAGGAGGGCTGTAATTCTTGTTTTTGTTTTATTTTTCAAGTGGGAAAGCTATTAACCAAATAGGATGAAACAGTCATTCAGTTGGTCAGTAAATATCCATTAAGCAACTGCAATGTTCTGTGTACTGAGGGGAATGGACAAGAGCCAAGGCTTGGTCAGGATGTTAAGGCCTCGTTACAGTTGCTCTGGCCACACCAGTGACTTCAGGGCCATCCCATAAGTCAGTGTCCCCACTGTCACTGTGAAGATAATTTTAGTCAGTACCCAGAGGAAGCTGTGAAACATGTGAAATATCTATGTGCTTTATTTACATAAATTTAAAAAGTCCATACAACTATCAGCTTAAGGGCAAACTTTTAAGCCTTTTGAGAGTAAATATAAAGCCATCAGCTAAGGAAGGATGCTGAGCATATTGTGGATCAGAGAATCCACTGAGATCATGAGCTAAGTATGCAGTTGGGGAAAGGTTGCCAAGGACAATAGAGGACACTCGGTTGCAGGTCCCTGGCATCTTGATGTCACAATCCTTGGATACTCTGATGTCAAATGCCTCAGTCCTTGTAGAGACAAGCTACCTGAGGTAAGTACACAGAAGTCTGGGTTCTCTGATCAGTTCTCACATTAAAAAATAATATCAGGCATGGTACAGTGACACACGCTTGTAAAGTGTCACAGGAAACAAAGACTAGAGGACTTCTGCAAGTTCAAGGCCAGCCTGCTCTACACATGGATTACAGAGTAGCCAGGGCCACACCAGACCTGGTAAAAAAAAAAAATTAGTATGCAAACATTTGGAGACATGCTTCTGGTACTAAAGGACCTTTAACAAGCTTTTTCATGCAGCTCTCGGGTGGTGTGTGTGTGTGTCCAACTCCATGCTGGCTGCTAGTGAATACCACTCAGGCACATCTACCCCTGAGACACACCTTCTCTCACTCACTCAGGGAGGACTACACTGCAGACCAGTTTGACAAGACCTTGCTAAACTTTGTCACATTGGGACAGGGTCAGCAAACTTCCTCTGTAAAGGCCAGATAGTCCATAGCTAACTCCGCCTCTGCAGGGCAAAATTAGCCTGAGATGGTACAGCAATACCTTAGCAGGGCTGTGCTCTGGTGAAACTGTATTTCCAACAGCATGTTAAACCCCTGTTTGGCCTGTGGGTTTAACGACCCCTGGTCTATGGAGATCTTCCACGAAGACCAGTGGCCAACCAGTCACATGAAGATCACCGCCCATTACGAACAAACTTTGAAGTCTTTAGTCATGAGCTAGTTCAAAACAATCTCCATGATCTGTTTCATGGCTCATTACTGGTTGGTTGGACAGAGGGCTTGTTCACAGCTCCAAGATTCCTTCCAGTTCTGTCCCTGTGAGACAGCTCAGGGCGGGCAGGTTTTCTTTTGTCTACAATATTTCTTTTACTACAGAAATAAGCACCTGCTTTATCATTCAGCATACTTAGTGAGTCTGCTTTCTCATAAATATCTTCCTTTTTTAGATCTGTTTTCTCAACCGGTCAGTTTTAATGGGCTCCGGAAATACCCTCTCCTCTTCAATGTGTCTATCCCTCACCACGAAGAGGTCATCATGGCTGAACTCAGGTTGTATACACTGGTGCAAAGAGATCGTATGATGTATGATGGTGTGGACCGTAAGATCACAATTTTTGAAGTGCTAGAGAGTGTTGAAGGCTCCGAGGACGAAAGGAGCATGCTGGTCTTAGTGTCAACAGAGATCTACGGAACTAACAGTGAGTGGGAGACATTTGATGTCACAGATGCCACCAGGCGTTGGCAGAAGTCAGGCCCCGGGACCCATCAGCTGGAGATCCACATCGAGAGCACACAGAACCAAGCTGAGGACACCGGAAGGGGACAACTGGAGATAGACATCAGTGCCCAGAATAAGCATGACCCTCTGCTTGTCGTGTTCTCTGATGACCAAAGCAATGACAAGGAGCAGAAAGAGGAACTAAACGAAATGATCACTCATGAGCAGGATCTTGACCTGGACACCGATGGTTTTTCCAGCGGGCCTGATGAAGAGGCCTTGTTGCAGATGAGGTCTAACATGATCGACGACTCTACTGCTCGAATCAGAAGGAACGCCAAGGGCAATTACTGCAAGAAGACTCCACTCTACATCGACTTCAAGGAGATCGGCTGGGATTCCTGGATCATCGCGCCTCCTGGGTACGAAGCCTATGAATGCCGTGGTGTCTGCAACTACCCTCTGGCAGAGCACCTCACACCCACAAAACATGCTATTATCCAGGCCTTAGTCCATCTCAAGAATTCCCAGAAAGCTTCCAAAGCCTGCTGTGTGCCCACGAAGCTGGATCCCATCTCCATCCTCTATTTAGATAAAGGTGTTGTCACCTACAAGTTTAAATATGAAGGAATGGCCGTGTCTGAATGTGGCTGCAGATAGGAGAGGAGTTGCCCGGCTTATTTAATAACTGCAAATGTGTATATTTTGTGTTCTATTTAAGGAGACTATTTAATGAAGGTGTACAGATAATAGAGGTTGCCATCTTAGGGAAGTGGACAGGTCAGTATGCTGTAGAAAATGTGTATTTTGCTATACAATCTGATCCCTTCCACTTACCTTGTTTGGACTCTCATTTCCCAGTGATACATCTCTAACAACAAAACACAGGCCCGTACCACTTATCCTCTGTGTCAGTTTGAAAAGAGCAGCCACTGAAGGGAAAGAGTGTCAACACACAGATATTTGTGCATGCTTGTGCAGGTGCACATGAACTTATAAAAAAATCTGTTGGTCCAAAAGAGGCAGACTATGCTCATACATGTGAGTGGCTTCATCCAGAGTGTCTGTATTATAGGATCTGGAATTTAGGGTAAGAAAGTTCGTATCAGGAGTTTGACCATCTAGAGAAGCGTATTTTCCAAATGTTCTGGGAATGTGGATGAAGTTCTTTTCAGTTGTGTCTGCCATGTCTCAGAGCAGCGGGCTCAATGAGCAGGCTGCCGACTCAAGAGGTAGGTGGGGTTGTCATATACATGAAACAAACGGCCTTGACAGGCAACCATCCCAGAGACGCACTTGCAAAGCACGGCCCCTGGGCCGAGTCCTCCAGAGGACAGCTGCCTGGTCAAGAAAGATGGGGGTGGGGGACTTCAGGACTGACTCCCCCTCAGTTAACAGGAGGCAAGGCCACATGTGCCAGCCTTTTCTGCTGTCAAGGGCCATGGAGGTGGTGGAGGGGGAGAGGAGGAAGGGCGCAGATGTTGTCCTCAGGTGTGATGGTAAAATCATCACAATTCTAATGGGATAATTAAATCTTTTTGGACAAAATAAAGTGATCCAAGACTAAGAGGGCTACCAGAATGGAGCTCTTTGATGGACTCTACTGAAAATGGTCTTCATTTTATGACCCCCCCTTTCATCTTCTTCCCTTATTTACCTTCTTGCCCATCATGCCTCTGCTTTGGTTGTCTTTCTCTCCCGTTTGTGACCCATGACATGGGCTGGGAGGAGGAACCTGAGAGCATTTTCACTCCGTGTGAAATCAGTTAGTGATCTGACTTGTAGACTTATTCTGGAAATTGAACTTGATTTGATTTTAGCAGCATCCTTTATGCTATGTTTTTCATGAAGAATACAGAATAGAAGACTAGAATCCAGGTGAATACATTCAAACCTATGAATTAGTAGATGTATGAGCAGGTGACTCAAATGTTGAGCTTAATTTGAAATCAGCCTTGGTCTTGGAAGGGACCCTCTAGCATGCCCATTCTTCCACTCCGCTCTCCTTCCAGTTGGAAATCATGCCCCATCATCAGGTGGGTAATAAGGACACAGAGACCCTGGCCTTACAGCTTCCTGTTAGGGTTCTAGACTCTGTACAGGAGGATCTAGAGCAGGCAGGTCCTAAGTCACCCCAGCATTAACAGACAGGTGACACAGTGAATCACATGAGATGCAGGAATATGGCTTCCAGTATATTGCCCAACCCTACCCTATTGGTTATATATATTAATTTTGGGCTAGCTATCAGCTTCCTTTCCATAAACTTCTTACAGTTACACATTCAGATTGTTCTGTCGAGGAAAGGCATTTTCTGAATTTGAACTTCAACTCCATATAGCCAGTCGGTCAAAATGCAAATCTCAGAGAAGTTGCTGCCCTAGAAGAGGAATATTTTGATCATAAGCGGGAACACGGTGAGGGACATTGTGTTGGCTGAGATGGAGATTCAACTCTTTATAACATCGTGTGTTTGAGCACATGCATAAATCTGTACAGGTACAGCTGGCATTGGCTAGCCATGGCAGCATCCCCTGAGGAAATGGTACAGCCTTCATACTCTATGGTACACCACAGATACTCATACTCCATGGTACTGCTGGTCCTTCTTTCTCAAGGACACTATCGTAGATATATAATAAAATCTCAGCTTGGCACAACTAGTTTCTTCTAAATTCTAGTCATGGCTCCACAAGCAGCCCAGGGCAGAGAGGAGCTAAGCTTTGTGATTTCACTAGTTTAGATGTGTTGTGTGATGTCAAATGATTTACAAGCTCCAGGAAAACATGACAGCCAGATCTGTGGACGTGCATGCTCTCTGACTCAGAACACACTGACATTAACATCTGATACTAGAGGTGTCAGCTCTTGTATCCCACCATGCCCACAGCTGCTCACACAGCCAGCTCTTGGAGAGGCTCTGTTGGGCTATGGAAGGGAGGTGACAGTTGAGGCTGTCTGCATAGCCCACATGCTGCTCCATTACTAGCGTGCAAACATAAGCTTCATTTTCCACGATGATCTTCTTGTACAAAGGTGTGCAGACAGTCACATATTGGATAGTCAAGTGTTGCTGTTTTCATTATTGTTATGAATTTTGCTGCCTTATCAAAAAGTGAAATGACAAAAGCCATAAATAGAAGCTTTCTTCTCCCTTCTTCCAGGCCTGCAGCCTGTTTACTTCACTGCCTCAACCTGAAGCCACAGAATGGGTAGGTTCTCAGGAAGTTAAGACTTAGTGATACATTGCTGTGATGACAAATCTCCCACTACGGCCAGCCCATACCAGTCTTGCTTTATTTTTATTTCTTATGCTTTGATGGCAAAAGCTGATAAACCTAACAACTCTTGAGGGAAAGTCTAGCAGGGGCACTTGGCAGCCCACCACCAGCATGGTTATGTAAAAGTTTCGAGGCTTCTTACTATTTATTGATTAATATATTTATTTTTGTAATATAGTGTAGAATATTAAATATTTTATTTTTAATGTGTGTGACTCCCTCTTGAATAGAATAGCCTTCTCCGCAGTCCATAGTGTACCCTTCCCAGGAGTGTAGCTTGATTAGATTATACACATATGTCTGCTTCTGCTTTTTGCATCAAAGTGTTACTTTAAGGGATCCGGCCATGGCTTTGTGTGTTTGTGTCTTGTGGGCAAACTGTAAGCCCCTCCCTGTATCTGCTGATTTGTAAATTTCAGAGTTTAAACTGAAACACAGATGTTTCTGAACGTATTTTGTCAATAAATGATATGCCACCCCCTAAGTCAACCTGGTCACTTCATCATGAGAGAGAAACATGGTCAGCCATAAGCGAATGATTACTACTCCGTTAATGGAAGTGACATTTAGTTGAATCCCCCCAAAAATGGGGCCTTTTTTTTTTCTGAAAATATCCATTGCCTCCCTGATCTGCCAACTCAGACACACAATTGTACCAAAAAAAAAAAAAAAAAAAAAAAAAAAAGTCAAAGTTCTTAATGTAGTGATTCCTCAGAGTTGACCTTCAGCACTCTGCCCTTTTTCAGTGAGAAACAGTCTGGGAATTTAATGATGAAATACTTTTTAAAAACGATCACTAGGGTTTTATCATCTTTTTTATAATTTATATTCTTTCAGTGAAAGATATGTTCATATGAAGGAATTTACATCTTGATTTTTGCCAAATTCATAAAGTGCAACCGTGTTTAGGCAAAATAGTTTGTCATTTCTTTGTGGTGCTGTGTAGACCCCTTCAGTTACTGAGCCCCACCCCGCCCCTCTTACCTCTCCGCAGTTCTGTAAGTTCATGTGCGGTGGAAAAGGAACACAGGTTTTCTGCGTGTATTTTCTTCTTTCCAACACATTTGATGTCACACATTTAGTGTGACCCTGCACCATACCAGCACAAAGCGGATGTTTCCACACACGGAAACACCCCGTGGAGAATGATCCTTCGTGGTCATTAGTTCATTTCTGTCACACATGCGCACTGGTGTTTGTGAGCTACTGGCTTGATTGCAGTGTGGGGACTGATGCTAGCTAGCTCTCGCCCAGCAGGCTCGGAGGCATCCAGGAAATTAGTTGATACCTGGACACGCAGAATCAGCTAAGCACATGCATGATCTTTGGAAAAGCAAGTTCATCATTCTTGTCCAGATCTACTGGAAGTTAGACCAAAAGGAAGATGGAGATAAATATTTTACACCCTGTTCATTAAACAAATGTGTGCATCAGAGTCATCTTGTTAAATAAAATGGAAAAATTATTTTGACAATAATCTTTGGCAGTTTATTTTTTTTAAAATGCGATCTCTTTTCTACACTCCTCTTTTTATATTTCCACATCATAGTATATCCAGATGTAATAAAACCTCTTGCTTAATTAGTAGAAAATGGTTTGAAGAGACAATAAGCTGCCCCGAGCTTCTGCTTTTAAATAGTCTTCTCATCCTATATGATTCTTGTAAACTCCAGGAATACTAGCAACAAATGAGGAAATTGAACTGGCCCCTCTTTGTTAATAACTGGAAAATAATTCTTTGAATCCTGATTGTATTATATCAAAGAGCAATTAATTTGCAAAATATTCAGGTTAAATTTGATTGACCTTTCATTATTGAATATCACATGATCTCAAGTTTAAAAGGGGATCCTTAAACCTACTCTCTAGATAGACCTCAAAATATACCCATATTCTCTGCAAATATTAGTTATAAGACAGGGGTGTCCTGACTTCTTAGGGAACTCTACTGCTATTCTGTGCTCAGTTTAACAGACAGTTTGGGTCACTATGTGTGAAAGTCTCTAGGGAAGCACAAAGGATCTTTAGGGTCCCAGGAAATACACAGCGAGTATCTGAGCATGTGAGACATGTGGCCCCCTCCTCTGCATGGGAGTGTTCTGGAAGGAAATTCATTCTCCAGGCAGCATGCAGGGCTTGAAGGGTAGGGAGACAGCCTATGGAAGAATACAGGTCCTCCCGGAAAGGCCTTCTGCCTTTCTCCAGTGGACTCCAGCATCCTGGCTGGCAGGATCCATCTGGCATGTGTGACAGGGAGCACAGCCCTCATTCTTGGATGGGCACTGACAAGGTGAGGCAGAGTTCAGTCCAGAGGGGAAGAGAGCAGAGCCCTCCTCAAGGACTTGGGTCAAGCCTGGACTAAAGGGGATAGGGATGCCATTCTCATGACAAGGCTTTGAATTCTTTAGCAGCCTATCCATTCTTCTGTAAATAATTCCATTTATAGATGCCGCTAATGGTGTGGGACCTGGAGCTTTTCTCCACATGTGGTCTGACCTGGGCAAGGCCGCTCTGATTGGCTATTTAATTCTGGATGTCTTTTTTTTTTTAAACTGGGATGCACCGAGCAGAACAGAGGGGCACATAATTTTAGGAGGTAGCTTATAACAAAGTGCGAGAAAACTATGTTCAGAGCACATATAAATATATACATATATATTTAATATGATGCTAAAATTCTAAGAATGAACTTGTGTGAACTGATCTTTCTGGTGTTGAGAGAATAAGATGTGGGACCCCAGCATGTGACTCTGGTCACATGGACAAGAGCCCACTTTTGCACAGAAGTGGCTCTTTGTAAATAAGGGGTATATTTGGAGGTGAGAGCTTGTTAACTTGGCAGTTATAAATGGATTATGTGATTATCTTGGACTCTCTCCTTAACTGTCAGCTTGAAGAAATGGCCCCTGCCTTCTCTGCTCTTCCTCAGTCTGTCCCCACAGACCTCAAGTATCTCATCCAACCCGAGAAAGCTGGGAAATGAGTGGATACACAATCCATTTTCACTTGGAAATTAGATTCTTAGAGTTTGATTCTTAGAGTTCAGCCCACTTAGCTGAAGTTAAGATTTTCTGATAAGAGGTTGTCACACCAAGACTTGGCAGATATTTCACAGCAGAATGCCTGATGATTTCCCTGATGGCCCGGGAACGTTTTCAGCAAGTCTAACTTCTAATAAGTATTGGTGCCTAAACGTCTAACAGCCTGGTTAATTATGAGGAAACATCAGAGGACCCATGTGAAGACCATTCTGCAAAACAGACAGTTCTGTTTAAAGATAAAAGTAACAAGAAAAAGACAAACCAAGGCTGAGGAACTGTGAGAGACAGAGAGATTAAAGGGCTCTGGCAGCACCACCGTGTGCTGCTGGAGTGGAACCGAGAACTTTCTGAAGGGGCAGAAAGGACATGTTGCTGTGGTTAGTTCTCTGCTACTTGGTGGCACGTCAGACTTTGTCACTGACACCCTCTCAAATGGACGTTTATCTTTACAAATCTGTAAGGCGACTGTGCTTTCTCTGAAGTGGTGAGGGGCTGTGCAGGAGGTGGGACTAGGCTTCCTTTGTTTTCTGTGATGTGTACGGTGTATACACACGGGATCTCTGTATACACATAGTTGTGTCCGGTGTATACACACCGGATCTCTGCCCTGTGGGCAGACTCAGCAGAAGGACGGCACAGGAGATGCGTTCTTCAGTGTGGAAAACCTGATGTCTAAAAACGAATCACAAGACATTTTCCTGAAATAGCCAAGTTCAACCCTCTGTTCCCTGAAAGGAAGCATTGCTTTTCAGGCAAGAGACCATCTGTTCCAAGTGTTTAGAGAACACTCTCCAATGCCTGGGAATTTAAACTTCCTTACACCCGGTTCAATGTTTGATAAGGAAAGGGCGCTAACAGGATGGGAACTGAGTTACTATATTAAGAAATCCAGGCGGAAGAGAAACCAGCCCCCAAAGTTATTTTGTTTACTCTCCATCTGTTTTAATTAACATAATATTTACATGAGACCGGCTTCTGTTATGTTTTTGCTGCAAATGTCACATGTTTTCTTCTTTCCTTCTTTCTTTTTTGAAGTTTTTGCAAAAATACAATTGCAAAAGCATGTGAGATTTGGACACGGATTCAAAGCATAACACTTCAGCTGCCAGGGCCCCTTCTTGACGCAGAGTGAGGTCAGACATTAGTTCCACAGGCTGGCTAGTGAAACTTCAACCTAAGATAAATAATACAATTTTACTGTAAACATTTCTCAAACATTGTACAAGACGTACTTATTCTAAAAGTCTTCAGTGTTTACCTCAAGTTCAGATTTAATTGCACATTTTTATTTGCGGAATCTGGCAGCCTGTACATGATGGCTCAGAAGGTTACAGGAATGGAAAGAGGTATGCCTGTGCATTCCTGAAGGGGCTATTCAGAGGACCCGCAACCAGGGCTCACGGCTGAAGGACAGCTTTGAGACTTGACCACAGAACCTGCTCAATCACAACACTACAAGCCACAGGAATTCCTAATGCCTTGTCAGGTCATTTCATATCACTGGTCCAAACCTCTGTCTCCTTAGTGAATTCTTTGGAAACTTGCAGACCTGTGACCTGAGAGCTGGTTGTTGACCCCTGCAATGTCCAGCCCAGATTCTTGTGTACTGATGTCCAAATCTTGCCTCTAGGAGTGTCTCATTACTGCTACCATTGCAGCGTGACAAGCCACACCCAGGAAGCTCTTTAGATGATGACGATTTCTTCTGATCATAAATCTTGGGTTGATTCAGTTTTGAGGGGACTTCTCTGCGATGTCTTTGGTCTGATGGTGGCAGGGATATCAAAATCAAGGCAAAGGCACCTGTCATAGATCCTTGTAGGCATAAGGATCCATTTTCTCTCTATTGGGGCAGCCAAAAAAGGTCTCAGAGTGTATATTCTGCCTCAAAAGTGCAGTGCCCCTCTTTCAGCATCCCTTTGGGCAATGTGAGTCACTAAGCCAATTCAGACTCAAGGGAGAGATGGTAACTCTGCCTCCTGCTGACAGGCATATTGACAAATTCTCAATGAATGCATCAGGCACATGGGTCACATGTGAGTTCCTTGCTATGACTGAGCTTAAAGGGTGACCTAAGGTCCCTTCATTTTCCCACCAGGCCAGGTCACAGACCTCTTCTGCCCCCAGATTTCCCGGTTGGGGCTTCAACTTAAATCCTTCATGTGTCTTCTGTTTTCAAACACCAGGGACACATGCCAGGACCTCTCCTTTGAAGAATCAACTCTCACTACATTTGAACAGATGGGCAGCTGCCCATCCCCCACCCAGCTCCGTTTTAACTGTCAACTAAGTAAATTAAGATGCGTCAGCTGTGAATTAACAGTCACTAAAATCAACTTTTATAGAATATTTGTAGACATGGAAAATATTGTCTAATAGCATAACAGTTTTCCTTAAGTCAAATCATTTTTAGTTTTAAATACTTGGTAACCCAAAATATCTTAAAAGTACATTCAAGCCAGAGATATAGACCCTTTCAGTGATTTTTGTATATTTTTAAATCCATATTTATCATTCCTCCTTTTGGAACTATACAACAACAACAACAACAATAAACACAACTCATCTGAAGTTACCTTACCAATCAGTAGAGGTATCCATTTTAACACTAGATGTCTCAGTATCTAATATGAGGACTCAGTGTCATGCAAACAGGATGTTTCAGTGAAGTTTTGCCCTGACATCTTCTGGATACCTTATTCTCCAGATTCTACGTACTGCATTTTGTATTTTCCCAAACTTTCATGAAGGTGCTTGAACAAACGTCAGGTATTAACAAATAAATCCAGTCAAATATTGTTCTGTTTTAAGTAGGAGCCACGTGGCGTGCAGGAATGCCACCTGCTTGAGGACTGCAAAGCGAGAAGCAAAGTGCCTTTGAGACAGCGCAGGGCATGGTGTTGAAAAGCTCTGTGCAGAGAAGGCAAAGACCGAAGGCTGTGTGTCCCCCAGGGCGTACGGTAACCAAGTCCCATGATCTGTCACCTTTGGTTTGTTGTCGTTCGCCATGACAACTTCTTATCTCCGAGAGATGTTTTTGGATCCAGAGTTGACACTTGAGGAAGTGGCTCTACTTGACTAGCTTGATGAATTGGGACCAGCAATGGAGTAACAGATCTCTGCAGGGCAGAGACAGTGGGTGCACTATAACCAGTGTTTCCAAGGCATCCATAAAGTGATGCCAAAACAAGGCATCGATGGAAACTTGATTACTCCAAAGTTCCAATATTACCAATTAGATGAAATTAATCAACCACCTACAGTTGCAGGTAATCAGCTACCTGCAGTCGACGTGAATGCATCCAAGTTCTCACTTTGGAGATTACACAGAATCTTAAAAATAGTGGTTGGAGGGTGGAACTAGATGCCACTAGCTAACTCCTGCTCCCCAGTGATTCAGTCTGACATGAGGTCTGCTGTGGAATATTACTTTAACTAGGCAAAGATGTGTTGCATTTGGTTATGCTGCATTTGTTTAACTAGGTAACGACGTGCTGCTGTTTCACCTTGCCTGCCTAAGGCATCTGATTGGTCAAATAAAAAGCTGACTGGCCAATAGTTAGGTGGTAGAGGGATAGGCAGGGCTAGCAGGCAGACAGAATAAGTGGGAAGAGAGAAGAGAATGAGAAAAGAGGAGAGAATAAGGGAGAAAAGAGGGAGATGCCCAGGGCCAGCCAGGCAGCCAGGCAAACATGGAGTAAGACATACAGAATGAAAGAAAGGTGAAAAGCCCCAAGGCAAAATGTAGATGAAGAGAAATGGGTTAAATTAAGTTATAAAAACTAGTGGGACAAGCATAAGCAGTCTCCACGTCATGATTTGGGAGCTGGTTAGTGGCCCAAGAGAAAGCTGGCTACAGAGGTCCTCACGCCAAGCTGGACCCTTCTCTGCTGCTCTGAGACTGAACAGCTGTCTTCCTGCCATGCATTCAGCTTTTGCCCCTCCTTAGGCCATTAAAGGACCCAGGGCTCCATAGACTGTCAGAACGGGCAACCCCAGGAGTCAGGAAGACAGTAGAGGTAAGGAAGCCTGTGGCTGTGGGGTCTGGAGAGCATGGGTATGCAACTCAGCCAGTGCCAAGATCTAAAGTAGAAACAGAAGATTTAAAAGTTGAGGCGTTTTCCATCTGATTCCAGAAAGTAGAAGTCTGCAATGGACAAGGGTGCACATCTGAGAGCTCAGTTTGAATTTTAAGTCTTCCTGTCTGGGGCAGGCCTGGAAAGAGCCCTCCCTCCTGACTTATTACAGCTGTTCACCTCTTCATTTTGATGCCATATCAAACTGCACAGTTCCTTCTTCCCCGGCTTTTAAACTGTGATGAAGAACACCTGAACGAATTTGCTATACTAAGCATTTGTAGGTGTGCAGCCAAGGATGTTAAATACAATCATAATGAGAAACTCTTCCCACTGTCCTCCATCACTTTACTTACCTAGTAAAACAGAAATTATATACCCATTTGGTGATATCTCTTCGGTTTCTGCTTCACCCTATCCCTCTAGCCCACCATTCTACTTCCTGACACTGAAGTTTGACTATTCTGCTGCGTGTATGCATGGGAGTGTGTGTATGTGTATGAGAGAGAGCATGTTTGTGCGTGTGTGCTTGCATGTGGAGGCCAAAGATAGAGGTTGAGTGTCTCCCCTTGATTGTGCTCTACCTTTATTGCTTGAGACAGGTCACTCACAGCACCAGAATATTATTAACTTGGATAAACTGGCTTCTGGAATATGCCTGCTTCCTCCCCTCCCCCCTGAGTGCAGCGGTTACAGACATATGGGGTGTGGGGATCCGAACTCAGATCCCTGTGCTTGCACAGCAGGGACTTTTCTGATAGCGCCATCTCTCCAACTCTGCTTAGACTGAACCAAGTGCCTCATATAAGGGTAACCACACAGGGTTCAAAGTTCATCCCTGTAGTCCCCCACATGTCAGAATTCAATCCTTTTCAAGGCTAAATAGCATTTATGTAGCCGTAAGTTTTCTCAGGTCCCACCTGGCCCAGCAGTTCTGTGTTCCTCTGATTCTGCCCAGCCCCAGGGTTCCTCAGCTGCTTATAAAATAATCATTCAGAGGCTTAATATTAATTACCAATTGTATGGCCTATGGCAGGCTTCTTGCTATCTACCTCTTATAACTTAGCCCATTTGCAGTAATCTATAAGTTGCCACATGGCCGCAGCATTACCTGTCTGCTGGCATCTTGCTGCCCCTTTGGCAGCAGCTGGCATCTCTTCTGCCTCTGCCTTTCTTCTCCTCTCTCTGTCTTGGATTTTCCACCTGCCTCTAAGCTGCCTTGCCATAGGACAAAACAGCTTTATATAAAGCCAGCGGGAGCAACGCATATTCACAGCATATAGAAAGACATCCCACAGCACATTTATGCACTCCATTCTCTACCATCCAGTCATCTCCTGATGGGCACCTGGTTTACTTCCATATTTTAGTTGTTGTAAGTCATGGTGCTATAAACATGGGTGCTACAAGTATTTCTTTAATACCCTGCTTCCAATTCTTTTGAATATATATCCACAAGGGAATTAATGGATCACATAGCAATTTTATTTTCAGTGTTTTGAAGAGCTGTATTTTAGGGTTTCTGTTGCTGTGAAGAGACCACAGCATGACCAAGGCAACTCTTATAAAGGAGAACATTTAACTGGGACTAGCTTACAGTTCAGAAATTTGATCCATTATCATGGTAGGAAGCATGGTGGCACACAGACAAACATGGTGCTGGACAAGTAACTGAGAGGTCTACATCTAGAATGGCAGGCAGCAGGAAGAGAGAGAGACACTGGGCCTGGCTTGAACATCTGAAACCTCAAAGCCCATCCCCAGTGACACACTTCCTCCAACAAGGCCACATGTACTCCAACAAGGCCACCCCTCCTCCAGCGAGGCCACACCTCCTCCAGCAAGGCCACGCCTCCTAACAGTGCCCCTCCCTGTGGGCTATGGGGCCGTTTTTATTCAGACCACCACAAGTTGTAATGGGATCTGTGTGTTTTTCATTCTCATCAACAGTGCACAAGATTCTCTCTGTAAACGCCTGCCAACACTGGTTATTTTATTTCGTTTTTAAAAACATAATCACCCTAGTTAACGTGAAGTAAAGTCTTACTGTTCTGATAGAATTTCTTTCAGTTTCCTTCACTTTCTTGCAAACAGTGTAACCTCATTCTTCTCTGAGGCTGAGTGTCTTAGTTAGGATTACTATTGCTGGGATGAAACACCATGACCAAGACAACTTGGAGAGGAAAGGGTTTATTCAGCTTACACTTCCCTGTGATAGTCCATCACTGAAGGAAGTCAGGACAGGAACTCAAACAGGCCAGAAACCTGGAGGCAGGAGCTGATGCAGAGACCATGGAGGAGTGCTGCTTACTGGCTTGCTTCCCATGGCTTGCTCAGCCTGCTTTCTTATAGAACCCAGAACCACTTACTCAGGGATGGCATCACCCACAATGGGCTGGGCCCTCCTCCATTAATCATTAATTAAGAAAATGACCTTACAGCGGATCTTAAGGAGGCATTTTCTCAATTGAAGTTCCCTCCCTTCAGATAGCTCTAGCTTGTGTCAACTTGACCTAAGACTAGCCAGCACACTGAGGAAGCACATCTGTCTGCTGATTTATGTAGGTGATCTGCTGTGGCTGTGGTGAACATGTACCCCTCCCCCCACTGTTGTGGTTCACTCCTGTTTGATGCTTAGCTGACTATCAGGCACTGAGTGGATTTTGCCTGACACCCCCACCCCATTCTAGGCATTTTATCTGTGCTTCACATCGATGCATGGCCAGCAGCATTCTTGAAGGCCCTCATGAGCCTGCTGAGACTGGATCCTTGCACTGTCCTACCTCTAACACAAGAGGGGCTTCTTTAACCAGGCATACCACTTCTGTGGGGTTTTAGCTAGTTTGTGTACTGGAATTATCTGAGGAAGAATTTTCTTTTCTTTTTTCTTTTCCTTTTTCCTTCTTTCTTTCTTTCCTTCTTTCTTTTTCTTTTTTTGTTTGTTTTTTGTTTTTTGTTTTTTTTTGAGACAGTGTTTCCCTGTACAGTTTTTGGTGCCTGTCCTGGAGCTCACTCTGTAGACCAGGCTGGCCTCAAACTCACAGAGATCTACCTGGCTCTGCCTCCCAAGTGCTGGTATCAAAGACATGCGCCTCCACTGCCTGGCCCTTCTTTTCTTTTTTCAATTTTTTTTTGTTTTTTTAAATTAAAATATGATTACATATCATCTCCTCTATTCTCCTCCCTCCAACCCTCTGTCTTCCCCACACTTTACTCTGAGGGAGAATGTTCAAAGTAGATTCCTAGCCACACAAGGAAAATCACTCTTAATCAAGTACATAAGATATAGGGTAGGAAGGTCTTAAGCACTTTCTTCTTGGGGTTCTTTTAGCCCTTTAAAAATCCAATTGCTCATCTGAAAGAGCTCACATCTATGTGGACTATTTCCTTTGATATTTATTATGCTAAGAGCTGAAACTTGTAAAATGTACTTGTTAATCCATATTAACAAATTAATTGCACATACATATAAATAATTCAGTTTGGAAGCATAAAATATGCAAAACAAAGTTGCTATAAAGACAAGGTTGGTATTACTTCATAATGTTGCAAATCTAGTGAACGTCTGGATGGGAGACAGCTCCATTTTCCTGCCTGCCGCAGCTCCCAACATGCTGCAGCCAGTTATTTGAACCCAGTATAGGAAGAAAACTTGGCTTCATATGAATTTGCAACTGACAAAGGGAAATCTTTTAGTGGCTTGCTTAGTTAGTTATTTTTTCTTCTTCAGTGATAAAATGAACCTTAGTGAATGACAGCTCTTCCAATGCCAGCAGCAAGGAGGAATATTAAAACACCAGTGTGTTCTTGGCATTTGTTACACTAAGCCCCTTTCATCCTCTTGCACTATTTTACTGAGATGTGAATCCAAAACAGCGAATATCTGACACTTGCAAAATGGTCTGCTTATAGGCAGTCTAAATATTGACACATTTGATTATGTTATCATCACATGTCATGTGACACCTGGAACATTCCACTGTGGAGTCTGTGAGAGAATGGAAATCATAAAAGCAAATCATGTCCTAGCACTGGAATGGAATTACACGTGAATCTATGGCCCTTCCCACACAACAAAAGAGCCCTTTCTCGGTGAGAGATGGTCAGTGCAGCTGCAGGCTGCACATTGCACACTGCTAAGCTAAGTAGACCCTGCAGAGATTCTGCATTTTCTGTAGTTAGGTTTCCAACCCTTAAGTGGAAGTTTTAAACTTGAATCTGTGTTTACCTACAGGAACAAGATTGATACTTGAGACAGATAAAGATATCATGAGGAACAATCCCTCAGGTTGTCAAGTCTCCTTCTACAAATAACACTCACCCATCCACCATGGGACAAACCCAAGGCCCTTGAGGGAAACCTTGCAGGGTGATATTGTCTTTCTCTGTGACACATTTATGTTACTGTGTGCTTCCAAAGCCAATGCCATTAAAATTGGGAAAATGACAATTTCTCAAACGGTAGAGTGTATTTTAAGTTTCTTCTGTTTCCTCTGTTTAGGTGTTGTTGGGATCCCTAAATATATTTGATGTGGAAAAACATTTGTGATCTCATGGGAAGTAGCAAAATTAGAAGGGTTAAGAAGGGAACTGAGAAGAGAAAGCCCTCAAGTCCCCTGGCCACTGTTTTACAAATGGAGGAGTCTGGAAACTTTTAGCAAGTGACAGCACTTTGTGCAAAGCATTACAAAGCTCATCTTGCTAGAGGGGTTGGGAGGAAGAGCGAGAGTCCCCACTGGTCCCAAGCTTCAGGAAGCCTTGGCTCACTCTGCCCTGCCTCCTGTTCTGAGGTACGGGGCTGAGCGAAGGGGCCTGACGGTTCTATTTGTCAGAAGAAAACAAGTGTCAGCCTCCTGGGCAATTGTGAGGATTAATGGTGATAATCCTCGATGGAAGTGTGTGCCAGCAGCAAGGGCCACAGAAGCCACCTCACAGCATCACGGAGGCTCTGGCTGCCTCTGATTTATGCCCACCTTTCTCTGTGACATGTCTTTATTCCTTTCCTCACAGGAAAGGCCTTAGTTGGAAGTTGACTTTATCATACATTTATTTATCTGTTTTTCACAAGGTCTCATGTAGACCAGGCTGACCTCAAACTCACTATATAGCTGAATATGACCTTGAACTTCTGAACTCTGGCCTGCATCTCCCAAATGCTGAGATATAAGCATGTGGCACCACATCTGCTTCATGCAGTGTTGAGGCTGGAACCCAGGGATTCACGCATACTAGGCAAGCGTTCTACCCAACTGAGCTAGTGATATCCCTTGATTGCTGGTTTTAATGGGATGAGCCTAATCAGACAAAGTTGGGGGGTGTCAGCATAGTTCTCCGGGAGCTCCTTCTGGATACTTCCAATGTCATCAAAGACGTTTTCTAGCTCCTCAGAGTAGGCACCCTGGAGGGGAGGGATTGGTCTGAAATGGAATCCTTCAGCAGTGAAAGTCCCATAAAAAGACACCCAAGTGAAATTTCTGCTCTTTTCATCCTTCCAATGACGGCTGAGCCACATCTTGTCACGCTCTGTTCCCATGCATGGTGATGTGAACAGCTATTGTCTGTAATATGTTCCTGTCACCACAATGTTTGTGTCAAACATATGGAACCAAGAAACCACAGAGTCCTGCTAACCCGTGAGTCAAACAGATCCTTCCTCCCTAGTTGTTTGCTGGCTAGCTTGGTCTCAGCAATGCAAAAGCAGCTAATATCCCTGACAGACCCCACCCCACCCCCAAGTAAGCATTAGACAAAACATGGGCATGGTCTTGGAGGAGTAATGTTGCCCCTAAAACCACTGCTTCCTTCTTAACCTCCAGAAAGCAAAATTTGTTCAGAGTCCCATTCTGCTCCTTGTAGAACCGCCCCTTTGGTGTCCAGAGACACTTTACTTTCAAACACTGAAGAAAGGAGTGCCTGGGAGCTAGGAAGCACAGCACCACCCCTGGGTTCACTGTGGACCTCTGTGGGCCTTGGCTTCCAGCTAACTCACATGCTCAGAGAGAAAATAGGGACAGTTGTGGCTATTTCTTTAGAAAAGGGGAAGTGACATCATGGCGAGGCTTCAGCCGTCTGCCTGTGTCTGAACACACAGCCTCAGTGGGCTTCCTGGTCTGTGTTTCTCACTTCCTCAGTTGTCTTGGTATTTGATGCTCTTTCCTCAAGACTTCACTATGACCAGTCTGAGTTATGGCTGTTGGCCAGGCGATCTTAGGATATTTCCTCAGCTTTCGAGTATGCAGATTTAAGTATCTGTACTAGATGTGGCTTCCAAACCTCAGGAGGCTGAATGGACCTCCAAGACCAGGAAGCACTTTCTCAGTGCGTTGGCTGGGAACTGCCAAAGCTTGCGCTGACTATAGTCTCAGAGTCCGCATGTTCTCTGGGAAACAAGTTCCAAGATTCCCTTGGAGCATTCGCTTAAACCTTCAGTTTGCCCTAAGGTTGATACTGAAGACAGTTATCATACACTGCTGCATGCCCAGCACAGTGCCTGGTACAATAGGAGCCAATAACTTTTGTTCAATGGATAAATGAATGAATATTAAAGCATAAAATATGATATTTCTCCCAAAAAGTTATCCTGCAAAGGACTGCTGCCGTTGGAATTACATCAGCAAGTATCTGGGATAATTACACTGCTGCTAAAACCAGTGAGTGGCCTCAAAGAAGTCGCTGGTATTAGGTCAGGGTGTCTCACTGGAAAACCCTCCTGTTTATTTCCAGTGTCCAGTGTATTTTGAAATTGGACGAGTGAGGAAGTTAAGTCACCTGGTGCTTTCTCTGAGGCATGATTCTTTCCCTTCCCTACTGTAGGAATTCCAGACCTGTACAATCTTTTCTGTTTCCATAGGGACAGAGTCTCTGAACCCCCAGACCAGGCCAAATCTGCAAGAACATATTCCTCTGCACCTGCCACACGCTAGACCAATGTCTGACTTCCCAGATGCACACTAAGTTTCCTTCCCTGCCTAATGTTCTGTTGTATCACCAGGTTCTTTAACATACTGTTTCCCTAAAAAGGAACTGAGTTTCCCAAGTTAATCAGAATGGCTGGAGATGCCTACATGGCTGGTCTCAGAACAGTAATCAACTCAGCCTGTCTCTTCAGATCAAACACTGGACAGTGTTTCCTGCTGCCTGTCTGCCTTCCAGACTAGGCTCATGAGTCTTCAGACCCTGGTGGCACTTCCCAGGACTCAGGCTCTCTGCCCTTCTCTTTTCCAGAATTTCCAGATTCCCTTGATGGGAGAGAAGGAAGGCAGGAGGAAGAAAGGGAAGTAGAAGGTGAAATAAAGATCTGTTCTGAAGCAGGACACATGCCGGCGGCCCTCAAAGAATGCATTCAAGAAGTGTCTCCAGAAACAAAACTGGCTGCTGGCTTCACGAAGAAGTGGATTTTGTGGGAACAAAGGTCAGGGTGTGGGGGGCTCCTTGTGGTTCAGGACTGGTGAATGGTGACAAACTGTCAGGTCCTACAGGGTCCTGTTTTAAATGCTTGCCCCATAGCTGGTGGCACTCTTTTGGCAGAATTTCCTTTACTTCCTGCCTTTTGTATTCCTCTTCGATTACGATAGAGTAAGGCATAGTATTGGCCCAAGCAGGTGCTCTCCAGCTTAAAGTCTATAGACCATGACCCCGAGATTCTTGAATGTCCGCAATTCTTCCAGGGCATCTCAGCCATCTGTGCAGCCCACTTAGTTAAAGGATAGTGCAAATCCTTTATGTTTTCATGCCCTGGGGCCCTTGTCCATTTGCGGCGCTCATCTGTCCCTGCAGGTTTTCGGGAAAAATGAGATCCCCTTTCTCTGTATTGTATGGAGTATGGTGTGCATACCCCAGAGAGAACACAAAGGTTACACAGTGACTGAGCCGCCACAGCATGGGGCGATGAGACAGAATAAAAATGATTAAGATAAAAATAAAAAATAGTATCTAACACTTACTTAGTTCTTAGTAAGTGCCAGGCAGCGCTCCAAGGGTGACACCTTGCTAATCCTCATGACAGCTTTCTGAAGTGGGTAGAGCAGATCCCCTGTTTATTCACGCGTCTCTGCTAAGAGATCTCAATTTAGTTCCTCCCCATGGCAAGGCAGAGGAGCCAGGATTAAACACATGAACCTCCCGACTCTGAGATGGATGCTGAGGAAAGGAGTTTGAGACCAATGAGAGAGAATCACGGGACTGAAGCTAAGAAAGGCTGAGGGTCTGAGGGTGCAGTTGAGGGTCTGGCTGAGTTTGTGGGGTACTTACTTAGCCTGCAGGAATTCCCGAGTTCAGTCCCCAGCACTCCGTTAAACCAGGTGTGGTGGTGCACACCCGTAATAACAGCACCCCAGAGGTGGAGGCAGGAAGATCAGGAGTCTTCCAGGTCATCTTCAGTTACCTAGTGAGTTCGAGGCCAGCCTTGGACACATGAGCTCCTGTCTTTAAAAGAAGAAGTTATTTCTGGGGAGTGACCCTAAATATGGAAGAAAGACAGGGACTTCTGTCTTATGAAAATGGCTGTGTCTCTTCACACTGTCTCCAATACCACACAGACTGCAGGTGGTGAGCAGCCTGGTCTGGGGCATGGTAAATCATATAATAATAAAGACCAGGAGCTTCTGCTCGACTAATGCCTTGTCCAGAGTGACCTCCTGTCCTCTAGAATCACTACCCTGACTCTCTCATTCTTCTACCCACCGTAGTGTGGGGTGGAATCAAAGCACAGAACAGTGGAGTCAGAGAAAGACGCAGGTGAGGAATGGAGGGCAGCTGGTGAGATGGACAAGGTTTACTTAAATTCTTAAAACAGGGAGATGCACAAGTCCACCCAAGGGAAAAAAATGTTAAACACCTGAGTTCAATTTAAGGGCATGTACCCGTTCAAGGCTGTCAAGTGAGCTCAG
Source organism: Onychomys torridus (assembly GCF_903995425.1). Taxonomy (NCBI): domain Eukaryota; kingdom Metazoa; phylum Chordata; class Mammalia; order Rodentia; family Cricetidae; genus Onychomys; species Onychomys torridus. The sequence goes on from NC_050445.1 coordinate 112,630,996, forward strand.
GACAGGCAGCGTCTACCTCTCCAGCACGGATGTCAAGTCAGTCTTCTTCAGCCTCCTGCGACCTGGTTCCACATGGCTGGTCCAGTGGCTCCAGAACTGACGATGGCTCTGCTTGGTGTACCGCATCTCCTCTGCTCTGAACCCAATTCCTCTGGGAGGTCCCATTACTTTCCACGTACAGGATTAGCTCTCCTGCACCACCCCTGCCAGAAGCCCCTCATCAGCACAAGGGGATTCTTTTCCTGTCTGCAGCACTATCCTGTACAGGTCTCTGTCACAGCACAGCTGATCTGGAAGCATCTACACTTCAATAACTTGGGCCTCAGGAGCTTAGTAGCTGTTTGAAAGGACACATATAAATGGGAAAAAACCCAATGCTTTTAGACTCCCATCTGTAGATAAGCGCCATTATTAATGGTCTGTGAGCTCTTGCTGCGTTCGGCGTGATTTCTCGGACCTGGAAATTAGACTAAGCATTGCCACTCTTGTCTCCTGCCCACCTTGTTCTGTGTGTGGTGTTTGCTCAAGCTACAAGAACCCACAGCTGGCAGGCTGCCCTGGGTTTCTGTGGGTGCCAAGGGCCGTGGTCTTTCTCTCTGAAGTGTAAAACCCAGAGCTGGTGAGACAGCTCAGTGGATAAAAGAGTTTGCCATGTGTGCATGATGACCTGAATTCGCTCCTCTGATCCCACTGTGGAAGGAGTGAACTGATAACCGGAAGCTGTCCTTTCATTCCACGTGCGCTCTGTGGCTCATATGCTCACATTCATGTTCATGCATGCAAACACATAACAATAACACAGTAAAAATTTAAAATGTGATGTAAGCTAGCACTGGGCCCCTGTAGGCTTGCTTTGGTACACCTCTGGGCCCCTCCAGAACCATTCACTTCCATGTGTCTAGAATTCTCTAAAGGACTGGGTCTGGTGCAATTACCTGGACAGACAATCTGTGCCTCATAGGTCTTATAGGTGATTAGATGTGACCAACATTAATACGATAATCTTACTCCTAAATACATCTGCATCCCTGTTCTTCAAACCTATGATGTTTAGGGAAGGAAGGGTGAGCAGTGGTTTCAGGAGCCTCACGCCAAACTAGCTGTCAGGTCATCAGACTCCCAGAGCTCACACTACAGGGGAGATGTCACTGGCCTCTTGACCTCTGATGCGGAAGGAGCAGATACCCTGGTTCTGGACTCTGGGCTGTAGCCAGTGTGCGGCATGGGCCAAGGGCTCCCTCTAGTGGCAGCAGTAGTTCTTACCTTGATCAACTCTAAGGGGACAGCTATAAATAGTGGTGGTTTTTGTGGATTTTCGTGGAATAATGGCTAGCTACCCTTAGGCCTTTATGAAAATCTCTTCGTTGGTGATCTCCAAAGACTCAGGCATAGGATAGAAATGTAAAGTAATTTGATTCTTTTTGTACCACCTTTACCTATACACACACTCACTAGTACCTACCTTCCTTCCTTCCCAGCCCCCAGCCCACCACCACCCCTGTTCATGCTTTCCTGTAGAGAGCCGCGTGTAGCCGCACCCTAAAGATGGCTCTGGCTTCTACCCTCTGCCTTCCCGATGGCAAACACTCTTTATGGTAAACAGCTCCTTATTTGGCTGTGGCTGGATTCGTGTGTTGCTGGCATATGCGTGAACCTGTGGACAGTGCCCACGTGGCTGCTTGGGGTTGGCAGCCCAGCCCTACTTAGGTGCTGGGAGAGGCTTGCCCCAGAGAGAGAGACACAATGCAACTAATCAAAGGTCTGAATAAACTGTAATGAGAAGGATCCCGGTGTCGCGTCTTCCTTGCTGGTCGAGGCGGGCGCGACACTTTCCCATTCTTCTGCCAGCAGGGAGGTGTGAGGATGGCTGGGAGGTGTAAAGTTAAGGGGTCACATAGAGCACTTCCTGCATCCTTTCAGGATGATGTTTTCTTTGCTCTGTTTTTCCCTTTGCCACAGGAAGGGATGGAGGAGACTTCTGGGCCATCCTTGGGTGAGAGTTGCAGATCCACTCTGGAGCCAAGTGCAAGGGCCCTGTGTTGCCTGAGGCTCATGACAGACCCTTTGGGAACAAAACTATAGTTCAGAGCAAAAACTTTATAGAAATACAGAATGTGCTAGTGGCCACCTCCCCATAGACCTGTCATAGTAACAGCTGTTTCAACATGGGGCCAGGCCTTCAGGGCTCCTGAATCATATTATCACACAAAACTAATAAAATGTTTTTAGACACAGATTAAAAATTGCATAATAAAATAGATAAAAAGTAAATAATAAAACAGTACGAAGCCCACTTTTTCTGACTATAATCCAGGGCCCTTCTTATAGTATCTATGGGTGGGTTGACAAGGCTTGGGAGTCTGATCTTACCTCCTGGGGCAAAGACGGAAAAACAATCAAACGAAAAAGCCTATGGTTCTATTCATTTGGGCATGAAGGCATTTGCTGACGTGTGGAGATTGTGAACAGTGGGACGGCTAAGAGGCAGCTCTAACGAAGATACCAAACACTCTAGAGCAGTGGTTCTCAGCTTTCTTAATGCTGCCATCCTTTAATACAGTTCTTCATGTTGTGCTGACTCCAACCATAAAATTATCTTCCTTGCCACTTCATAGCTGTAATTTTGCTACTGTTATGAATCCTAATCCCCAAGGGGGTCTCAACCCACAGGTTGAAAACCACTGCTCTATGATGAATCGTGCTTCCTTAAGATCCACATGGAGCCCCTCCCCCTTCCAACAACTCAGACTGTGGCCACATTTGGAACTGGAGACTTTAGGTGATTATGATGAGATTAGGTTGTGGATATGTGACTGGAGTCCTTGCAGGATGAGATCAGGACACACAGCTAGACACACAGAAGGATGACACAGACACACAAGGGACACACAAAGAGAAGCCGCCTCCTAGTCGTGGAAGGAGACCTCAGAAGAAACCACCCACCCACACACCTTTATTCATCAGGCATCTAGCCTCCAACACTATAACTAAAGACATTTCTGTTGCTCACCCCAGCTATGGCTTTGTTATGGATCCTGGAAAATATTCACCCCATGGTTCAAGTTTTTCTGACAGGCTTAATGATGGTGATACAGAGTTCCAAATGGTACCAAGCAGAGAAGAACAGGGATTCCAATTCAGATGACTCTCACTGTGGAGTGAATTCTCACTGTATGTGAATGATGAGTATTAATTTTTACCACCCTGGTTGTTTTGAGCCAATGGCTTTTAAAAGGCTGTTAAAGAACCCAGACTTTATCACTGTAAAGAGGACCCACAGGGAACTAGGGAGGATTTCTGCCCTGCTGGGAGATTACTGCATGGTGGTAGGCCTTTGTGCCAACAGGGACAGTGGCCCTACAGCTTACTTTCAGGGGAATTCTTTATTCCAGGGGCTTTGGATGCAACACATCTTGGTCACTATGCTCATGACTGAATTCATACAGCCCTCTTCCTTCTGAGGCAGAATAAGAAAGGACTGACTTCCCAACCGAGTCTGTCTTTGAGAAGAAGCAGGCTTTTTCAGGATCCTCCTGCTCACCCAGCTTTTTCCCTATAAGAGACCATCAGCAAACTACAACCCTCCTTCACAGCCTGGGAGAGAAAACACTTGTAAGAGAAACAAGGGCTTTGGTCCTTGCCAGAAAATCAGCAATGATTAAACACAAGAAACAGAGGTCAAGTCAGTGTTGATGCCTCACAGCCTTGTTCACAGTGGTCACGTGACATTGCTGCTTTTTGCTTACTGGCCCAACAGGAGTGTTTAGCAGCCAGACCTCATGAAACAGACTCAGGACATCTGAGTGCTCCAAGTCAAGGAGGGCTGTAGGACTGTGAACTTCCATAGACTAGATCCTATACCAACTTAGAGGCATCTTAAGGAGATGCGGAATGAGTGACCCAGTTTCCTCCTACCACACCCTTTGCAGAATCCTTCACATGCACATGGAAGCCACATGTCCATGTCAGGCATCTTCCCCCATTGTTCTCCATCTTGTTTTTGACAGTTTTTACAGAACCCAAAATACACTAGTTTAGCTAGATGGGCTGGCTAGGAAGCTCTGGGAATCCTCCTGTCTCTGCCTCTCAGCATGTGCCATCATACCCAGCTTTCTGAAAAGCTGGATTTGGAGGAGTCAAGCTTATGCTGGTACAGCAAGCATTTTATCTACTGGGTCATCTTTCTAACCTCCAAAAGACAGCATTGGTGCCTTCTGTGTAAGGCATGGCCAATATGTCTCTGAACAAATTAAACAGGTTCTCTTTAGTGCCTGGCTCTGCTGCATTGAAATAGACACACACACACACACACACACACACACACACACACACACACACACACTATATACATATAAGAGCTAATAGAAATGAATGTATAAGATGCTCTGCACAGGGCCTGGTGAAGAGCACAGTATTTGCTGCTTGTTAATGGTAGTCATTGTTAAGGTGTTGGGACTGTTGCTAAGTAAGAGCCTAGATAAGTTTAGCACAGTGAATCTCCACAGGACAAAGAGGACAACAATGGAGCAGCAGAGGGCCGAGAGGAGTCAGGGTCACCGCTTTGGCCAATTCTTAGACATGCTTGAGGGAACTAGGCTCTTGCAATCTAAGTCTGATCCTTCTGTGGTGGGTATTTTCCTCACTATTTTGACATAAGGAAAGGAAGGTATATTTTGGCTCACAGTTTAAGGGTATCGATCACTGTCATGGGGAAGGTGTGGTATCAGGGACGTGAGGCATCTGGTCACATTGTAATCACAGTCAGGAAGCAGTGAGAGATGGACCCTCATCCTCAGCTCACTTTCTCCTTCATATTCAGTCCAGGCCCCAGCCAATGGAATGGTGCCGCCCACATGTAGGGTAGCTCTTCCCACCTCACCCCAACCTAGAAACTCCTTCATAGACATGCCCAGAAGTTTGTCTCCTAGGTAAGTCTAGATCTTCCCAAGTTGACAATATTGTCACACTCTGCTCAGGAGATGCTAACATAAACATGTGTCAATGGTTATAGGCTGCCTCCCATAACATTGTACTCATGGTGAGTATCCCAAGACTGCTCAGGGATTCCTGCTCTAATATGGTTCTTAAAGTTGCAATCAAGCTACCCCCAGGACTCTAAATCCAGCCTCAAGTGTTTACTTTCTTTGCCAATGCATTGACTCAAACTTCAAAGCAAGTTGAACAGCCCCCATTGTGAAGGGAATCTCAGAATCCCCAAGTTTGTCCCTGACTAAATTACTACTGAATTTTTTGTAATGCTTTTGGGGTCAGATTTTACCATCTGTGAAATGCACATATACTAAATCCCCACTTTGTCTCTTAGGCGTCTTTTATCCTTACAGATTTTACTGTCTGTATTAGTCAGGATTCTCTAGAGTAACAAATTATAAAACGAATCTCTCTACATATATAGAAAGGGGATTTACGAGAGCTACTAATTCAAAAACCACACAAAAACTTGCATGTAGGGAAGACCAGAGAATGGATCTACGTGGACAGGGGACAGGAGAGAGAAGGTGTCCATTTAATATTATCATTCGTCCTGATCCACACTGCACTTAGCAGTTTACAAATGTGTTTAACCATCCTGGTTACAAATACAAATAAGGATCAACTGGGAATTTTGAAAGCATCCAGTTCTTTAGGCCTCCCCACAAAGATTCTGATTCAGTGGGTATGGAGCAACAGCTGAGAATCAGCTTTTTGTTTTTTTTGCTTTGTTTTGTTTTGTTTTGTGGTGTGCAGGATTGAACCCAGGGCATCTTGCATGCTGGGAAAGTGTGATGGCTATTTTTGATTGTCAACTTGACTACATCTGGAATGAACTAAAACCCCAAAATGGAGGGCACATCTGTGAGGTGTGTAAGTTTTGCTTAATTTGAAGTAGGAAGATCTACTTCTGATCTATGAAGTAGGAAAACACTCTTTTAATCCAGATCTTGCAGTGGGAAGACCCACCTCTAATGTGGGCCACGCCCTCTGCTGGAAGCCTATATAAGGACATGGAAAAAGGAAGTTTTTACTCTTTGCCTATTTGCTCTTGCCTTGCTAGCAAGTTCTTCACTGACATTAGAGTCTACTTTAGGATTCTAGCATCTACTGAACACCAACTGAGACCTCCAGCCTACTGGATGTTTGGACTTCTCGTTGACAGCCAGCCATTGTTGACTTAGCTAGACAGCAGCCTATAAGTCAGTCTAGCAAATCCCCTTTCTATATGTGCAGAGAGATTCATTTTATAATTTGTTCCCCTAGAGAATCCTGACTAATACAGAAAGTAACAGCCACCCAGGGAATCCCCCAGCCCTCTTTTCATATTTTTCCTTTTAAAACAGGCTTTGAGTAAGTTGCCCATGTTGGACTTGAACTCATCTGTGGTCCTAGCAGGCCTTTATCTTCTGATTCTATTGCTGGAATTGCTGATCTTTACCCACTGCATCCCGCAGCAGAATGCTTGTCAAAGACCGTGAGTGATTCTAGTGTGTGGCTGACACTAAGAGCTTCTGTCAAAGGAGGTGAGCAAAACAGCTCCATATCCGGTGGGTCTGAGCTGTGACCAGGAGCTGAGCTCAGCTTTGCATTCTGCAAGTACTTGGCAGCTGACGCCAGAGGGTTTCAGCCCATCACCGAGGGTTAGGGAAAAGGAGCTCCCGGAAAGATGCCAAGAATCTCTGACCTCTAGGTTGTAGTTTCAACACCTCCTGGAAACACTGGTCGGGTAGCTTGTATCTCCCACTCTGTTTCCCTGGCCACCGAATGCACAGGCTGGATTAGACACAGTAGGAGTTAATCTGTGATGCTGAGTTTTCCTGACTGGGGTACGAGAACCTGCAGTTACACTCATCTTCCCTGCACACTACATTTTGGACGCTGCTCTAGGAGCCTGAGCCCTAAGACCCAGCTCTGTCTCTCCGCTGCCATGCCAATGGATGCCAGCCTGGAATGGGTGTACCTGGAGCCCCATGCTGGGTAACACCTTCTCCTTAGGTGATGTACTGAAAGGCCACCCACTTCATTGGCAGCATCAACATCCAAGTGTTCCCTGGCTTCCTGGTGAGCACATGGCCTGGTCCTCACTGGTATCTGCACAGGAAGTGGTGGAATGCGGAAGTTTACCCAATGTGAGTCCTCAGGCATCTTCCCATGAACCTGCGGAGCCCAGCCAGCACTTGCTCTTTGCCCTCCTCCCTCATCAGTCTCTAGCTGTCTCCTGGATCTTGTTTCCCTGAGCAGAGCTTAAGGAAGTTCGTCAAACAACAAAGTCAGTCGATTGTTTACATCCTGTGTTGCAGGCTCTGTAGTAGGAACACCACACTTGGTCTCTCCAGGCTTCCAGCCCGCCCCAGCCCACCCAAATCTCTACCAGGAGGAGATTTAACAAAGCCTGGCACAAATTGTCCCATCCAGTCTGTAAACTTTCAAAGAAAGTACTACATCTGCCTTATGCTTAAGACAAATAGGCACCAATGCATGCCATGCTCAGTACTGTGAGGGAGAGGAGGCCTAGCTGGCCAGAGGCAGGGCGAGGGTGCTTTAATCTCGTGACACAAGAGAGAACAAGTGGAAGTGGGGGTGTGGCTGGAGGAGAGTAGGATTCACTAGAATCCTGTCCTGTGTGTAGGCAGGGACTCCTAGACCTGACAGAGTACCTGACCTGTGAGTCCTGGGTCCCTCTCTCTCTTGCCCCATCCTTCTGAAGTGGGAGCTGCTGTTCCATTGCCTCAGCACAAGGGGGAAAGCACTGCTAGACCAGAAGAGGGTGGGGTTCAAGCCCAGCACTTCTACCCATCCTGACTGCGGGCTGCCAAACCCAAGCCCCTGTATTCCGGGCCTTGACACAGACTCCAGGGATCCCTGATCGTGCTTTCAGAAAACTGTCCTCTGTGGAATTGTGCTCACTCTCATGCTCCACGCTGTCAGCACACAAAGAGACAGTGTGAGGCAATGAGAGAGGGTCTGTGCTGGCAGAAGCAACTTCAGGCACTCATTGGTTCAATCAGGTGTCCTGCGCATGGCACCATGCCAGTCTACAACTTACAGATGGGTGGTTCCGAGGAAGCCAGATGTTATCCTGCCCTTCTTACTGCAGTGTGTGTGTGTGTGTGTGTGTGTGTGTGTGTGTGTGTGTGTGTGTGTGTGTGTGTGTGTGTGTGTGTGTGTGTATGTGTGTGTGTGCATGTGTGTGTGTGCATGCGTGTGTGCATGCGTGTGTGCAGACACACGTGTATGTGGAGGTCAGAGGACGATTTTGGGGAATTGGGTCTTTCCTTCCAGCATATAGGTCCCTAGGCTCTCTCTCAAGTCTGGTTGGGTCTGTAAGCAGGTGCTGTCACCCACTGAGGCCCCTCACAACCCCTGACTGCTCTTAGTAATGCCCTACTGCCCTCTTCCCTGTCTTCTGCAAGCATGTCTCAAAGTTGATGCTCTGTGCTCTCCACACGCTCTCTCCATCAGTACCATCTTCAGGGCATTGAGGGTGGTAGAGCAGGACCCATCTATTTGTAGATTTACACTTTGAACAATAAACCATGGCCAAAGGCAGGTGACATTAACCACAGTTAAAACAGAGAATAGTGCCAGATGCCCCTCTCAAGAGTAAACTCATTTTCTTTTTGGTGAAGTAAAAAAAAAAAATCATCTTGACTATTAGCTATATAAATCCACACTCCTGAGGTCACCCCACAGTTGAAAATCTTTGCTCTTAGGTTTGGGCCACTGGAGAGTAACCCAGCATAAGCTCTGCTCACACAGCCATGTGCTGTGAAAGAGATTTACCTGCTTCAGTCAAGAGGTGTCTTTTCCTAATTATTTTTCTTTGTTGTTGTTGTTGTTGTTGTTGTTGTTATTACACTTATCTATCTACCTATCTACCTATTTATTTATTTAATGTGTATGAGTGTTCTGCTCGCATGTATGTATTGCACTGTGTGCATTCCTGGTGCCCTCAGAGGCTAGAAGAGGGTGTCAGATCCCCGGGAACTGGAATTACAGATGGTTATGAGCCACTATGTGGGTGCTGGGTCCACTGGAAGAGCAGCCAGTGCTCTTAGCCACTGAGTTAACTCTCTAGCCACTCTTTACTAATTCTTAAAAAAAGTTTGACAGATTATCAATATCCTTTCTCAATTTTTGTTTTCTTTTTTTATTTGAACATAATTTTCTTGCCAATTTTGTTTTCATAAATACACCTCATTGTTTTGATTCTGTTTCCAACAGTCCAGCCTCCCCAGAGTCCTCATTGGGTGAGTACTTGAGAGCTACGTATTATGTTCTGCACATGTCTCAGAGCTGACCAGAGTCACCTGACCAGGCAAGTTAGCCACATAGAAAACAAAGACCTGAGGCCTTGGCCTAGCTCTGGCTTGGGGTCCTTAAATGTCTCCTTGGAACATTTGGAAGATTCCAGTTCACTCTTCCCACAGTGGAGCAGCAGTCCCTTGAGTACAGTACGCGGCCACAAGTGTCCTGGTATATTGCTGCTCGCCCCCATCTTCTGTTTAGTTGCTGAGGACTGTATGTAGCACTTCCCCTCAGGTAGCCTGTCCATCTTAGGAGGTGATCCCGTTTTTCCAGTCATCCGGAACACAGAGAAATGGGGTGGAGCTGACTGTCCCCCACATGCCTCAGAGCCTCAAGCTTCGGTCTTTGTCTCGGGCTTCTTCATTGACTTCACAAACTCCTTGACTTCCTCTTCCAAGACCTTGTTCCTCCTCTCGACATCCTCCCTGGAGCGCTCCACATTCCGAAGGCTGATTTCCAGGGCCGCGAACTTCTTTCTCTCCCCCTCCAGCTCTTCATTGAGCCTTACCACCTTAGCCCAGACGTCGTAATTTTCCTTCTCCAGGCTACAAGGAAGAAAACCAAAGGAATGCCTGAGTATTCATTCTAAACCCTTCCTTCACAGCCCTTCGCCCACGTTCACAACCTCTTGCTCATTTGCCTTCGGAGACACAAGATACCAACTGGTGAAAGGCCAATCCGGCCATTGTATGTATGTGTGTATGTCCTGCCTTCCAGGAGAAGACTTCACAGAAAACCTGACTTTCCAAGGCACTTCAGGGTCTCACTTAACACCCTGGTGACGTCTTCCCCGAGCAGCCTGCCTGTGCTCATCTGCAGACATAAGTTACCATCTGAGCTGAGGTGTCTCAGAGACTGCTGTACTCAGAAGGAGCAGACATCTCTATGGTTGCCAGTCCCTTCTGCTCTTCAGTGGTGTTTGGGCTAGGACACAATGACAGCCTTTTCTAGGACTGGTTTGCTCCCTGATAAAATATCACAGAAGTCTTATAATTCTACAAATGGTTGATTTCAGGTTATCAGACAGAGGACATATGTTTTTCTTGAGGGCCATCCCTCTGTATGGAACAATGGATGGAGACTCATGATAGTCTTTCTTTCTGCTACCTAAATCTTAGTAGAAGAAGTATCTGTAAATGTGAAAGCCTGTTATTCTCATTATGACAAGTGTTCTTGTGGGTCAAGTTGGACTAAAGTTAACTCTTTGAGAAAGAATTTGCCAAGGGAGAAGAATAAGGAGAGAACCACAACAATGACCAGCATGTCATGACAGCCCTAAGTGGGTAGTAGTGGCACACATGACCAGCATGTCATGACAGCCCTAAGTGGGTAGTAGTGGCACACACACTTTGGCAGTAACCAGCAGCTAACAAGGCTTAAGACCCATTCAACAAGAAGGAAACCGTGCCAGGTACAGAAACAAAGTTAACTACTCAGGACTAGTGAAGTTGTGGATCCTGGAGGAAACCTACAACCACCACTCTACTAAACCAGCATAACTCCCTAACCACAATCTAATTTGTCCTTATACCTACAGGCAAGCATAGTCTTCACCACTCATCAAGAAAATTTCTTGCTGGGCGGTGGTGGCACACGCCTTTAATCCCAGCACTCAGTAGGCAGAGGCAGAGGCAGGCGGATCTCTGTGAGTTCAAGGCCAGCCTGGTCTACAAAGTGAGTTCCAGGAAAGGCACAAAGCTACACAGAGAAACCCTGTCTTGAAAAACCAAAAAATAAAAATAAAAAATAAAAATAAAAAAAGGAAACTTCTCTCTTTGCGACAAAGACCAATACAGAAACCCACAACCAATCAAAATGCAGAGCTGTGGATTCTGCTCCCAGTGTATACATCTACAAAACACTGCCACACCTAAGGGTCAGCGAACACTGGGGAAGAGGGGATGAACTCATTGTAAGAGCCAGAGGATCAGGGAGTTTGCTGAGAGATTGTATCTCCAACCACTCAGAAACTCAATCCAGAAAGCCTCACCAACATGACTGCCCAAACATAGGCAAGCCAAAGGGAATGGGGGAGAGCCCACAGGCTTCAACCCTGCACAAAGAAGAACAGGCAACCAAAAAGGCTGAGAGCAGAGAAATGGTCTTCTCCAGGGAAGAGAATACTAACTGTTACCCCATACCAACCAGATGGCCAGCCCTGAACACATACATTAATATAAAGCATCAAGAAAGTTTCCCCCAACTCAGATAAGCAGATTCACCCTGAACACGGGTTTCATTTTTCAAGTTTCCACAGATCTGTTCAGCAGGGTAGGACTTTCCCATCTAATCTCTCTTCGTTTGTCCTTTCCTTTACTAAGTTTGGTTGCTACAGAGTTCTGTCCCCTGAAATACATTATGCCGTGACATTTTAGAAGGTGGAAACAATAAATACTTCCTTCTAAACACAGAAGCCAAGTGCACTCAGTGGCCCTCTGCACAGGACTTACTTTTTAATCTGTTCCTCATACACGTGCTTCTGGGTTTCAATTTCCTTTTGTAGGTGCTGGACCATCCTCTGCAAAGAGTCAAGGTCATCCTCTCCAGAGTTCTTGCTTCCAGACCCCATTTCAGAGTCTGTGCTGACAAGAGCATCTCTCTTGGAGTCACTGGCAGGAGGAGAGAGTGCACCTGCTGGGTTCCCTGGGGACCCTGGTGGGGCAGGGACATTATCATAGGTAGAAGTCCGCTGGTCATTGGAAAGGTGGCGCAGGTCTTGAGACATAGTTCTCCTGTGCCCTTCCCCTGTCTTTGCCTCTGTAGATGGAGACCAGAACTCATTTTTAAAGATTTCCAGTTTGCTGCTAGTGGTGCCTTGGAATGCTGATGTCAGGAAACACTTGCGGTTGGGGAGCGTTTGAGTCCTTTTGCGGGATTGCACCTTCCAGTCTCCTGGGTTTTCCCTGCGTGCTTTCTCATTGTCCTCCTGATGCTGCTCCCCTGGCTGTGGTCCAGTGGGGCTGGTGGCATCAGGACTACCTGCCTGGAAAAAATAGCCATGAATATTATATAAGATTTTTTTTTTCCATCATGTGTGCCATGCCCTCAAGATAAGGGTTAGAAACCTAGGAGGAAGTTTTTCCTAGTCACACACCCGTGACACCCTTAGTGGATCACCTTGTTGATAATTTACCAAGATATGACAGTTAAGAGTCTTGTTTGAACTCTAGAGAGGAAGGAAGCATGAACTAAAATCACTTGCTCGATTCGTGTGAAATCCTAAGCGAGGATCCTTTCATGACCTTAGGAGGTTTTGTGACCCAAAGCCCAAGACGCAAAAGTGAAGTTCAATAAGCTCCACCGAGTCCATTTCCACGACCTCCAGAACGAAGAAGAGCAAAGCAAGCATACCGCCATCCACCAGGTGAAAGGCCAAACAGCATGCTGGCAACAGCTTTATGAAGCATGTCCCAGACAGTGAAGGGCTCCTGCTGGCGACTCCCTGGGGTGCTGAGCTTACATACACTGAAAAGGAAAACATCAGTGCCCAAGAAGAAATGGGCAAAGAATTTCAAGAACAGGTAGTTTATGCTGGAGGGATGCCTCAGTGGTTAGGGGCACTTCTCTGACGGAGGAGCCAGGTTCAGTTTCTAGCACCCACACAGCAGCTCACAACCAACTCTAACTCCAGTTCCCAGGGATCTGATGCCCCCTTCTGGTCTCTGCAGGCTCCTGCATGCATGTGGTGCCCATATACTCAAGCAGGCTCACATACATACATATAAAATAAATAAATACTTAATGAACAGAAAACCAAATAGTTCACAGAGGAGAAAATGAACTGACTCAGACACTTTTAAAAAGATAATTAGCCACTTTTCATAATCAGTGGGAGAGGCTCAAGTTAAAGTTACTAAATTATCAGTTCTTTCATGGGGTGGGGACACCCCTAATCCTGACAGCATGCTCCGGGAACCAGAGGCCTTTTCATGCGCTGCTGTGAAAGGATAAGATGCTAATAACATTTATGAAAATCACATATTTAAATCTATTTATCTTCTCACCCACTCGTCCCATTTTTGAGAATTTCATCCCAGAACTGTATCTGCCTAAATACAAATTGAGGTGAGGGCAGGATGATTCACAGCAGCCCTGTTTGTGATGCAAAACTGACCAGTTCATCCCAGGTCTGGAGAGCGGATCACAGATAGTCAATGAATGGAACACCATACATATAATTGCCAAAAATGAGGTCATGTGGGTAGGTATTTATGCCCTGTTGTGCGCTATAGTCTCTGGGATAATATTGATAAGTTTTAAAATGTGAGAAACAAAATAGAGAAAAATAAAGTTTTTGTATAAAGGGAGAGATAAGAAAGAAGTTTCTATTTACATCTTCTTATATTTGCATAAAGGAACAGTTGAAGGGCGAGGAAAAGCTAATCCAGCAGGAAAGGGAGGGTGTGAGAGGGAAGTGTGGTGGTCAACACTGTCAACTTGCCAGAGTCTAGATATCACTACAGAGACGATCTTCTGATCATACCTGTGAGGGAATTGGCAGAAGTGGGAGGACCCACCTTAACTGTGGGCAGAACCACCACAGGGGCTGGTGCCCTGGACTGAAGAAAAAGAATAGGAGCTGGCACCCGAGTTCACCTCCCTGCTCCCTGACTGTGGATACAATGTGACCAGCTGCCCCTAGCCCTGGCTGCCATGGCTGCTCTGCCTTTGTGGACTGTCCCCTTGTCTACAAGCCAGAATTAACCTCTGCTTTCCTAAGTAGCTTCCGCCAGGCAGGCTCTCACAGCACTAATGTCAGAACTGACACAGGCACGGAGCAGAACTTCTTATGGTGTGTGTGTGTGTGTGTGTGTGTGTGTGTGTGTGTGTGTATGTTTAACCATATGGTTGTATATAAAATCAAATTGAAAAGAAAAAGAGAAAAAAGTGAGTCCCACATAAGATGGGAAAGTCAGGGGCTGAGGTACTTTCCAGCAAATGCCCTGCTTTGGTAGGAGCTCGTGGTCTTGCTGGACTAGGACCTCAGACATGCATCCTGCTCTAGAGCATGCTAGTGTTACTGCCTGGACCAACCTCCTGCCTCAGATCCTCAACCAAAAGAAGCGTGTGTGATGAACTGCCCCCAGTGTTGTGTGGACTCCGGAGCTGGCAAAAAACCCAACCCAACCCAACCCAAACAAACAAAAAACTCCAGCCACAACCACCTATTGCTTTTTTCCCTCTCATGTTTAACAGCACCGTAGGTAGCTTTCTCAGTCAACTAGAAATTTTCTTTTTTAAATTGGCCACATATTAAAAAACCAAAAAAAAAAAAAAACCCAAAAAACAAAAAAAACCAAGCTGCTATAAAAAGTCTCTCTATCCTTTTAAAAACTGTCTGTTCCTATAAATACACAAAAATATTTGACCTTTGTCAGCTTTCACCCTCTAATAGTCTATATCTTGGAGACTCCAGAATCTGGCAACACAGAGAACGTGAGCTCTGAGCCTTCTGTCCAAGCGAGGGGCTGATGCTGCCGAGGCAGCTTATCAGGAACAGGGATAACTACACGAACACATCCCCTGCTCTGAGGAAAGAATCACGTTCAGAATCATCGGGACACCCGGTCCCCTGGACGTTCCCCAGAATCTTCAACAGTTCTCACACATGAGATGCTGCATTTATCTGTTTCTGCTGAACTTCTCTGGGATTTTGTCTTGGTGAAGATGTCGGGAAAGGGCCCAAGACCAAGTCTGTGGGCAGTTCTCACACATGTCAGTCACTAGATCACCGGGTTTTCCCGGTGTGTTCTGATGGGTCTGTGCCAGCTCTACCATGGCCCCAGCATCACCCACCACTCCTCAAACTGCTGCCTTAAAATGACCAGACTAAAGGAAGAGTCAGGGGGCGGGGGTGGGCAGCAGGCATCCCGGCAGGCATCTTACTGTGTTATTGAAGCTGTCTGTCCTGGAGAGCGGTGGGTCTTCTGTGGCATCCCATCCCACAGAGCTCCGGGGCACTGGAGCCTTCTTGGCATCGTTCTTCTGGACAGGGGGTGACAGTGGTGCGTCCTTAGACCTGGGAAAGAGGACTTCGTGGTCTCTGATCATCATGGTCATCACTCTTTGGATCTGAGGAGTCCCTGAAGGAAATAAGAGATTTGTAGTGCTGGTCCATGGAGCAAGAGTCTGGAAACACTCAAGGGTTGCCCACCCTCCAAGAGGATGTTTCCATGTTGGCTCCAAAACCACAGGCTCATTTGCTCTTCATGGGGCCCTTCTTAATTATTTGGAGACGAATATTTCTGGTGAGAGGATGTACTAAAATAGAGATATATGGGGGAGGTGAATTGGAGCCGTTGAGGACAGTTTCTACCTATACTGCCCTGAATCAGGTTTTATCAGGCAGTAGGGAATAATAACAGTCAAGAAAACAGACATCTTTCTCCCTGCTGTGGTCTTCCATGTGATGTCTGTCTTCTCATTGCACCCCAAGCAAATGAGTGTCAGAAACACTTCCTTGTCACATGCATGGCAGACCTGAGTCCTGGGCCAGGACTTTTGCTTATCAAACACAACCTCATAAAGCTTTTCAGCTTAGCTCTACAGCAGCCTCTTTGTGAATCAGCTTGTGAAACAAAACCCTGCTTGTCTTCTTGGCTAAAGGTGTTGTAAAGTCATACAAAAGACTGGGAAACACTAGTCAATTGGTTTGAGGTCAGACTACTGTGCTCTATGACCACTGGGCAGGGGACATAATTCCTGCATTGCTCAGGAGGCTGTTAATACCAGTCAGAAGAGATGGCAAGTGGACAAGCTCAGTCAGCTGCAAAGCAGGACATGGACACTAGGGGCAGTGTTCTCGCTGTCACATCCGGGGCTCCTCTCTATTGTAGGATCAACTTATGTACCTTTCATGATCACAGCTGGGTCTTCAACCTTTGACCTGATGAGGTTCACTCCAATCACAGTGGCCAGGTTGTCCACACTCATCTTGTTGACGGCACAGTTCAGCTGGATTTCATGCAGAAATCTGGGGACAGCCAGGAAACCCCACCACAGATAATGGGAAGTGGCCAGGAGAGAGAGTACTCCCTGGGCCCAACAGTACACTTGTTGAATTCTAGCTCTTTCCCCTGTTTCAGGATGGAGGTGAACTGGCTGTGCCTGCAAGAGTTTAACTTGAATCTGGAAGTTCACAGACCAAGGAGGGATGCGGAGCCATGGACTGTTCAGTTGTCGGGGGAGGGGCGGGCTGGAGGTGGAGTCTCATAGCAGGGCTTGTTTGGGAATAAGAGGTAACTAGAAGGACACAGAGGGGTGTCCAGCAGCTTCAGTGTTTTGCCTTTACCATTTGCTTCTCAGTACCCACCCCATCCATGTCTCCAGAGAGGAAAAAATGTATCAGTGAGGAGGACTTAGAGATGGCAGGAGGATACATGGTGCCTCCTCTCTCTCATCCTCTGATTGGAGAATGGAGCATCTCTCACTCTTGGCAGATGCTCAGCATCTAATAAGGAAGTCCCACTGGACTGCCAACCATTAGAAGCCCAAAACCCTCAGATGTATTGGAAAAACAAAAATGACTGAACAGATCAGTAAAGAAATTCTGGATATCTTCAAAAACAAACAAAAAACCATTTAAAAGTAGGTATCCTGAAATACCATAAAACTCCACTTTGAGAAAAAAAATTATGTGTTCACATGATGAAAAATGACATATTATGGGATAATTTATTTTTGTGATAAAGGACATGCTTTTCAGTTGGGTATAAAAGCATCCCCTGTATTACACTCATGTAAGAAAAGACTCATCAGAGAAAAAACACTCAGGAGGAGACATCACTGGAGGGATGGGGGGGGTGGGGAGGTGAGGGGGTGTGGGGGGTGTGGGGGGGTGGGGGGGTGTTACATCTAGTTTGGGTTCTTATGTACATTTCTTTTATCTTCGTGGTTTCCAGGTTAAGTTAGAATCACCTTTATAATTTGGAAATTACATCACAGTATTTTTGAAAAATAAAAGACAACATGGAGATGTGTATGGGGTGAAGATTCCCAGCACAGCAGATCTGAGCTGGTCCACCTGAAAGGTGTTGCCACAAGGACCTCATACAGTAGGTCCTCAGAAAGGGCTGCAGGAAAATACAAATGGTGGCCTTGAATGAATTTTTCCAGGGTGTTAGTTTTGGGGACAACAGGGATCCCAGGTTCTCTTGCAGGCCCTGGGACAGGTCTGAAGGGAGGAATATGTTCATTCTGTGTGCAAGTTCTTAGGGACCCCTGACAATCTCGTGCGAACAGAACACCCTCTCGGTGCTCTGTAAAAGGAGCTGACCCCCTATGGTCCTGGACCAGAATCTGTGCTCTTAGAGAAACTGCCTGCTCTTCTCAGCGGGGCTTCTTTCCGGGGTGCCTGGAAACTGGCTCCACACCAGGAGACTCACCTGCAGATATAGCTCAGGAGGCTGTAGTTGTCTCGAGGAAGGATGGACAGTTGCTTCACCAGCTCCTGCTGAGCCTGGGAAGAGAGTTTGGAGAGGAGTAAGCAAGCCCGCTGCCTGTTTGTGGGCAGCGAGTGGAGGGACGTGCCTGGTACATCTGTGGAGGACAAACGCTTTGGTTGTCTCTCCGGTTCCCACAGGTCTCCGAGTTAAAATATTTTGAAATTAAAATTCTGAGGATTCATAAAGTATGAATTGAAGCCCAGACTGCTCTTGAATTCCCTATGTAGCCAGTGGTGAGCTTGAACTTGTGATCATCCTGCCTCCAGGAGTGCTGAGATTAAAAGTGTGCTGCCATACCAGTCTGTGCCAGGGCTCTCTACACAGACGAGACAAGCACTCTACCAACTGAGCTCCATTCCCAGCTGCTATATTTTTTGTTCTACCCTGTACTTAACAAGTCTGTTTGAAATTATGTTGCCCACCCGCTCCTGACCTTGGACGGACTACCTGATAACTCACACTGGAGTTGGTTTGCTGAATGAATGAGGTGTCATGGTCCAGTAAACAATCAAACCACAACCTAATCTCTCAAAATGACCTTAAACGTGATGAGAAATGGGTTCTTCTGTGGCGGCTTTAAAGCCCCGTGGTCTTGCTGAGAAATTCTGGGACACTGGAAGGCATGCATTGGAATGGGCAGCTCAAGTTTTACAACTGCTGTAGATGTCAGATGTGCCCATTCATAAATCACCTGCACCAGGGAGAGGAAGGACAGGGCTCGGTGCTCTGTCTGCAGAGCCTGTGATCACCCTCTGACCATGTGTGGGGTGGCATCTAACATGACTCTTCCTAGGAGTTTTTCAAGCTTTATTCCATATCATTCACAAAGGAGTTCTGATACAAAAACCCTGTACATCAAGGGTGTTCGTATCTCCTCTCTCCCCTACAACACCCACAACTCCGGTAGACCGTGAAGCCTCAGTGTTTTCTTGGAAAACAGCTACATGTTGGCTGCATCGATAAGGATCTCTTCCTATCCTAGCTTTGAAATGTAAAATACTCCTCTGGGCCAGGATCTTTATAACCATGGCTCCCTATGAGCAGTCCACCCAGGGAGAGCTGATAGCTGTTTTCTCCCTGGCCCGGATGTCCTGTGACTCCGACCACGTCACAAATACTGAAGAACAGAGAACTGTTCAACCCCCAAAACCTTCAAGTTACTAATTAGTTTCACGTGCCTTGGTCCTCCAAACAATCCCAGGCAAAGCAGACAGGGCATTGGCTAAGTTTGCGCTGCTCGACACATGTGCGAATTGCCAAAATTAAAATAAAATTAAGAATTTGGTTCTTCTGGTATGCTAGCCATATTTCGTGGACATGATATCACATGTGGCTAGAAGTTAGCACCTGGGCTGGTGATAAGATTATATCACCACAGAAATCCTATGGGTGTCCGGCGGTGGTGGCTCACGCCTTTAATCCCAGCACTTGGGAGGCAGAGCCAGGCGGATCTCTGAGAGTTCGAGACCAGCCTGGGCTACAGAGTGAATTCCAGGACAGGCACCAAGACTACACAGAGAAACCCTGTCTCAAAAAACCAAAAAAAAAAAAAAAAAAAAAAAGAAAAAGAAAGAAAAGAAAAGAAAAGAAAAAAAGAACTCCTATTGGTTTGAGTAAGTATACTGAGTCTCATAGAATATGCATGAGGTGGCTATGCTTAGTTATCAACCCAACTGGATTTAGAATGACCAGTAGAGGCAGACTTGTGTCTGCAAGAGTGTGTCCAGAGAGGTTTAACGGAGGTGAGAGGTGGGAGGTGGGAGGTGGGAGGTGGGAGGTGGGAGGGTCTACCCTGACTGTGGGCAGCAGCATCCCACAGCCTGGGTGGGAGGTGGGAGGTGGGAGGTGGGAGGGTCTACCCTGACTGTGGGCAGCAGCATCCCACAGCCTGGGTGGAAGGTGGGAGGTGGGAGGTGGGAGGTAAGCTGAGCATGGGCGCTCACCTGTCTGCTTCCTGACTGTGGCTGCAGTGTGTGCAGCTGCCTCAGCCCCTGCTGCCATGCCTTCTCCACCACCGTATACTGTGTCTTGAAACTGAGCCCACACAAAGCCTTCCTTCCTCACGCTGCTTTGGTCTGGTACTTTCCCACAACAATGGGGTAGTAACTAATACAGTGCACCACTTGTCAAACGACAGGATGAAGGTCAAATCCAGGTCTTTGGCACTGTTTTGCCAGTGAGGCTGGCATCATTGGCCTGGCGCTGTCCCTGAAGTTCCAGTCTCCTACCAAGGGGTATGGCCCCCATGCCTCACTCTCACCTGCCGGAACCCCGCTCGGAACATGAGATGCTTTCTTCTAAGTAGGACGGTCAACTAGAGACACCAACCTTGGCCTCATCCGCATTCATGAGCTGCCCACAGAGCAGGAACCCTTCATACTGGCTCCAGGGAACCACGGGCTCCGGGAGGTCGCGGAGGTAAAGCTTCAATAGAGAGGCAACCGTGTGCACATCTGTGTCCCTGAAAGAGAACACGCCGCGCTTAGGGAGCAGAACCCAGGGCCTCTCACTGACCCTGATGGGCCACCGGGTCAAAGCATGGACTACAGAGGGACGTGTTACAAAGGACCAGAGTCTGGTAAAGTCCCCGACCCAGACACGGACTCCCAGAACAACTCCAGTCACTGCCTCTGCTTCCACAGCTGCCTCAAAGGTAACAGTAAGGTTCGCTTTTTCATGAAATGCTCTTTAACTATTTTGCCCTTTTCCTGCTTTCTTGTTTCTTCAGACCACTTAGCACCTCACAGTAGCAATGTCTAACTAGTCTCTCATTTTGTGTGTGAACTCGTTTATGTCCTTGGTCCATTGTTCTCATTTACCCCCAGAGTGTTCAAAGAAGTTCTGAGGTCCAGTCATATATCTCATCAACAGTTCATTGCTTGCTTTCATCTTGGTTTCTTTTGTCCATTCTTTTCCTGATTTCAGTAGTAAGCCCGAGGGAATACCTAGTTCTATCAGGCCACAATGCTTGGAACACGCAAGTGTTACCAAACACTGTAGAAGGTGCTGGGATGTGAGAAGCCCAGGACTCAGTAGGTCACAAGTCTAGACAGGAACAGCCTGAGAGACATAGTGACTCTTCAGATGAAGTTGTGAGGTGGGGGAGATCTGAAAACCACAGGTGTGTCAGCCTGGAGTGGGAACAGCAGCTCCCCACTGAGGGTCTGTGACATTTGGCTTCTGATGTTTTTTGTTTTTTGATTTTTGTTGTTTTTGTTGTTTTAAGATTTACTTATTTGTTTGTTTGTTTCTTTCTTTCTTTATTTGTTATGTATACAGTGTCCTGTCTGCACATATCCCTGCAGGCCAGAAGAGGGCACCAGACTTCATTACAGATGGTTGTGAGCCACCATGTGGTTGCTGGGAATTGAACTCAGGACCTTTGGAAGAACAAGCAGTGCTCTTAACTACTGAGCCATCTCTCCAGCCCCTAGCTTCTGATATTTATAGCAAATATTGCCTCAACTCAGGAGGCAGATCTGGCCTGGAACCTTCATTTTTTTTGTAGCCTGCTGGCTGAAAATGATTATTTCTTTTTTAAGTGTTTGTAGGGAAAAAAAAAAAGCCAAAAGCTGTCTATCTCATGACATGTGAAAATCATATGCACTTAAAGTATCAATAAAATAAGTTAGAGAAACACGGCCCCACTTGTTCACTTACAAACTGGCCTTGCCTCCTTACTGTGAGAGAATACAGATGTGACAAAGCCCCGAAGAGCCTACGGATATAATCTGTGGCCCAGCCTGGGAAGCCTGCTGGTCCCTGAACTGCAGTGGTTGCATTTATTCTGCTAAAAGAGAAACTAACTCTGAATCTACCATGTAACAGGGAGTTAGTTACTCAATAAGGGCGTGTGTTCTGAGAAATTTGCCATTAGGGAATTAGTCACTGTATGAAAGTCCTGGAGTGATGTTCACAAGCCCAGGTGGTATGAGCTGCTCTAGCCCTAAGCTACATGGGAAATGCTGTTGTGGTCTGTCATTGAGGCTTTTGAGGCAATGCAAACAAGAATACTGAGTGAGTGAGTGTGTGTGTGTGTGTGTGTGTGTGTGTGTGTGTGTGTGTGTTTCTTTTGTTTGCGTTTCTGTTCTTAACTGCCAGTTTCTTGCTCTGGCTTCTATGCTACCCCCCCCAACACCACACCCCATTCCCACCCCTAATCCATTATCCCCACCCCTGCCTCTGAAGCCTGTGAACTTGTTGCCTCTGAAGGAGAGCTCGAGCCGCAAAGGATACCATCTGCACTCTACGGCAGGAAATTGGGGCCAGGGATGTTCCCTCAGCACGGATATTCCAAAACATCCTACCCTATTGAGTCACGGTCTAGAAAGAAAACCGCGGGAAAGCATTTTCCGGGAAAGCATGATGAAAGGTAGCAGGAGAGCCAGGGCCTGGCAGTCTGCAGAAGAACTCTCCGAAGTGCTCCTGAGCCACGGTCCACCCTGTGTCTGTTTGTGGCCTCTACCACATACACAACGAAGCCCCTGTGTCCCAACCATCATCTCAAGCAATCCCTCAGGGGCCCTCTCCTCCCACTCCAGACTTCAGACAGCCACAGCCTTCCCCAGCCCCTGTCCTCTCCATCCTGACCACCGACGGCATGGCCCCAACATACAAAACACACCCACAGAATGAATGGAGAGGGAAAAAATGTCAGTGAGAAAAATAGCATCAGTGATACAGGGGGAAACAGACCCTTAGGGAGAAACTGAAGCTTAGAAAAGGCGATTTTACCACAAGAAACAAGAATGGCAAAGATACCCAAAGTTAGAAATAGAAAAGGAGGGCAGTGGTGGCGCACGCCTTTAAACCCAGCACTCGGGAGGCAGAGGCAGGTGGATCTCTGTGAGTTCGAGGCCAGCCTGGTCTACAGAGAGAGTTCCAGGACAGCCAGAGCAATACAGAGGAGCTCTGTCTCAGAAAAGAAAAGAAAAGAAAAGAAAAGAAAAGAAAGGGTGAAGAAGAAAAAGAAAGATGTTATAGCCATAGACACAATAGGATTATATGGTATTATATTATATTCTTAGAAACCTCCAGAAAGCCCAGGTAATTTTGAGAAGGATGAGGCTGACAGTGTCTGAGGTTAGCCTGGACAACTTCTCATTTTGGTTTTTCCGGTCTCATCATTTTCTCAAGGACTTCTCGAGTTCCACCAGACCCACATGGCTCCCTTTCTCTAAATTCAGTCATCTCTACTCATCACTTTTAGCACTAACACAATGGAACTTGTGCTGGTTCCTGTGTATTGGGGGCAAAAAAATGTCACTCCACTGTGTTAGTGCTGACTCGGGGGTCACCCTTCAGTCTAAGTCTCCAGGATCATTTCTCTTGAGTTCATGTCCCTCCAAACCAAAGGGTCAACCTTAAATGACTTTGCCAGGTCTGAGTTCTGACCCATCTCAAGTGGCCCTACCAGGTTGCCTTGGAACCCTCATATGTGCCATGCGGCACACCTGTCCATTCTCAACGGAGAGGCACAGGGATGGAAAGGACATCAGCGTTGTGACCAGGAGGCATCCAGCCCAGTAAAAACTGACAAGGAGATTTTTAAAACTGTTTTTTGTTGTGGATATCGCTCTGTGTAAATGAAGTTCTGATTGGCCAGTGGCCAGGCAGGAAGTATAGGCGGGACAAGAGAGAAGAGAATTCTGGGAAGTAGAAGGTTGGAGAGAGACACTGCCAGCCGCCGCCATGAGAAGCAACATGTAAAGACACAGGTAAGCCACAAGCCATGTGGCAAAGTATAGACTAACAGAAATGTGTTAATTTAAGATAAAAGAAGTAGATAACAAGAAGCCTGCCACAGCCATACAGTTTCTAAACAATGTAAGTTTCTGTGTGTTTACTTGGTTGGGTCTGAGCCACTGTGAGACTGGCAGGTGAGAGAGATTTGTCCTGACTGGGCCAGGCAGGAAAACTCTAACTACAGTTTTTGCATGTGTATGTGTGTGATGTGTGTATTTATACGTGTTCACATGTATGTAGGTACACATACATGTGAGTGCATGTTCCTGTGGAGGACAGATGTTGATATGGGTGTCTTCCTTCATTTCTCCCCACCTTATGTAGTGAGGCATGCTCCTTCGCTTGAACATAAAAGCTTGAAGATTTGGACAATCTAGCTATCTGCATAGCTCGGGGGCCTCCTGGCCTGGTCTCTGGAGGACGGATTGTAGCCAGGCCACCATGTCGCTGCCATTCATTACTGGGGATCTGAACTCCTACCCTCATTTTGTGTGTGGGAAGCTCCTTAGCCACTGAGCCACCTGCCCTAGCCATCTAGGGAGGCATTTTATTTGCTTTTCTCTGTTTGGTGAGAACCATGTACACCTGTGCTAGAATCTCACCAAGCAAGGGACCCATGCTACGTTTATTCAGATGAAAAAACAATAGATCATCTGACAGAACCAAGTGTATGGCCCTGGGGAAGATCTAGGGGCTGCCCATTGGCCCCATGTTAGAGATGCCAGGAAGGGCTTCCTTGACCTTCCAGCTCCCATAACTCATTGATTGATAAAAATTATGTTCAGGGTTCAGAAAAGCTGTAGGAGAGGTGTAGCTTACTCCTGTGACAAAAGCCTGCAAGGTGCTAAGCCATGGTCACCTGTAGGTGCTGGGACACACTCTTAGCTTTGGCCCTAAACATGTTGGAAGTTAGCTAAATGACAAGAATAAAAGAAGCCCGTATTCTTCTCCAAACCAGGGTTGTCCACTCAAGGAGCATCTGGACCCAGGAACTAGCCTTAGCGCTCTCTCTCTCTCTCTCTCTCTCTCTGCATGTGTGTGATTGTGTGTATGTGTATGTGTGATTGAGCAGCTTTCCTCCTCCTTCTAAGCTCTTGAATTTCATGGGAACCATAGACTGCAATACCACCCCTCCCCCACCGGCCTGGCAGAGTTCAAACTGGCATCCAAGGCAGTTATTTAGCAAATCCCACTATCACCTCTGTCCTTTGGCAGTCTGACTTTACTCTTTAAGCAATAACCCCCTACATCTTTTGATCAACTCAAACATAATTTAAACATAAAGAAGAAATTTGAATACGACAGTGAGCGTATTAGAACAGGCACCTGCTCATGAACTGACCAATTATGCTGTTAAAAGGGCCTGTAACTTGCTACAGTTCCGATGGTAACTATACTGCTGCTTGCTAAACTACACAAGCAAATCAGCCTATGGCATACTCAGGGTGGAGGAGATAGTCGTATGGCAGGCCAAACTAAGACTGTGGCAGAGTGGGCCTGGAGAGAAACCAATGGCCTCAGAGATGTTTCAGAGGAAAGCGGCTGCATTGGTGGACAGAATGGAGCTGCAGGGGAAGAGCGAGGAGACTCTTGCATAAGAGTGACTCAGGCCTTCGTCATTTCCTCTCTGTTCTCAATAGCTCTAGGGGGGATGTCAGTGTTTGAAACTGGGTAGTGTTCAGGCCCATTGTACCAAATCTTGTTTGCTGAGCTGCTAACTAGGTAAGAGTGCTTGGTCGTAAGCCAGCAGGACAAGTGTGTGCAGGCAATCAGGTACTGCACAGTAAACAGAGCGTGCAGTGCGTGGTGAGACTGTACCAGCTAAACATGCAATGTGTGATGGAGCTGTACCAGCTAAACATGCAGTGTGTAGTGGGGCTGGACCAGCTAAACATGAAGTGTGTGGTGGGGCTGTATCAGCTAAACATGCAGTGTGTAGTGGGGCTGTATCAGGTAAACATGCAGTGTGGGGTAGGGCTGGACCAGCTAAGCATGCAGTGTGTGGTGGGGCTGGACCAGCTAAACATGCAGTGTGGGGTAGGGCTGGACCAGCTAAGCATGCAGTGTGTGGTGGGGCTGGACCAGCTAAACATGCAGTGTGTGGTGGGGCTGGACCAGCTAAACATGCAGTGTGTGGTGGGGCTGGACCAGCTAAACATGCAGTGTGTGGTGGGGCTGGACCAGCTAAGCCTAGTAGAGAAGGACATCCTTCCTGGGTGCCTGGAGAGTGAGATGAACTGACTGTAGGAATTGTCACCACACCAGATATTCCCCAAATAGGGCTGGAAAACTTTGATGGGGATAAGAGTGAATGCCAGGCTGCCATGTGGTGTGTACTCCAGTCAGACAGCTCAAAGCCGAGTTTAGAATCACATAGTAGTGTGGATGTGGAGACTTACTAGTTCTATCCACTTCTGGAATGCTGGAGACTACTGGTGCCTGTCACAGATGTGGTGATCCCTCACATGTTTATGTAGATAGCTCTGCTCTTGATGTTTCTCACCTGCATGAGGGTGCTAGAGTATTCTTAGGCTAAGCCTCAGTTCCCCCCCCATGCCCTACATCTCCCCTTCCCTCATGTCCTAATCACCACCTGAATCTGCCTAGAACATACTATGTCCTATAAATAGTTTGCACACTCTCCTAACTGTGCCCAGGTCCCAAAATTCGGAGTGATGAACAAAACAAACTCCTTTTCCCACTGTGATCTGGGGCTTTTGAAGCCTCTGCAGGGGTTCCCTGGCTCCACGAGGTCTGGACAGGGCAAAGGTGGACGGGGCAGTGCAGGTAAGGATAACATACCTGTCAAAAGACGGCCGTTCCCCTGCATCGAACGCATCCCTCAGCTGCTTCACTAAGTTGTCCTGCCCAGGCAGGCGGAAGATGCCCTCTTCACTCACACCGTGCTCTAGGATGAACTCTGCACACTTCTCCACCAGGATGGGCACTAGGTGAGGACCAAACTTCTGCTCATAGGCCACAGTCTCATCCAGGCGCTGGCCAAACACCGCTGGGAAGAAATTGGGGACCCCTGAGTTATTCTGACTTTCTCTGAGTCAATGGGTAGTCAGGGGCTTTGCACATTTCTTCTCTTTTTAAAATTATTGTTATTGCTATTGTTGTTGTTGTTATTATTATTATGATTTTACATGCATGGGTGTTTTGCCTGTATGAATGTCTGTGCACCACATGCATGAGTGCCCTTGGAGGCCAGATGAGAGCCTCCAGGATCCAAGTTACAGATGGTTGTAAGCTGTCATGTTGGTGGCTAGTTTCTCTGGAAAAATACTCAGTGTTCTTAACCACTGAGGCCCCTCTCCAGCCCCTTTTTTTCTTTAAAAATATTATTTATTTTTAGTTTAATTTTTGAGAGTTTCATACATGAATGCTGTATTGACATCATGTGCACCCCTCGCTCTTCTGTCTCCAGCTCTTTCCATGTGCCCTGCTGATCCCTCAAATTTATATGCTCTTCTGCTTTGATTATTGTTTTATATACACATGCACAAGTACACATACGTGCGCGCGCGCACACACACACACACACACACACACACACACACACACACACACACGCACAGCCGGCTAAATCCATTTATTGTTGCTTTATGTACTAGTTTAGAGCTGACCACTTGGGATTGCATAACCTATCAGGGAACTTGTCCCTGGGGAAGATTAATTCTCCCTCTTTCAGCAGCCACTGATTGCCTGTAGCTCTTCATCTAGGAGTAGAGTCTTGTGAGAGTTCCTCCATTAACATTGGCATGTCAACTGGTACTGTCATTGTTCAGATCATATTTATTTGACCATATTTTTGAGCTTTTGTGGGTACAGATTCCCTGTCATAGACAGCAGACACTATCTCACAGCCAAGGTCTTGGTCTCCCAGCTCTTACAATCTTTTGTGCCCCTCTTTCATGACATTCCCTGAGCTTCAGGGTTGTGTTTTAGATGTATTAATTGGGGTTGGGCACCACACAGTCTGTTGACCTCTGAATTTTGGACAGATGTGAGCTTCTGCAATGATCTCCAACTGCTGCAAAAAGAAGCTCTTTGATGAGGTCGAGACCCACATTCAGTTAGGAATTATACTGGTTTTAAAAAGTGGTTGTAACCTCTTCCAGGGTCCAACACCTCAGCAGCCACAAGTAGTTGGCTAGCTTTATAGTATCAAGCATGAATGCCTTCCTCTTGAGTAGGTCTTCAATCCAATTAGACAGCTGTTGGTTGCTCCCAAGATATAAGTGCCATTATTGCACCCTTGGGGATATCTTGCCATCCTGTTCATTGTTGTGGCTTTATAGTTGGGCAGGACTATTGATTACTTATCTCCTTTGGCAGGTTGCATAACACCTTTGCTACTAAGAAAGCTGGTCCTCTGGAAGAGCTTCTGAGTCAGTTCCAGCTCAATTCATCTAAGTCTTAGGTCTAGC
Organism: Onychomys torridus; assembly: GCF_903995425.1. NCBI lineage: Eukaryota > Metazoa > Chordata > Mammalia > Rodentia > Cricetidae > Onychomys > Onychomys torridus. Next base: position 112,658,918 of record NC_050445.1, read on the forward strand.
ATGTGTGGTGTTTTCAGCAATAAGGTTTTATATTCAACTTCTAGGAGGAAACCAAGGGCAGCCTGTATTGGGGAAGTCTCTTCTACTGCCCTGGACAACAGCTCAAAAGGAGGTTCTATGCCTGGCACTGGGGGTTTATTAGACAGTTTATGGCTCTTGGAGGGAGTATTATTGATGCAGAAGAAACTCAAAGTGATGTCATTGGTATTATAAAGGGCTTACTAATAGGTTTGCTTAGGAGACATTAACTCACACAAATAAAATTTAGATATCAGAGCACTGCCTCTAAAATACCCCCCAAATAAATAGTATGCTAACTAGGTCTGTTAGAGATGAAAGAAATTTAAGGTGCTAGGATGCAAATGTTTATTCACTGGGATTGACCAGTCATTAGGTTCTGTGGTGGTTTGAAAGAGAACAGTCCCCATAGGCTCATAGATTTGAATGTTTGGTCATCAGGGAATAGTACTATTTGAAAGGATTAGAAAGTGTGGCCTTATTGGAGGAATTGTGCCACTGGGGGTAGCCTTTGAGGTTTCAAAAGCCCAAGCCAGGCCCAGTGGCTTGCTCTTCCTGCTGCCTGCAGATCCAGATGTAGAACTCTCAGCTACTTCTCCAGCACCATGTCCTCCTGCATGCTGCCACGCTCCCTATTTTGACAATAATCGTCTTCTGAAACTGTAACCAAGCCCCAATTAAATGCTTTCTTTTGTAAGAGTTGCTATGTTCATGGTGTCTCTTCATAGGAATAGAACAGTGACCAAGACAGACTTCATTCCCATAATAAAAGACATACCTCTAAGCAACAGCTCAAGGAGGGCAGTGCAGAGTTGCAACCATCATTAAGTCCTGTCCCACCATTAAATTATCTGTGCTCTTATCAGGAAAGGCATAATCCTGCCAGGTGGGCAAAGTGACCCTGGCTAACAACTATTTGAAAGAGAACAACAGGGATATGCTTAAAATAATTCTGGCACTATCTAACATGTGTGCTGTTCTAAATCTCCTATCTGCCTAAGCAGGCCGACTGGCAGTCTCCTGACACTGTTTAAACTATTTGAAGTGTAACCTGGGGCCAGGACCTAAAGGAGATGTAAGGGTGGCAGTGGATGTAAAATGCATAAGCCTAAAGTGCAAGCAGCTAATGAAATCTTATACTGGGGAGTGGACTCTTACTTGGCCATTAGCCCCAGATACCTCAGCACTATTAAAGAGATTCCCTTCATCTCTAAGTGTATTTCTCACCGAGAAAGCATATTATTTCCATTCCATTAAGACTGACAGCCCACTGCATCCCAAGGCTTGGCTTCTGAATGTTCCCTGTTCCAGCTACTCATCTGGCAAGTTTACCAATGCCTCCAAGGCTCAGCGTGGTTGAGGGGGAAGTGACTATGGTAGTACTGTCACCTCAGGGCTGCTGTCAAGATGAAATGAAGGAGCAATGGTAGGCAGAGTACCTGACAAGCTTCCTGGCACATGGTGCTCAGCATAAGTTTAGTGTTGTCTTAAATACATAAAAAAAGGGGGAGGGGGTGTCAAAATGGAGACTGATAGAAACAGCCCCAAATGTACAGCCTCAGGAAATTCAAGTGACTTGTCTTCGGGTCTTGTTTAAAGGTAACACAGGAAAATCAAGTACTGAATTCTGCTGGAGACACAGAGCATGGAAGGACAAGAGCCAGCCCATTACCTGGCTATCTCATACCAAGTTAAGCCATTAAGGCCTTTTGTAGAGTTCAGAGTATTTCCTCTACTTTCAAAAGCACAGCTGCAGTGAACATGTTCACAGGAATGTCCACACACGAAGGCATAATATTTGGTTATTGTTGAATTAATTAGTGTTTGTATAGATGAGCACAGATATTTCATGCTGTTGAACTATTTTCCTGGGGCGACTTTCTGCATGTTGAACTATAGGGTCAGGTGGTTTGTCCCGACGGTATGCAAACTGCTTTGCAAAAGTATTTTTCCCAATTACACAGCCTCGAGCAGAGCAAGCGTGGGCCAGCTCCACCTCGGCTCTGTCAGCACCCGGCTCTCTAATTTCCCCACCCCTGAGCCTGACAAGATTGGATCTACATGAAGGCAGTCAAGGCCTGCCTGTTCTTCCCACAAGTTCCACAGCTCCCCTGTACCCTTCAGGTTCAGAGGGCCATGGATTCAGTTCTGTCCAAACCTGGGCTCTGTCCTAGAAGCTGGCCCTTTGCAAAGTCTCTTGGTTCTCCCCTGCCTGTTCTCCACCCAGACACTAGTTAATATGAATTCCAGCTGTGAAGAAGGGTATCAGACTCCTGAATCCCCGTGTCCTTCTGGCCTCTGCTCCAGTATCTGGCATTTTCAAACCCTCTGGCTCTTACTTCTTACTAGTCTGTTAGAGTACCACTACCCTGCTTCTGAGGTCACACACCTCTTCCTCGGTTGCCACAGCAGTGTTCTTCCATTGGCCACAGCAGTGTTCTTCCATTGGCCACAGCAGTGTTCTTCCATTGGCCACAGCAGTGTTCTTCCATTGGCCACAGCAGTGTTCTTCCATTGGCCACAGCAGTGTTCTTCCATTGGCCACAGCAGTGTTCTTCCATTGGCCACAGCAGTGTTCTTCGATTGGCCACAGCAGTGTTCTTCCATTGGCCACAGCAGTGTTCTTCCGTTGGCCACAGCAGTGTTCTTCAATTGGCCACAGCAGTGTTCTTCCGTTGGCCACAGCAGTGTTCTTCGATTGGCCACAGCAGTGTTCTTCGATTGGCCACAGCAGTGTTCTTCGATTGGCCACAGCAGTGTTCTTCCGTTGGCCACAGCAGTGTTCTTCCATTGGCCACAGCAGTGTTCTTCCATTGGCCACAGCAGTGTTCTTCAATTGGCTCTCAGCACCAAATGGCTCCTCCCTTGTGGTATCGGGTTCTGGGAGCCAAGGGTATTGGCTCTGATCCCAAGTCTGCCCAGACATTGCCTGCTTGACTTCAGTGCATCTCAGTGCTGGCCTAATGTCCCCACACCATTTTTGTATGACCTACTAACGTGTATTCAGAGGCATCTCACCCTGATGCTCCCAAAACATAGCGCTCCCCAGTTTCTATGTTCTCGAACCCTCCTCTCCCTCCCACGTCTGCCCCCTTCCCTGCCTCCTGGAATTCTGTTTGTCCCTCCTGGGACTTTTCCAACTTCATCAGGCCTTCTTGCTCTCAGGTAGAGAGGTTACATATTGGGACTTGTGTGTCTGTGTCTGGGCATGTGACCATAAGAAAACACAGGTAAGGTCTCTTTTCTCCCCCCTGTGAGCCCGGCACAAGGCGAATGGGCAACAGATTCTGCTAAATTACTTAGTGGATTAATATCTTTAAACAAGTATTTTCCGAAATGCATGGCTGTTCTGGCATTTCGTTGGTTGGACCACTAGCAGTCATCACATAAATTAACCCAGTTTCCTCTATAACGGTCATCAAGTGCCCAGCACGGGCCAGCAGCAGCCTGTGGAATATGACAGGGAGCACAAAGACCTTGTCATTGACTCCAAAAACCCAACTTCCCATTATGAAAATGAAAGGACCATGCAGACAATGCCGAGACAGTCAGGATGTTCAAGACCCCACAGAACCGGGCTTCTGTCTGCTCTAAAAGGAGCTGGATAGATATTTCCACTGAGCCAGATCATGATTGAAATGATCTGACTGAAAACACAGACTGTCATGCCTCACTGGGAAATTCTTTCTGAGAGGCATGGAGAACCACTGTCAGAGGGAAAGGCAGATGTCTTCTGGAGCATGGATTGTGGGCACAGGTGGGCCACTAGATCCAGATGAGGACAAACAGCCAAAATACACCAAAGGCCACGGGAAGTCTGACTTCCTTCTTCCTCCGAGTCCACACTCAGCAGTTCTCATGTAGCTCTTAGCAGGATATCCATTTCTCAGTACTACGTTCCCCTCCAACAACCCTACCCTGTCAGGTCTAACTTTGTAAGTCCACAGAGAACTAAGGGCATCATATTATACAGAGATAGTGCCATATCCCAGAATGCACTAGTCCAGTCTTCGTGAGACCTGGGTTCTGAATCTTCATCCCTCTGGAGCTCCACTGACTTTACACTCACTCTCCCGCCTCCTCCCTGCTTCAGCAGGTCAGCTGACTCCTCCAGGAGGGAAGACATAAATAAGGCTGTATCCCAGGCCCTGCCCCCCACCCTCCTCCTCCTCTGAGAGAGGAAGACGAACCCTGTTCTTCCTCCACCAGTCAGCTCTGTGCTTCCCACCTCTTCTGAGACTTGCTCTTTAAAAGTCAATCTACATCATTGTCAATTTATAAAGACCAATCCTTTACCTCAGCTCTGCAAAGCAGCAATTCTAACCTTTTTCTATTTACCATTGTTCTCACAAAATGTGTGTCTACTTATGGAGGGCGTTTCCTCCCTCACAGCCCATTGAATTTATTCAGTTCCCCAACTCTCAGCCCATCATAGTTTAATTTCCATAGCTCATCTCTTTGCAACAAAACTTCTTGGTGATATCGGATGCCTTCCCAGTGGCCAAATCCTACTTTGGACTTGGGATGATTCTGTACCTGCTGGTCTTCTCCAAACACAGATAGCCTTGAGTTGCCTTTCTTTCCATTCCTCTCACGTGCCTACAGAACTCCATCCTCATCCTGATGCCCCCCCCCCCCCCCCCCCGTGCCTCCTTTCCATGTCTCCACACATTTGGGTACCACCTAAAACCAGTGACTATTGCAGCCATACCCTGCTTCCCCTCCCTCCTCTATTTCCTCAGTCCACACAGAACAGCGCATCTCCCAGGGTCTTCTTCAATTGCACACTCCTCCTGCTTCCTCTTTAGTCCCAGCTCCCCCACTCCCAGCATTCCTCACAACCCACAGCATTTAGACAGTCAACCAAGTGTCAAGTGCCACGAGAACACAAAGCGGCTGGCAACAGGTGCCTAACGCAACTGGACCAGTTAGTGAGATTGAGGGCATCACTTTGGAGTTATCCCTAAACACTCTCTGCCTCCGGGCAGACTGGGCCACCTGAAACATGTTAACCCGTCCCTGCCTCACAGCCACTGCTCACGTTGTTACAGTTTGGAGGGGGGACAGCTGCGTTTCTTGCAAATTTCTCCTGCAGAATGCACAAAATCATTCGGCAAACCATCTGCAGGATCTTTGAAGCTTGAGGTCATGTTAGAATAAAAAGGAGGCTTGCACTCACAGCTCGCAGGCTGATGCCCTTCCTCTCACACCTCCTAAACACCCAGACTTCCTGAGTTTGGAAGACTTAGGGAGGGGATGGAGCCATCTCTGAATCCACAGATCTCCCCCTCCACGCCCTCTTTTATCGCCTCTTATGTAGTTTTGTGATGATTTATTTAAGCAGCACTCTTCCATGGGCTGTGAGAGCCTCAGAGACAGACAGCCCGTCTGGTTCACCTATTTTTATCTCCTGGCACAGAGGCTGCCTTAGACCTCAGAAATGTTCCACCTGCTGTCTCCTCCCATGCTTCCCACTTTCCACACTTCCCTCTGCTCAGCATTTTTCCAAACTCCCCCTTGTCAAGGAGACCAATGGCCTTTCCATTTTTTAATTGTGGGGTTAGATTTCCAGTGCTCATCTCAGCAGTTCAGTCGGCAGCTTGGGGCCCAGTAGGTCATGCTCCCCTCTTGCAACACTTTCTAGTGGCTCCTGGAACAACCCTCTCTGGGTTCCTCGTTCATATCATCGACTGCTCTCACCCTCTTCCAGGGCTTCTACCTTTCTCCCTGACCTCCAAGTCCCAGGCACTCTCTTCCATGTCCTAACTCACTTCCTTATAAAACCATGACTTTAAATTCCTCCAGGATGAAATCCCCAAACTTCATATCTGTAGCTTAGAACTCAGCCAAAGCCATCCCCTCTATGGAGAACTCAGTGCATGCCCTAGAAACAGGAGGGCCACTGTGTCCCTTCTTTCACGAAAGAAAGTACCCTATGGCTGGAAAGTGGTGATGTGATGCACACCTTTAATCCCAGCACTCAGGAGGCAGAGGCAGTCGGATCTCTGTGAGTTCAAGGCCAGCCTGGGCTGCAGAGTGAGTTCCAGGAAAGGCTCCAAAGCTACACAGAGAAATCCTGTCTCAATATCCCCCCTGAAAAAAAAAGTACCCTATGCTTGTCTTAGTCAGTTTGTATCATTCCTCATGCAGACCACATGGTAGTGTGGCATCCAAAGCAGATCCTTGAGTCCAACACACACACACACACACACACACACACACACACACACACACACACACACACTGAACTGCACCAACTGTACTGGTCTTATTCTCTGGGTCCTTGCCTTTACCTTTCCTTTGTTTGCTTGCTTGCTTTTGTTTTGGGGGACAGGGTTTCTGTGTATAAAAGCCCTGGTAGTCCTGGAGCTCACTTTGTAGACCAGGCTGGACTTGAACTCATAAAGTAATCCCCAAGGGCCGGGAATAAAGGCATGCGCCACCACCCAGCCCTTATCTTTACCTTTGCTTCCAGGCACACATGGAAAAGCCTGGATATGGGGACAGAAGGAGAGGCAGCCCAAGGACAAAAACCAGAGAGGCCAGTGAGGGAAGAGGCCAGTGAGGCCGGCCTAGGTCGTGCCCACTCCTTCAGGGCATCTGGACTCCGTAGTTATGCTCTTGGCAACAATGTGAGGTCCGATCAATTCAATCACCAGAGCTCACTGTCACTCTGAGCCAATCAGTTAGCAGAAGCACTTCCATCTTAACAGTTATAAAAGTCAGCCTATCAAGTACAACCATTGTGTGGTATGCAATATAAATTGTAATTGCTAAATGCAACATAATCTTCACAGCAATTGACTGGTTTGGTTTTTTAACTTTATTATTAAAAACTTTGCAAATAAAAATATCATATTCCAAAAATAAGGTGGGTTCAGATTAGAAATTTCTCTAAGACCATATTTCAGTCAATTGGTGAATGCCAATTCTAACTGTATATCAGTTCATTAAGCTGTGCAGGTTTTGGTCTGGCTAATTTTTGAATGGGACCATTGACTGATTTACTTGGACTAATCTGAAGCTGGAAACTGAGAAGCTAGACTCAGGTTAGAAATTTGCCTAAAACCATATTTTTTTTCCCTGGGACTCTCTGTGCAGCAGTTTAATCTGGTTTTATTAAAGTCAATGATAAGTCAGGCTACTGTCTTTAAAAAAAACAAGGTAAGAAAACAAAATGGGCTGGGAAAACTCAATGGGTAAAAAATTTGCTCTGCAGGCACCCATACCCAAGCTTGAGCATCAGTTTAGTCTGAAGACTGTCAGGTCCCGGGGCTCGCTGGTCTCCAGCCTAAACCTGAGTTCCAGGCTTGCAGGAGACTACATCTCAAAATGCTAGGTGGATGGCTCCTGAGGAATGACACCCGAGGTTGATCTTTGGCCTCCATGTGCACATACTTAGTACATGTGCGTGCACACACACACATACACACACACATTTTTTTTTAAGGGAGGGGAATATAATTCATAGCATTTGCCTATCATGCATGAAGTCTTGGATTTTACTCCACAGTATCCCCCCCCCCAATTCAATGTAACAATATTTAAGACATCATTCATGTCCAGGGAGGATCCAGGGATAGAGACTCCTGGTACTTTTCCCATAGTGCTCCAGCACCACATCCTATCTTTCTGATATCCTCTCCAAGTTCCCCCCAGTCCTCAGACCTAAAGCTTCGAACAGGAGATGCCTTGTCCTGACATCCCACAACAGTGACATCCTGTTCTCACAGATAACACAGCTGCCCCTTCTCTTCCCTGTCCATCCATCTTCAGCCCTCAGCCCCAGACATCCCTCCCCAGAGTGGCTACAAAACCCCAGAGCACGGAGTGGTTTCGAGAAGTGAAAATGACTAGATCAGCTGTGACCTCCCCCTTTATCTTGTCCCTCCTCTGTCACCATTCAGTTTCTCTGAACCCTTCCCCCGCAGCCGGACCCCAGCACTGCCCCTGTGCCAACTTCACCATTTCCCAGGGCTCAGTTTCAGATGCACACCCTATCCCGCTACGAGAGCCCAGAGCAGCTGAGAAAAGTGTCCTGTCGTGGAAGAGTGATGGACTAGGAAAGCAATACCTTTCTTTCCGAGCTTGGGGGCTCTCTTCCTGAAGTTCCAGCAAAAGAGGAGCGCCAGGGTGGGAAAACCACAGCCCAGTTCCCAGTTCGGCATCTTGGGGACGTGAGGCATGGCTGCCGAGCACTCTGCCTCGGAGAAGCCAGTCTGGCCTCTCTTCCTGCACTGCCAGAGCTAACTGTCCTCTCCGGCTTCCAGATCAGCACATGCTTGCAAAGGCTGCTCAGGTTCTGACTCCTGGGCGGAACACTAGGGATGTGTTGGCACCTGCCCGGCCCTTTCCCAACACTTCTCCCTACTCACCTTTACACACAAGAGGCTGGCTCCCTTGGCTTTCAGAGAGTAAACATAAAGCTGTCAGAACACAATAAAAATAAGTGCCTCCTTTTACTTAGCAGCTAATTGTCAGCCGCCATTCAGGGGACAGCTCTGAGGTGGATTAAAAGAAAGAAGGAAAATCCCACACGCAAGCATTTACCAGCATGGAGCCATACATCAAGCTGTCTGGCAGGAACACAGATCGCCACTTAGCCTTTATGAAGTCAGCCCACCCTCCCCTCCCCTGGAAAGGCTTTCAGAGACACACGTGGCTCAGTCAGGGTCTTCTGAGACAATGATCTCAGAGGTAGGCTGTTGGGTGAAGCAAGCCAGTCCCCCCACCCCCTCCACTGCTGCTGCTGACCCTGTACACCCCAGAGAGCACCGCGGGGGTACAGGCAGGGAGAGAATTGCCAGGAAGGGCCCGGGGCAGTCTCATCCTGTCAACCAAGTGTTCGCCCCTCTGTCATTCCCCAGGTGGGAATTGGGACTCACCTTTGACACCCCCTTCTCTCTCCACACGGAATTCACACCCGAGTCCTGGCAGTGCCTCCTCTAGAACGCTGTGCAAACCTGTTTGATTCTCCCAGCTCCACTGTCCCCTTCCTATACAAGCTGCCACCCATCCAGTCTGGCCTGGATGGCAGCTCCAGCTCCATTTCTGGTCTACTGCCTTCTCTCTGGGCCTCCAGCCCAGGCTATGATGCACAGAGCAACTAGAATGAGCTTTCAATACAATCTGACTTCATCACCTTCTTTCTTGCACCTTTCTCCAGAATGGCTGCCTGTTGGTCCTAGTAACCAGCACATTCACCAGCTGTCCCTACTGCTACCGGCTACCCTCACCCCCACCCCGACCCCCACCATACATTCACCTTTCCATCTCAAGACATTTGCAGGTGCTGTTCCTTTTGATACAGACACTGTTCCTTTTCCCACTTCTCTGTCTGGTTCACCTCTCCTGCCCCTTTGGAGTTCAGTGAGTCATTTCTAGTTCAGGGAAGCCCACCTCCCTCTCCTCCTCACAGATTTATTTGTTTCTGGCATTTTTATTCCGTGACACATTTTCACTTTTATTTTTTTAAGGCATGTTCTATCCCAGCCTGACCTAAAACTCATTCTGTAGCCAAGGCTGGCTTCAAACTCTCAGTGATCCTTCTATCTTAGGTCCCAAATGCTGGAATTATAGGCATGAACAATCACACTCGGCCTTCAGAGTATCTTTCAAAATCATCATTTTATGTTATCCCTTGGTTTTTAAATTTAAATTGTAGTGTGTTTTAGTAGCCTATGAGTTCCTTGAGAGCGTAATTTCCTTCTCTTACCCAGTGGGGAGCACCAGTGAGTCTTTCCCCCTGGTGCTGGCCTGTGATCAATAGAGAGTTTGAGAGAAAATGAATAGGTACATGTCTTTCTTATATTTAGGAGCTAGGTGAGGGGAGATGAGAGTTAGTATAAATAAATAAAAGTCATCAGTTAGCTAGAAAGAAAGATTAGACCACACAGAATAAGGGACACACATCCCATAGCTGCACTGTGCTGGGGACTGTGAAACCATGTTCTGAGGGGCATAAAGAAATAAAAGAACAGAGGAAGAAAAACTTGAGGCTCATAATAAGTTAATATTTACATGGCATAAGCCTTCTGTTGGCAAATCCACAAAAAAAAAAGGAGCTGAACCCCGTCTTCTGACTGGAGCATCAGAGAGAAGGATGAAACCTAACACAGAATTCCTGGGTCCAGGAACCACTGAGCAAGCATCCAGAGGGCAAGGCAAACAGTCAACAGAGATGCCATCTGCAGCATGGGCTGCCTGTTCCCAGGTGACAGAAACCAGATTTCCCCATGAGGACTTGAGGATGTTGTCTCCATGCAGAGGAGAGGAGTCTAGACACACACACACACACACACACACACACACACACACACACACACACACATACCACACACCAGAACTGAGGCCTGGGATGAGCTATTAGAAATTGACTGCCTCCGTTCTCTTTCCCTGCTTAACTTGACAAGACTTTGGGGTTACATCCCCAACTTCCAGGGTACTGATACTTGGCTACTAGAAAACACCAAGCATCTTCTCCCCAAGGAGATGTGAGGACCATGCAGAGTCTGACAGTAGGGAGGAACATCTGGGAGACCTGGGGCCACCTCTTCAGTGACAGGAGCAGGAGAAGGTGTCAGTTCTGCCCAGAGTGGCTTCTCTCATTTAACATGGGCACTCAGACAGGCTACAGGTGTCAGAGAACACCCTGCTGTGGAAGGCAAAGCTTTTCGAGTTCAGCTATCATTCTGGCTAGTTTCCATGCTTTCACTGGATTTCCTAATGATGTCTTTGGATCAAAAAGAACTTCAACAAGGCTTGCTGTTGACAGGCTCCATGGGAAATCATTCTAGATGGAGCACTTCCCTTCACTGAGTCCTTTCTTGGCTGGGCACCAGCCAATGGCGAGAATAGCCTGGGAGAATGACCCAGAGTGACTCTGCTGTGGAGGGCTTCTTCCTTAATCAGTCCATTTAACACAAGCCAGGTACTATGACAATCCTGGGGTACACAGAGAAAAACAGTTCCCGCCAAACAGATTGAAGACTTTATGCCAGTGAGAGGGGACTAGGAAGTAAATAGTTATCAAAAGTTACAAAGGGTTTACACGTTGGAGAGGAAAAAAAAAAAAAAGAAGAACAGAGGAATAGGGCTGGCTGGGCCAGATAACGTCAGCTACTAAAATTAAACAGAAATGCCCCAGAGGGGAATTACTGAGGTGGTCTTTAAGCAAAAGCCTGAAGAAAAACAAACAAACAAACAAACAAACAAACAAAAAATATACAAATAAGCAAGCCATGCAGAGGATTCTGAACAGAGAACAGGATGTGCAAGGGGCATGCTAGTGGTGTCTGAGGAGGCTGGTGATGCTGGAGTGCAGTGGGTGTGGAAGGGAGGTTTAGAAAGCAAGGATGAAGAGGTAATCAAGGGAACAGTGTGCATTATGGATCAGTATACAGCTTTTCGCATTCACGTGGAGAAGGGAAGAGTAGGAAAGGGTTGAGCAGAGGGGACTTGACCTGACCGTTGTCAGGCCCATTCTGACGGATGGCGTCAGGGTGTCCATCAGAGGGAAGATTTGCAAGTTTAGCGGTGGGTTTGAGCAGGAGGGATTCTTTTTTGACCAGGTGGAGGAGTGAGGGTAGTGAGGAGTGGTCAAGCTATGCATGGGAAAGGCACAGTTGCCCTAGGGTTGGAATGAGCTGGCAATGTGTCTCAGTGATGTCACCGTTTGGGGAGTACGTCCTGCTGGCCAGCTGCAGTTCATTGATGGCACCGTGCAAAGAGCCCTGGCTCTGTCCCTGGCCTTCTCCAGATGGTCTCCTGGGGGTGGCCATATCCTCTTTGGGGTCTGAAGTTCCCTCAACTAACATGGGAAGAACTGGAGTGATGTCATGGCTGCAGTGAAGCTCTGTTGTCTGCAATCCACGTTTGGTCTGTGGGAATGACTTTTCTAAGAAGTGCTATATGGTACTTGCCTTTACAAATCAAAGGTTTACCTCACCTGTAACCAAGTTAATCCTGTGCTTTGAGATCACTGAGAACCATGTGCTCATTCTTCTTACATACTGTGTCCCCAGCCTGCTCAGATTAACTCACTTCTAAGAAAAGAAACCTAATCGACCTTACTGTACTTTGGACTCCTGGGGTGCCATGTATCGCTCCTCTAAGGCTCAGTCATGCCCCTGCCTTGGAACAGTGAATGTGCATGTAAGATGTGGTTCCTAGACTAAAGACTATCTGCTGAGAGCAGCCAGGCCTTGACAGCAAGGGCCCAATGAAGATGATGAAAACAGCCTGCAGGTACTGGCTGATCCTAACTGGCTGTGGCTTCGAGTGCTGTTCTGAGTCAGTAGGGCCCTAAAAACCATTTCCTCCCTTTGGGACCCCTAGAAAAGCTTGATCAAGACAGGAGTTAGTTCTGCGTTCCTTTTTGATGTCATATTTGCTAGGTTGTTCAATAGATAGAGAGGGCAGCCTTTGTTTGAGAGGAGAGATCAGAACTCTTCTGTCTCTGGCACCAAGGGTTGGTTTTCCTTATTTTTCTCTGTGACATTGGCACATTGGTCCAATGAGCAGTCATCACACCACAGCTGATACTGTCCCCTGAGTAAGTCCACAGTGCTTCCCCACCCAGGACTAAAACTCAAGTTCTTCCTCAGGGTGGAGGCTGAGAGCTTGATAAGAGGAACTTTTGAACATTTTTGGGGACAGAGGTCAGCATGGCCAGTCTCATCCAGGCTGGTAGAAGGCACAGGACCCAGTGAGAGCACAGAGCAGATGCACAGTTAGATAACACCCATGACCCCTGCCAATGACCAAAGCCCTTCACTGTGAAATGGATGTCTCAGCAGGCTTTTGATCTTGCCGTCAGGGGCTTAAGGAAGGTGGTGGCGAAGACATTCCAGGGGGGAACAGCACAGGATCAAGCTTTCATACGTTAAAAATAAATAAATAAATAAATAAAACCTTCTTCTTGGCACAGTTTCCGTAATAAGAGCTTGTGTTTATGACTTGGGAAACAGCCAATGGAGCCATGGCGCTTTCTGTGCATTGGTGCAGTTGTTAATGAAAGCCCTGGCAGACACACTCCTATCCTGATGGCTTCTTTCTCCAAGGCCCTCCTGGCAGGCCACAGGACCCAAGTCCCCAGACGGAATCCTGACCTCTGCTGAGCCAGGTGGATTTTCTTTCTCAGGAGTTAACAATGGGGCTGCAGAGGCTGGGCTGGTACTGGCAGAGAAGTTGGCTGCCATAAGGATATATGTGGGATGAGTGTGGGCATGAGGGACTGCTGGCTAGACAGGAACCAGGCAAGTGTGCAAAGAACAGTGGGTGAAGGCATGACCCCAGAGAAACAGATAGAATTCCATTTCTCAGTTCCTGTCCCTGAGGAGCCCAGGGGAGTTCCTGTCCCCAGTGCATCTACCCAGCAACCCTTTTGGCTACTTAACGTCATTGGACAGGATTTCTGTTCTGCATCCAAACAACCTCTGGAATGACTCAGGAAGGTTCTATGACAGGAACTGGAGAGGTGGTTCAGCAGTGAAGAGGGCATCTCTCCATGTAGAGGATGAGCGTGTGGATCCAGCATCCACAGGCACCCACTGTCTGGAGCTATGGCTCCAGGAGATCTGACACAGTTTGCTGGCCTCCACAAGCACTGCATCTATGTACGGGCGTGTGTACATGTGCACACACACACACACACACACACACACACACACACATCATAAAAATAGACCTTTAAAAAGATTTTATAATAACATAGAATAAGTTATAAAGCATACGAAATTTCATACATTCTACATTTACCTCTCAGAAAAAAATATATGTACACACAACGCTGGTTGGAACAAAGAAGCTCTAAACTCAAATGACTAATTTTTTTCAATTTTACATAAAATTATTTTGGTATTCTTGTAATTTCTGAAAGAAACTGTTGGGAAATGATATCAATATTTAACCATGAATGCTCCCATAAATGAGTTCTAAATAAGAGACATCAATAATTAATTATGTATTTATAGTTTTCCTGGAGTCAACACAAATGGTACATTTTCCTAAAATGTTAGAAAATGGTATTTTGTGAACTTACCCATTTGAGTTATTCTATGTTTTTATAAAATGAAGAAAACAGGCTACATTCATTATCTGTTGCTCTCATGCATATCCCCCCCCCCTTTTTTTTTTGGAGCTGAGGATCGAACCCAGGGCCTTGTGCTTGCTAGGCAAGTGCTCTACCACGGAGCTAAATCCCCAACCCCTCTCATGCATATTTTTGCATCAGGTTTTTGTTGTTTGTTTTTGGTAGTCAGGCCGTTGCCCAAGGGCGAAAAATATCACTAGGATGCCCAGAGACCTCAAATACTTTGTATACCCTAGAAAAGGCTAAATGCAGAGTTTACTGAATATCTGTAAGACCCGGAGAACCGCCCCCCCCCCCCCCCCCCCCCCACCTCCGTCAAAGGCAGCTGTCCTTCTGTACTGACCAGCCTTGGTTGCACATCTTGTCATTAGACTTCTTGGATCCATAAAGGACATACCCATGGCACAGTAAGAGTTAAGGCTACCAGGAACCCAGATCAGCTAGCCAACCTCTTCACCTCAGCGACAGTACTTTAGCTAAAGTGGAGAAGGACCTATTTTGGGGTGTCACACTCCTTTGCTGGCCAAGGCAAAGGACTCACCGTGATTCTATTTGATCTGGAGTTGGCTCTTTGAGGTGAGCTAGGAGGGTGTCGAGATCCCCAGACTCTTTCCCCCATACTCAGCAGAGGACCTGACTATGCCAGTGGCTTCAGAGGTCTCTGATCCTCTCCTCTGAACACTGCACAAAGAGAGGTGGTATCTGGAGCCTGCTTCCTCCTCCTCCCAAGAGGCCTGCTCAGAAAGAGCGTGTGTGCGAGTCCTTACCTCCAGAGGGCGTGCCAGCAACTCTCCTGAGGAACTTAACCCACTCCTCCATCTCTACCTGAGAGCTGGCCATGAGGATGTAGGAGTCTTGTCCTATGCGGTTCTGGTCACATGAGGCTGGAGGAAAGAGAAGTACACAGGGAGGCTGTAGAGTGGGAGGAGCCGAGCCAGGGGAAGTGGGGGTGGGGTGGGAGATTGGGGGGTGAGGTGAGGAGGGTGTTGAACCTGATTTCTTAGTTCAGCAAAGCACCGAGAGTCAAGTGTTGTCTAACTTTGCCCAGTGGCCCCCCATCTTGGCCCACTTTACGACTTTAGCCAATGGCATATTTCTATTGACAAGTCACTGAATACAGGGCTTGCAGCCGCCCTGCCTTTGCCAGAGAGCCGCCTCCACAGAGGTCAGAAGCCATTTGCTACTGACAGGAAGAGCAACTGCAGCATTCAGTTCAGCGTTCAAGGAGACTTCTGGTCCCCATGCCCACAACAGATGCTTCCCAAGACCGCCTGAGCTCAGCTGTGGAGATCCGGCAGGGAACAACAGCCCCGGGCAAGAGGGACCGTGGGTACCAGAGTGCCTTTCTCATAGAACTGATGTCTCCCGTCACTGGATGTTGGGGCCACAGAGCCTTGCAGAGGGTGGGATTCCAATGCTTAGTTAAGGGACACACGGAGATTGTCAGGGCCTTGTTTACCGTTCTCACTTTAAACTAAAGAAAGCTTAAATGTATCAAGTGAGCGAAAAGATGGCAGAAAAGACAGAGGACAGGTGGCATGGAAGGGACAGAAAAGTGAGGAAAAGTGACAAAAGAAATGGAGGACAGAAGGGAACCTAACATCTTCCTACACCTCCCCGAGGGCAGAAATCTGCAGAGAAAGAACTTTCTTTAGCTGGTAAAGGTGTTAGAAGGGACGAGCATAACAGTAATCCCTTCGATCACTGGATGCTGTTGAAGCCCCTTCTTCCTACAACGCCATCTGAGAGAGCCCATTCCAACTGTCCTAGGGGCCTAGCCTTGGATTTTCCTGCAGAGAGCAGCTTTCCAACCCCGTTGGTTCTGGCCTCCTGGACTGAGCATTACCACACCTTCCTTTACAGTTTGGGATGAGCTGATTCTAAATCCATCTTGTCATTGCCTCATCTCCATAAAAGCCTTTCTTGTGATATCTCCAGGGGTAAAATTGGAAGAAATAAGTGCTCAGGAAAGAACTAAAAACTACCTGAGTAGCCACAGGGTCCCTTTGAGATGGAGTGGGGAGTCGTGACGTTACCAGCTTACGGTTATTAGGACTGAAGCCCAGAGATGCCAGGTATCTGCCCACTGGGGACCAAACGCCAGGCAAGGCTGCTGCTCTCCTCCTCCCTATGGACGTCCTGATGGGCAGAATCTACCTGGTGTCCTTCTCTTCCATGAGCACACTTAGTCTGCTGCACTGTCAAAATACCTCTTGGTTTACTGGCTCCAGGAACCCCTTTGGTTCTGCCATGAGAAACCCCACTGGGATACATTTCCTCTGGCCACTACCTCTGAATTGCCTCGTCTCCTCACTGATATCCATCCCCATTCTGTCCTCACCCCTATAACTTACATTTTACTCTCAAATGACATGAATTTTAAACATGAGCCATGTCATGCCACTGTACTTAGAACTTCCCAGTGGCTTTCCATACTTCTGGCACAGACGTTCAATTTCTTATAATTGCCAAGAACTACCTATCCAATCCCCTACTCCAAAAGTCATGTCACCCTGACCACATAGTCCACTTGGAATCCTCTGACACACGGAGGCTTGGGGATGTTGCACTGGCCATCCCTGTCCTCGGAAAGGCTTCCTCCAGCCAAACACTTAAGTTTCTCTGTTAGCATCTTCCTAAGTTTACCTCAATCCCACCTTCTCAAGGACACATCCTCTGCCTGCTCCACCATCAATGACAAAGCAACCACCTCCACCCCCCTCAGTCAGAATGTCTTCTCCCCTCTAATTTTCCCATCAGGAGAATGATACAGTTCACCAGGGCTGTTTGGTGTGAGGCTGCATTGTTAGCAGTAGCTGTCTCTGTTCTCCGACCGCCGCCCTCATACAGCACCAGCTCTTAACAGATGCTCGACACACTTGCTGTTGAATGGATGACAGCATCTCCTAAAGTGCAATGTGTGAAGGCTGAATGAGATGTGTTACACAATAGGAGGAGAACCCTACACTTGTTCTCAAGCTAAAGGCCAGGCAGAGAGGGACGCCCTTCCTCAACAGTCGCCTGCTGGAAGTTAAAGGCATAGTAATAAGTACACACTACTGTGTGGCCCTGAACCTGGGGACTGCAGAGAGGGCCTTGATTGGGAATCCTGTTTCTTATGGCAGCATGGCCTTCTGCAAGAGGAGAACTAAGAGATGAACTGAGAATCTTACATAGCTTAGCCTAGGCTGGGTGGAGCCTTGGAAACAACAGTAGGAACAGAGGTTCTGAGTTTAGGATTGCTATATACCCACCTGTGTGTGGGTAGAGGAAGATAGTGTGACAGGAAGAGACAGACAGACAATGAGATAGACAGAAGGAAAGACAGAGACTGAAAGATAGAACAGGGAGAGGGAGAGAGGGGGAGGGAGAGAAGAGCTAGCATCCAGGAGCTCCTGCAGGAGGTGATATATGTGGGCAAGATGATGAAGGACAGCCTCTTCCCTTCCCTCCCAAAGAGCAGTCTTCTAGGATGGTGGTTTATGGGGCAAACCCACAATGCACTTTCAGGGAGCTTTCCATGGAACTTTCTGGGGAGAAAATGCTGTCATTGGGACACACTGTTGTGGGTGGTTGTAGTCCAGGAGTTGCACTGGGAGAGAGATCCTAGAGATATCACAGTTCAGGCGGGAAATTGATGGGGTTTTCCTGGATGGGGAGGAATGACTGGGCTGGTGGGAAGATGTGGCTAGATCTTCAGATTAGAAAACAAGAGAGACGCCATGAAAATCACCTGGACTTCATTTTCCCTTCTCTTTGCTGTAAATTGTCAGCCAACATTAGCATTTTTCTCTGTGTTGTAATTCCCACCAGATGTTCCCAGTACCAAACATCTGCATGGCACTTTCTATATATGAGGCACCATACCAAATGTTTTATCCAGACATCTCCATGTAATCCTCACTGTCCTCATTGTCCTCATCACAGATAAGTCAGAAACACTGGGGAGAAACTAGAGGGGCTGCTATACAGTGAGAGGCATGGTCAGAATTTGGGTGTGGGGAGGTTGGTTCCAGAGAGGGTACTTTACTCCTCTGCCATGCTTCCTTCTCCACCCATGGCTCTTTGGACATGGCTGTCTATGTGAGCAAGAAGGAGAGGTCTAGGAACTTGTGACCTTCCCTGCTGGGATCAGGGCTGTGGCAACCAGACAGCATAGTAGCACTATCATTCCTGGCTGGACAGGGGCAGCCTCAGAGCAAGAGACAGCAGGGAGCCCCAAGGTGGCCGATGCAGGGGTATGTGCTAAATTCCCATTGTTCCTAATATATTCTTCTTGGAGAAGAGGCTCCTTCCAGCATATAGCCCATGTGCACATGGGTGACATCCAGCACCTGTAGTGTTTTAAGTTCTCCAAGGCTAATTCTGTTTCTCATTAGGTCCTGTTGGAACATAAAGGACCACTGAGATTCTACGACCACAACCCATCCAAGCGGCAGTATCACCCAGCTCAACTGGTAGGATTCTGCAATCTGGGTGAGAGAGAACGATGGTGGCTATTCACAGTGAGGGCCCAGAGCCTCATGCTACAACTCCTGGCCCCAGGCACTTCTGAAACACTCATGGATTGCACCAAATGAGCACCCACTTGTCATGGGTGTCCCTTAAGCCAGTTAATCACCTGGGATATGTTCACTAACTATATGAAGAGCCACTATGAGTTCATAGCATGGTTGATTGATGGACTGTCACCTTGACTTCTAGGTATGAGATAGAAATGCAGGCTACCTACCTGGAATAACTTCGAAGACAAATTTCCCAGCTTCTTCGGGATTTGTGGCGATTTCTTTGACTGTACTGCCTGGCAGATACATGGAGCCCTGAAAGACCAAAGGTTATGCTCTTTATGTAGTCAGCCATTTCTTACCTAGGAAGCTGTTAATTTGGGGAAACAAATGAGATGCTAACAGTAGAGTGAGGAGAGCAAGCAGAGCAACGTGGAAGCTGCTTCCAGTTTGAAGGGCATCCCTCTGACTCAGGCCTTGGCCAAGGTGAGTACAATGCTTCAGCTACCTCTTGGGCTTCCCACACTGGAGCCTCACAGCCAGGACGCTCACTTCCACCATTCAGATGTGGTTCAGATTGGGAGCTAAATGACACAGCTGATTTCTCCAGACTTAGTTACTCCTGATTTGTATTCACGTCCCTGAGGTTGAAGGTAGGACATCTAGTCCTGAGTTGTCACTATCCCAAACAGTCTAAAGAAAAACCAGCAACAGTGAACGTGTAAAGGATTAGAAGCTCAAGACATTTCCAAAATGACATCAGAAGCCTGGAAGAAGAGAGATTCCTGAGATCTAGGAATAAAGATGTCTGAGAAAGAAAAGGAAAGAATAAGAAGGAAGAGGAGAGAGGGTGGGGAGGAGGGAGGGAGAGAGGGAGGGAGGAAATGGGAGGAGGGGCTGAGAGGAGGGGGGGGGAGGAGGGAGATGGCGGGAAGGAGCGGAGAAGCTGGAGAGGTGAGGGAACAAGACCTCGGGAGGTGAATTAGCTGGAAAACAATGACTTGAACATTGGACAGTGAGAATCCAGAATTCCTGATCAGGACTTCCTAACCAGACTTGGCTCAAAGAAGCAAGAGACTTCAAGTCACTCACACTGGCCATCAACACGCCCTGCAGCTCTTCCCTCTCCCTGTGCAGGGAGACCCTTAGACGCCATAAGCAAACAGGTGGTGACTAGAGGAAGACAGCCCTGGGGGTAGAGGTGGGGCAGTGGGGAGAGAGCTGTGTAACCACTATCACTAACTCTGCTGCTTGACCTGGGTGGCTTCTGAGTGGAGATGGGGCAGAGGCAGAGTGCATGGCTCCTGAGAGCAGATCGAGGCACATTCAAAAGCTGTGTGAGCCAGCTGCTAAGCCTTCCCTGGAACTTACACTATATGAGCGCTTGGTAAATGACCTAGTATTCAGAAGAGCAATGTGGGGCTGGAGAGATGGCTCGGCAGTTAGGAGGACTGGCTGCTTCTCTTCTCAAAGACCCGATTTGGGTTCCCAGCACTGTGGCCCACAACTTCTCCAGGGAATTTGACATCTCAGACCTCCTTGGACACCTGCACTCACATGCACATACCTGCCCCCAGCCCGCCCATTAAACATTAAAAAGGAGTGATTTTTTTTTTTTTTTTTTTTTTGAGCTGAGGAACGAACCCAGAGCCTTGCACTTGCTAGGCAAGCGCTCTACCACTAAGCTAAATCCCCAACCCTAGAAGTGATCTTTATTTGAATGAGATGTTGGAGATTGCAGGAAGGTTGTAGGACAGCCACCAACTATGGTTTGGGATATACTGTGACCATCAGTTAGATTTCCAACAGTAAGAAATTCTTTTTTTCTAATTTCAGAATATTTGCCAGGAGGTGGTGGCACACGCCTTTGATACCAGCACTCGGGAGGCAGAGGCAGATATATCTCTGTAAGTTCAAGGCCAGCCTGGTCTCCAGACAGAGTTCTAGGACAGCCAGAGCTACACAGAGAAACTATGTCATTAAACAACAACCAAAAAGTAGTATATATTTCAGAATGTTTGTACAATACATTATTCACCATGATCATTGGCTACATTCTAGAATAACAGTCAACACTAAAGAACAATAGTTGTGACATGTTGCCACGTTTCTTAAATGATATCCTTATTTCACACATACGGAACAACTTCCCAAGTGTCGGGAATGCTCAATTTGGGCAGCTATTACTTGATGGGATTGTGAATAATTTTTCACTTGTATTTTTCCGGTGATCTAAACTTCCTCGTGTACAAGTGCAGCTTTTTGCAATCAAATATGCAGAGCAGCACACAGTAAAATATATCCTTTATAAGGAATAACCATTCTTTCCCTACAATTTGTATTTTTAGATCTGAAAGGAGTGTGTTATTTTTACCAGCTGTTTCTTTATGTCAGCTGCCTGGTGGGGGTTGTGTGGTTTCCTCCCTTGGCCTTTTGGTCTGATTACTATATTCACAGATTTCATAATAAACTGTCCTTGAGGGCCGAGAACATAATTGCCTACTCATCCTCGGTCAATTGAATCACGAGAAGCCGTGGGTTTCTCACGTGGAGAAGAAGCCAGGACTCACACGTGACTACCCTTGTCTCTAGTTTGTTTTTACAGAGCAGGTTTTCATGTGGGCTTCATACTGTGAGATCACGCGACAAACACAGGCCAGGCAGTATTGTCTCGTTATAAATAAGAAAGGAGGATCCAGAAAAGGTAGCCATAACTGCGGAGCCACGGCAAGAGCGCAGTGCTCCATGGGAGGCACCTTCCCCTTTCCACTCGAGACGGCCACTACCCAGCAGCCCTTTCGGTGGGCTTGGGGGTGGCCGAAGCGGTTGCCTCCCAGAGGATTCTCACATCACCCCGATGCACCAGCCACCGTGATCTTGTCCTGTGTTTGCCAGACTTGATAAGATCTGTGTTGCTCATAAAGAACAGGAAGTCCAGTCACCACACTCAGAGGTCCTCAAAAGCCGGTGAGGCGGAGTCTCTGTGACTGTTTCATTTTGGTTCCACCCATCTGCTTGTCTGTTCACCTGCTTAACCACCCCCGATATCCAAATGTGACTTGTCTTTACCTTCCTAATTTTGGGAGTCTATTTTCTCTAATAAGTTCTAGTAAAGCCCTTCCACCCTGCTTCCGTTACCACAGATACGAATTCCTGGTGGGTATGCAGCAGTCTTTGGTGCTAGGGACCTTAGTTTTATACTCGGGAACCCATAGTCGTGGCTAGTGGTGGCCTGTCACACTCTCACTTCCCATTATGAACATCAGAACAGAGGGGACAGGGAGAAGAGACCGGCCTGGGGCTGAGGATCACAGCTGGCTTGCAGATAACCTCACACTCAAGTGTGATGCTGTCCTTCTGCTCCTATATACCCTGAATCTGATGGCTGAACTTCAGCCCACAGCCCTCTCTGACATTCCTAGCACTGTGACTGCTGTTTATGTTACCTGTGCTCCCTACCCAAACTTCAGTCTGTTTTAGGACACACAGCACCATCTGTGTTTACAGCCAGCTGAAGACTGAGATCCCTCTGTTCAGGATCCTGCAGTGGCTCTCCATGACACTCGGTGTAAAAGGCCAGTCTTTGCAGTGACACTCACAACCTGCCCCCTAAACCCACACCCCTGCCCTCACTTCTCTGACCTCTTCCCCTCCAGTTCTCAGCACTGGTCCTGACACTTCTCTGACCTCGTCCCCTCTGGTACTCAGAACTGGGTCTGTTCCTGCCACCCGGAACCCCTGGTGCTTCCTACACAGGTCACCTACAGCTCCTCTGGTCTGTGTGTGGCCATTCTTCTGCCCAGGAGGCCCCTGTCCCAGAGACCCACCTGGCACCGCCTCTCCTTAGCATTGCCACCACCTGCATGACATCAGTCTGCACTCCTGTCCCATTAAAGACCGCAACATGTCTCCCAAACTTCCCTCTCACCTTCTTCCCCTCTCATAACTCATCCTTTTTCTGACAACTCCATGTTTCCCTTATCTGTTGGGATTATTTGCTGCTCCATTCAGCAGGTATTTCCCCCACTTTCCTCACTGATTTACTTCACATGTCTCTGGCGGTAACTGGTGTGGGAATATTTATGCATGAATGCATAAGGCATTAAATACAATAGTTGTCCAAGACATAGTTATTGAACAACGACAACAACAGAGTCCCAGATTAGTTCTTTTGAGCTGCTATGATGGGTTCCCAACTCAGTGCCACCGTTACGGTGTGAGACTGGACTTGGGGTGCCCTAGGAACCCTTTTGTGCTAGTGGGAATGTTTCTGCCATCTTCACACTCTGGGCATCTAGAGAAAGTCTATGACGAGGCAGCAGCAACACCCAGCTGGAGGTGTCTGGCCCCAGTGAGGAGGCCTAGAGGAGTCAAAGCATCCAGTGGGCCCGGCCCAGCTCCTCCGCACCTGAAGCAAGGACACACACCCAGCAGGTACCTGTGGCTTGGAGTCCTCCTCGTCCTTGTAGTAGTAGAGCTGCTGAGCTCTCAGCACGAAGTACCGCTGCTGCCAGTTTTTCACGATGGACCTCTGCTTCTTCAGCCAGCCCATCTTAATCGGCCTTTCCAGAGGGTTGGGGGTGCTTGGTGGATGAAAGGCCGCCATCTGCTCCCCAGTCATCACGCTCCTTGACCGAGCTATAGAGAGGAACAGACAGGCGGGCTGACTGAGGGACATGAAGCAGGGAGTCAAGAGTGGGGTGGGGGTGGGCTGAGAGGAAGCCCTGCTGTCCCCCACACCCCAGAGAGGAGCGGGGGGGGGGGGCTCCTCCTGAAAGGAGCCCAATCGACCAGCGCCTGCAGTCCAGCTGCCTCCGGCCCTGTGAGCTGCAAAGCGGAGATTGGCTGGGGCCTCTGAAGAGGAAGTGGCCACAGCATCTGACAGAAGGTGCTTCCTTTTCCTGCGTGGGAGTTTCTGACAGAGGACAAAATAATGCCCTGCTCTGTGTCCAGAGTAAGGCCCACACAGCTGCACAGACCACCGGAAGCTGTCCACTTTTCTTCCATGGCCCTTCTGAGGGGCCAGCCTGTAGCTTGGACCCCACTGCCCCACGCTGTCTCCCCCTGCCAGCCCCCGAGGACTTGGCACCTCCTGAAGTTTCTGGTCAAGAGTCATCATGTACCCTCCAGTGCCCGCCCACTGTGTTTACATCACTTGGCTGGGCCAAGGGCTTTGGTTGGCACATTTGTCCTTATGCTTCTGGTCAGATGGTCATCACTAACAGAAGCAGAAGTGGGGCTTGAAGATGAGCTCCTCTGCCCACTGCATGCTATCCTTGGCTTCTGGCTTCCTACAGAGCTCTGCCTGTCATCTGATCGGGTTCTAACCTGTGCCTCCATGGTGACTCCCACCCAGAACAACTATCTCCTTCCTTCCTGTCCCTCCAAAGTGACCCAGTCACTCTGCTGGCTTCTAGCCAACCCTTTCTTCTAACATCTGCCTTTTTCTCCTCCAGCCACTCAAAGCCACGGCGTGGTGCTGATGTTCTGGACACCAGTGTCTGGGCTCCGCTCTGCCGCTGAAGCACATCTCTAGCTCTTTGCTTCTTTAGTTAGCATTGGTTTATCCCCAAGACACTAATCATATGGCTAAGTTAGTGCGTCTATACCATCCCTTTCCCTTGCCTGGCCAGAGAACTGACCCCTCTGCTTTTGACTGGCACTTCTCCAAGCCCCAGTCCACTCCCGTACTAGTTAAACCGGGTTGTTGATAGTCCTTACGATGTACAGTTGCGAAGATTAAACAAACAAACCACCCAGCACACAGTTAAGCAGATGCCGCTCTTAAGAGCGTCCTCAGTCTCTCTCACGTCAAGCTTCAACCCTGCTGATTTTACTCATTCCCATCTTTAGTGCATTTAACTGCAAACTTCTCCCTGTGGTATTTGATTTCTGCTTACCTGCCTCCTTCTAGGCATCATGGTTCTCAGCCTTCACTCATTCATGTTCACGGCATCCTCCTAAGTACCAGAACTTGACACAGAAATGGCAGTCTTTGCTCCGGCGGTATCAAAACCCACCACCTCTACAGTGCAGAGTGCTACGGTGCTGTGTGCACAGAGCTCTGCTTAACTAGGCCCTTCAACCCTGCACTCACTCTGTGTTCCTATTATTCCTTAACTCCCACTAGGGAACTGGAGGAGTTGTAACACATGCTTGATTAGGCCTTCTGTTGGACAGCCATCAACACGGAAGAGTGCACAGTCAGGGGGTGTGGAGATAACTTTTCAGCTTGATGCCCATTTGGTTTGTAAAGAGATTGCTTTATATCAGTGTGCTTTGATACCCTGACCAAAAAACAAACAAACAAACAAAACAACAACAATAACAACAAGAAGCTTTGTTCCAAGTGTTTTTCCCAGCTGACTACTCATTCCCAGAGTCTGTCACTGGCACTGATCAAAGGAACCATCAGGGCAGTGAGATGATGAACAGGCACTGGCCATGGAGCAATGAGGAGGAGTGGACCTGAGTGAAGGACTGAGGCCTCTGTGCAGCATTGTATCTTTCTGTGTGGGAGTGTATCTTGAAAAGACTCATCTGTACCAGAAAGAAGGCACACATGGGCAAAAGTGAAAGTGTCCTTCACACACAAAGCTTTTGAAGAGGATGGAAGAGGGAGGCGAAGCGTATTCTCTTCTGCTGTAATGGCCTCAGTGTAAGCCATTCCAGGGCAACTCTGATGACCACCCACCTAAAGCAACATCAGATATGGAAGAGGACCTCTTTCTTGCAGCAGAGTGATGAGGAGCCTCCATAGGACCAAATGAAACCAACACAGAAAAGGAAGAAATTGGACAAAGGCCACATGGTATCCATGAGGACTTGGGTCTCTTGAGTCACTCCCATAACCCCACAGACCTTATTAGAATCACTTCTAGAAGCAAGGAAAGTGGAAGATCTCAGAAGCATCCAGAAATGGGACAAGGGTCTGAAGAAACCAGAAAGATTCCGTGGATTGGAGGGAATTTGATGAACATGGAACCTAGTGGGTTAGGTATTCTTTTATAATTCAGTTCTGGGGGAACATAATTCTTTAGGGTGAAAAACAGTAACCAAGACAAAAATCATCACCCCTAAAAACATCTGTGCCCTGAAGAATGGCCTGGGAGAGGCAGGAGGAGGAGGAGGTGTGAATGCCTGGTGTTCTTAAATATGGCCCAAAGAGGACACGATAGCCATGAAACAGGAAGACAGCACGACACCAAGATGTGGCCTAGAAAGATACCTCTCACCATCTGAACAGCCAGTATGTCTTAAGTGCATACTGATCCAATAATATGTCCAGGGTCACCCATTCCAAGTTAGAGCATGTGGACAGATCTGTACACAATCTTCACAGCTGGAAGTCAAGCCCAGTATTGGGAGACAGTGATGGCGCAGTGAGCCAGCAACTGAGCAGAGCAGCTTCCTGCCCCATCTCAGCCTCTAGCCACCAGGCAGGCCTCTTGGGGATGATGCAAGTACGAGAGAAGCAGCCTGGCGGGTCTTGGCTTTGACTAACATTCTTTGTTACTTCTTTGGACAGCCCCTCTTTGTAGGTGATCTGCTACTGTCAATGGTTAATTCCTCGTAATAAACATGGTCATGGTGACAAACTTTGCTGTGAGCTGGTCTTCACACCCATGGTAAGTGTTCCCCTCAGGGAGGAGGTATGAACTAGGTAGGCATGGGCTACGGAGCAGGCTACAGGGGACAAGGGAAGGAGAGTAAGGCTGCAACTGCTCAGTGTTTATAGAATTCCCTGCAAGAACAGGGTGAGAGTTTCAATGAGGCCAGAAACCCAGTAAAGAGAAGACCAAACCCCCAGCTAGCACTGTGCTAGACAACACAGCAGTCGCCATAAGTGGCTGGAGACAGTTACATGTGTTAGGGTAAATAGAACTAAGTAAAAACACATTTCCATCAGCCATATTTCAAGTACTCAGTAGCCAATGGACTACTGGGCCCAGAGAAGTGGCCCTTAGGTGTAGAGTGAGGCTTCAACCTTCTTCTGAGAGGGAAAAGGGGAGCCATTTCATGCCGCCGAGCAAGGGGAGACCATAACAAAACATAATAAGTGTTATGCAATTAGATTGTCCATGCTGAATTTTAGTGTGCACCGAGAGAAGAGAAACAGGAGGTGTGTGCACTCAGGGTTTTCTTTCTGCACAGAAGTTAACTTATTTTTGCCCCAAGTTGTAACAAGAGAAAATTAAAGAAGGAAGTATGAGCAGAGAAGTTGCCTCGGAAACACTGCCACTTCCTCTTCATCTCCCATCTGCTGACCCACTGACCTGAAAAATAACCACAAACTTTCTTAGGCCCACCTTTGAAGTATCTCTACCACGAGCTCTCCAGTCACCCGCGTCGGCTCTGCTTTAGGGGGCAGGAAGGAGGTTCAGCAGGATTTAAAGCTGGGAGGGCCTGTGGCTGTTTTCTCACCACGATCTGTCATCACTATGGAAACCCGTCTGAATGAACTGGAAAGGGGAGGAGAATTCCCACAGCTTCCCTCGAGACTGCTCTGTTGGGTTACAGACCCCTCACCCGGCTGCCGACAGGCACCAGGGAAATTCTCAAGTTCACCGAATGGCCAATCAAACTCGCCACCCTCCTGCTTCGCATCACCTGCCATTCCTGTCTTGTGCTCACGAACATACCCCAGCCTGCCTGCCTTCTCTGGCCTCCATAACTGGTGTCCCATGACTGTCTCTATGACTGACCCAATAGGCTATGGCTCCACTCAGCACTGATGCGATTGCTGATGCTGTGACCCTTCTTAAGCACAGACTTAAGTGTGTCTCCTGACTACAAATCTCCCATGAACCACAACACCTCTCTCCTAGAGAGAGACCTGTCCATAGACCTGGGGTCTTTGTGCCTTTCTACATATTTTCTGTTCTCCCCACACATCCAACCTGCAGGATGGTATGCTCCTTGCATGGATTTCCTCTTAAAAAGTTCTTGCCTATCCTTCAAGACTCATATCAGGCCACATCTCCATGACCCAGGAGCTAAACCTGGCAGTTTTCCAGCCCTGTCCCCTCTTCGCCGGGGACCTGGATGTGGAGCAGCATTTGTTACCCTGCCTGGTAGTTCTCACACCCTGTCTCCCTCTCCACTTGCAGGATAAGAGGACAAGGATGCTGCCTCTGTGCTCGTCCTTGCTCATCCTGGTTCCCGATGAAGAACAGGCAGGAGGAGGTGGAGAGGTACACAGGCCTCTGTCACAGTGGCCATGGCCGAGTCTCCATCTAACCTACTCTATGACATGTTTCTTCTTTCATGAGATTGTAAGCCTCAGGGGCACTTGGGATGTGGTTAACCTATAAGAGTTTAACAATGATACTGGACATATCTCAGCTAGTGCCTATCTTTAAAACATAAGACTTGACCAGCACTCAGGAGGCAGAGGCTGGCCGATCTTTGTGACTTCGAAAAAAAAAAAAAGAAGAAGAAGAAAAGAAGCTGGTGCTGTGAACACTGTTATTGTGAATGTGTAGTTAATTGAATGTTAAGCGCGATGGCGGACTAGCAGAGTAAAGGGCAAAAGCGGGAGAGAGCCGAAGTGGGAGACTAGCAGGATGCCACACAGTATCCAGGTGTAACAGATGGGCCTGGATTAGGAAGGTGCTGGTGGAGAGGACACACTATGAATTACAACTGAGAGTGGATGGACGGACTGAGTACAGAACGAACAAGGAGGAGCCCTGAATCTCTGAGGCTTGGGGTTTGCAAAGCTCAGGAAAGCTAGCCTTCCCACTGCTCAGACAGCACACGTTGCTGAACCCTTGATGAGCTTCAGGACAGTGTCAGACCCTAAACCATGGACCTCCCTGCCTCAAGAAACCCTCAGAGCCCCCAAGACCCATTTGCAGGGACAAGGTGGAGAGGGGGTTAGAGGACACCTCAGAGTTCTGGGTTTTAACAGGTAAGGGTCTGGATCAAAAGAGGCTGGAAGGAAGAATGTAACTAACATGGAAACCTCACATCAGAAAAACGAAGCAGTGGATCTTCAGAAGTCAGTGGGGCTGCACACAGCAGCAGCTGGCCCAGAGGGGAGCAGCCACCACCGAAGGCTAGAGATACAATCCTCCGTACCAGAGGAGCATGTGCTGCTGCCCTCAGGACACGTGAGAGTGCCACACGGTGAGAGTGCCACAAAGTAAGAGTGCCACACGGTGAGAGTGCTGTGCAATGTGAGTGCCACACGGTGAGTGCCACACGGTAAGAGTGCCACACGGTGAGTGCCACAGGGTAAGAGTGCCACAAAATAAGAGTGCCACAAAGTAAGAGTGCCACACGGTAAGAGTGCCACACGGTAAGAGTGCTGTGCAATGTGAGTGCCACACGGTGAGTGCCACACGGTAAGAGTGCCACATGGTAAGAGTGCCACATGGTAAGAGTGCCACACGGTGAGTGCCACACAGTGAGTGCCACATGGTGACAGTGCCACACAATGAGAGTGTCACACAGTGAGTGCCATATAGCCTAGAAGAGGTCTGGCCAGCACAGTCCTTGGTGAGTATTTAGTGAATGTATGAAATAAGCATTTTAGGAGCGCTGACAGCTATCATCAAGGAGCTTCATATTTGTAAGAGATAATGGCAAATTGTCCTATTTGTGGAACTTCTAGGTATGTTCACTTGCACCAGTGCAGGCAGTGGCTGTACAAGGAATGATGTCTATTCCAGGGATAAGAAACCGCCAGTTACTTAATACATATCATGTACTTACACCTACCTGCTTTGGTGCAGGACTCCATATGTCTCCATTACTTCCATGCCCACACCAGCTCTTCATTACGAAGTACCTGAATTCGACCTCCATTTTAAGTACAAGGGTGTCTGAAGTCCAGAGAGCTGAAGCAATTATCTCCAGCTAGTGGAAATCTGATTTTAAAACCAACTGTCCATGCTCTGGCCAAGAGACCCAGAAAGGAGCAGCATCCTGTGGTGAAGAGAGCTGCCCACATCACCAAGCAAGGTGGTTCTAGGGTAAGAAAGTGTGCCGAGGACAGAGACAACGGTGCTTCATCTGGGCAGGCGCAAAGCCCTGAGGACCGACCACAGGAAGCTCCTGGTCTTTGTGACCCTCTGCTTCATAACAGGACATCGGGAGCTGAGTAATGTACCCAGAACAGAGACCGTTCGCTTTCCAGTTCTGAAGGCTGCTCGTGGCCCCAGCCTTTGAGCTACAATGTCCCATGGAGAGAGGGCTAGAGGAAGGAGCAGGAAATAAGAGTCACTTTGTAACAGCCTATTCCCTAGATAAAGGCATCCTCCACTCATGAGGAGAGTCTGTGACAACCACCTCTTGTGAGGCTCCACCTCCAAACACAGCTGCACTGCAGACTGAATCCCCAATATGTGAACTTGGGGGACAGACTCAAGCCATAGGACACCCACCTGGCCCCACTCAAGTTGCCTCAAGCCTTGCATATAAACAACCTCATGTTTCTGCTTCCGCCCAGCGCATCATCGGTGACACTCATCGGGCCTTGAAGAAACGCTGACAGAGAACGGTGCTGAAACCTCAAACGTGCCACCAGGCTTTGTTGACACCACCCGGAAGATGGACATATTAGGTAATCCTGCTGCGTCTCACCAGCTCACTGCCCACGCTCATTGGAAGACCATATGCTAATTGACACCTAGTGTGGGCATGGAATGGGAAGGAGAGTGCTGAGATAGCCCAGCTCCACCCTAGGCAGAGGGAGCTGCTGAGGTACCCTCAGAGCAGCAAAGTCATCGCTAGCTCCTGCTGCAAACAACCAACGAAGTAATCTCAATTCTGTCTTCACTTGGGTATGAAGAATATCACCACTTAACACGGACAACAGGCTGTGACCCTGGTGGCAGCAGAGAGACTCTGAAATGACACTTGAAATTTCCCTGAACACTCACGTCTGGAAACAAACAGATTTATGGAACACCCAGAATTGTCCCCTGAATGCCTGCCTTTGCTGCCCAGGATTGGAGGGCATTTTGTGTTCTACATCTGATGGAAATGCCTTTCATGTTAGTTAGATGACCGTGACTACTGCAGAGGAGAGCCCACCTTGGAAAGGATTATTGTATAGATAATGAGGACTACTGCAGAGCAGACACAGATGTTGTCTCAGTAGTAACAAGAGCAGTACTGACAGAGAATGGAAGTGGTGTGTGTGTGTGTGTGTGTGTGTGTGTGTGTGTGTGTGTGTGTGTGTGTGTGTGTTGTAGAAGGGCAGGGAGCAGGAGAGAGGGGTGGGGATTAGAAGGGCCTGGATTTCTGCTGCTTTTTATTTATTCAGCAGCCCTAGAAACCCAGGCTAGGAACCAGCCTCAGGCTCAAAAGATTTCCTGCCCTCAGGAAAATTCTCCTAGTCTGGGGTACCTCTCTGGAAACCCTTGTGGTGCTCACATTTTGGGGCTTTTGTGGTTCCTAGGACCATAGAGTGCCATTGCCTCTCTTGGGTCCATGTGTGTCTCCATCAGTTGCTACGGCTCCCTAGCTTGCTCTCTCTTTCTCTCTCTGCCCGTCTCTGCATAACAGGAAACCAAGTGTAATAACAAGAAGTTTTGCAGAGTTGTGAGTACTTCCTACTAAGCAAGGCCTCTTCCTCAGTGCAGACACTAGGAGAGATTTGGCAATGGGTAGCAAAAGAGCCCTTGAAGAGAAGGCAGCTGTATCTCTGGCTGTCTAGAAGTTACCTGCCTCCCCAGGTAGGAGTGTGAGCAAGAATGCTCCATATCTACGGGACTGTGGGATAATGAGAGCTGTGAGCTACCCAGAGACAAGAGTTAAATTAAGAGTTAAGCCCTTCTCCCCCAAATCAAAACTAGTCATTTTAGGTAAGGATTTTGCTTTATTATCTACTAACGTTCATAAATAAATAGTGTGTTAGGGTGCTTGAAGTCTCTGCATTTTTTTTCTTGCATGTGAGGGCCCTACCTTCCACAGACACAGTCCCTCCAGGAAAACAATACTCCAGACACATCAAGACCTGAGTCTTGGGGGCCACAGGCCTTTGTCCTTCCTCAGACTTTGCTCTAGGTGGCTCCTGGGGCCACTGGACTTTGGGAAGAATACTTTCTGCCTTGAACCTTACCCAGTATATAAACAACCATTGGGGTGTGATGGCCAGTAACACGGCATGATAAAAGGATCCCATATCTCATTAGAAATTAAACTAATTCATGTATGATCAGAAGGCTGCTTGGTGTTGTTAAGCATGGTCAAAGCAATGTGGTTAGGAAAGAAAATATCCATATTTTAAAGGATATTTACTTCAGCATGAAGCAAAGGGTTACATTGTGTGTGGAATTTGCCTTAAAACATCTCAGCAAAGAAGAAAAAAGGGATAGATTCAAAGGTGACAACCTCAATAAACGTTGAATTTCAGAAACTGGATATACAGGAGTGTATGTGGGGAAACACACTCACTCTTCAAGGTCCCATTACCCTCTCCTCCATCCCACAGCAATCAGCCATTGCTGTGAGCTTCATCTTGGCTATTCCTCCAAGTCGGCATTTCCAGACCTGATGGTTACTACTACTCATCCTGGAATCAGTAAGACTACCCAGATGTCACATTAAACAGGTCACCTTTCCCTCAGATGGACCTGCCCCCACACCTCTACCTATCATTTAATCGGATAATGAATGGGAGCACTGAGCTGCTGGAGCTGCTGGTAATGAATGGCAGCACTGAGCTGCTGGAGCTGCTGGTAATGAATGGCAGCACTGAGCTGCTGGAGCTGCTGGTAATGAATGGCAGCACTGAGCTGCTGGAGCTGCTGGTAGTGAATGGGAACACTGAGCTGCTGGAGCTTCTGGTAGTGAATGGGAACACTGAGCTGCTGGAGCTTCTGGTAGTGAATGGGAACACTGAGCTGCTGGAGCTTCTGGTAGTGAATGGGAACACTGAGCTTCTGGAGCTTCTGGTAGTGAATGGGAACACTGAGCTGCTGGAGCTACTAGAGCTGTGCTAATGAATGGGAGCACTGAGCTGCTGGAGCTGCTGGTAGTGAATGGGAACACTGAGCTGCTGGAGCTGCTGGTAATGAATGGCAGCACTGAGCTGCTGGAGCTTCTGGTAGTGAATGGCAGCACTGAGCTGCTGGAGCTTCTGGTAGTGAATGGCAGCACTGAGCTGCTGGAGCTGCTGGTAATGAATGGCAGCACTGAGCTGCTGGAGCTTCTGGTAGTGAATGGGAACACTGAGCTGCTGGAGCTACTAGAGCTGTGCTAATGAATGGGAGCACTGAGCTGCTGGAGCTGCTGGTAGTGAATGGGAACACTGAGCTGCTGGAGCTGCTGGTAATGAATGGCAGCACTGAGCTGCTGGAGCTTCTGGTAGTGAATGGCAGCACTGAGCTGCTGGAGCTTCTGGTAGTGAATGGCAGCACTGAGCTGCTGGAGCTGCTGGTAATGAATGGGAGCACTAAGCTGCTGGAGCTTCTGGTAGTGAATGGGAACACTGAGCTGCTGGAGCTACTAGAGCTGTGCTAATGAATGGGAGCACTGAGCTGCTGGAGCTGCTGGTGATAATGAATGGGAGCACTCAGCTGTTGGAGATGCTGAAGCTGCTGGAGCTGCTGGTAATGAATGGGAGCACTGAGCCTGAGCTGCTGGAGTTTCTAATATGAAGAACACCTCCTGCACCATCACTATGCTCAAGAACAGAGAGCCTGAGGGGAAAATAAGGAAGGAGCAACCTTCACATCCCTACCCCCATCCTTAGCCCTGGCACTTAGGTCTCTAACTCCAAAGACAGTGCTCCTTTAAAACTGCCATTGAAATGGCCAAGGCTATCTCAACAGCAATCAAAAGAAAATCTACAAAGAGTGAAACAAAATCTGAAGTTGTAGGTGGAGAGAGAGAGAGGGAGGGGAGGAGGGAGAGAGAGTAAGGGAGGGAGGAAGAGAGGGAGGAAGAGGAGAGGGAGGAAGAGGAGAGGGAGGAAGAGGAGAGGGAGGAAGAGGAGAGGGAGGAAGAGGAGAGGGAGGAAGAGGAGAGGGAGGAAGAGAGGGAGGAAGAGAGGGAGGAAGAGAGGGAGGAAGAGAGGGAGGAAGAGGAGAGGGAGGAAGAGAGGGAGGAAGAGAGGGAGGAGAGGGAGGAGAGGAGAGGGAGGAAGAGGAGAGGGAGGAAGAGGAGAGGGAGGAAGAGGAGAAGGAGGAAGAGGAGAGGGAGGAAGAGAGGGAGGAAGAGGAGAGGGAGACGACTGCACACAAAATACAAGGGAAACAGTGAAGAGAAAAGTCTCTGCATGGTTAAAAAAAGAAAGACCTCCAAAGCAGTTTATAGAGTTAAATACCTAAATAAAGCCCACAAAGTTAAACAGCTTTCCTGTTCCATCACTCTTCTGTGCCAAATGTCTGGACTATCGTAGGAAGGCAGGGATACTTAAATAACTGGTTTATATCATCCACAGTTAAGACAAGTTTTTGAAAGCTCAGTGTTCTCAAAAGACTGTGAACTTGTATGCAACACATTCAACACCAGCCTTACCGAGAGTCAAAATCAAGACTGGAGGACTCCATTCTTGCCCTGGTGTGCTGGAACACTCCTATAACCACAGCATTTTAAATTATGTATTTTTCCTTCCTTTTGTTATGTGCTTTGTTATATTGATTGACATTTTAAGGCTGAGTCATCCTGGAGTTCTAGTAATGAATTCCATCATGACAATGCATGGCCTTTGATATTGTGGGATCCACTGTGATTGTATTTTGTTGGAAATGTTTACAACAATATTATAAAAGACAGTAGTTTATTGTTTTCTTGGAGTATTTTTGGCTAGCTTTGATTTCAGGATGCTGCTAGCTTCTAAAATGAGCTGGGAAGTGTAGATGAATTTCTAAACAGTCTTATTAAATAAGAAACACAGAGCCAAATACAGGGGTGAAAGCTGTAGAGATTGGAGAAATAGTGAGAGCCACCAGCTAACCTTAGCTTGCCATGCCACCCTGTAACTTCCCAAGAGAGAGAGCTACTTCCTGTCTATCTAGGCATTTATTACCTTGCTGTTCTGCCCTCTCATTGGCTCTTAACCCAGCTACCTCACTTCCTTGTCACTGCCTGTCTGTACAGACCTCCAGGTCTCTATGGTTGGTACTGGAATTAAAGGTGTGCGTCATGACACTTGGCTGTTCCCTAGTGTCTCCTTGAACACACAGAGACTCTGCCTGCCATGTGATCTGATTATGGGCATGTGCTACCACTGCCTGACTTGTGTATATGGCTGGCTATGTCCTCTGATCTCCAGGCAAACTTTATTTATTACCATACAAATAAAATATCACCACAGGGAAGTTTCTCTTAATTTTTTTGGAAAAGAGAACAATTAGTGTTGGCCATTTTTAAAAACTTGATGGCAGGGCTGGAAAATGTCTCAGCAGTTAAAAGCACTGGCTACTCTTCCAGAGCATCCAGATTTTGTTCTCAGCGCCCACCTGGTGGTTCACAACCATGTGTAACTCCGGCTCCAGGAAAGTTGATGCCTTCTTCTGGCTTCCAAGGGTACCAGGTGCACAGACATGCATGCAGGCACAACAGTCATCCACAAAAAATATAAAATAAAAATAAATTTAAAAACAAAGTTTTGATGGAGTTCACTGGCAAAGTATCAGGTCTTTCCTGTGTCAGAATTGTGATTACTGATTCAATCTCAACCATAGTTGTAGGTTTCTTTTTTAAATTCCTTAGTTCTTCCTGGGTGAGTCTTGGTACTGTGGCATATCTGGGATTTTCTTCCATCGATTCTAGTTATCAAGTTGCTGATATGTAACTGACCAGTATGCTAACTTTCATTACTTGTGTGTCTGTGGAACAGGTGGCCATGTTTCCAATTCCATTTTTTTTATTTCAGTAACTTGAATCTTTTCTAGAAGAGGTTCTTCTATAGGTCCAGTACATTTTGATTGCTGTGACTGTGGTTGTCCTTGCTTTCTTTCAGTTAGTATTTGCAGGGAAGGTTTCTTAAAGCTTTTGCTTTTAATCTACTGTGTTTTTGTGTACACAGTGAACCTCTTGTAGACAGCATATGGTTGGGCCATGTTTTCTTCTCCATTCAGAAAATCTCTATTTGGTCATTTACATTCAAAGTAATCATCGATGACATTGGACTTAATTCTGTACATTTGCTACTCATTTCTCACATTCCTTATAGCATTTGGTCCCTTGTTTTCTGTATTGCTATCTTATTTAATTGAATTTTTACAGCAAAAGGTTTAAATTTCTCATTTCTCTTGCATATGTCATTTATCTGTTTTTGTTTATTACAATTGGAATTGCATTTCATGGTCCAAACTTATTCCATTCTAATTTGAATTTATCCCAATTTATCTTTAATAATATGCAAATATTATTCTTTAATGCCTGTGTCCCTATGCCTTCAGTGCTGAATATCATCAAATTACATTTCTATATCTTGTAATTCCAAGAAAATTAACAATTTTTTAATCTTAAAAGTTTTAAGCTCTTAAATTATTACAAAAACTGCATAGTTTATAAACCAAAATTGCTATTATGTTAGTGTCTAGAGTAATCTTTAAACATTTAAATCATGCAAGAAAATGGTAGAGCTTCACAGCACTGTTATAACTTGTTTAGTAACTGTAGGTCACACACACATTTTCTGAGGTCTGATGTCTTTGTGGTCTTGAGTTACAGTTAACAACCTTCCACTTGGACCTGCAGCATGAGACTAACAAATTCTCTTAGCTTTTGTTTCTCTAGGAATGTCTTGTCTTCTCTATCACTTTTTAAAATTGCCCTTTATTTACTTATCTACTTGGAGTGTGTGTGACAACATGCACACATGTGCTTGCACAAGCTTCATAGAGCACATGCAGACCAGAGGTCAACTTGCAGGGGTGTCTTAGTTAGAGTCTTTAGTACTGTGAAGAGACACCATGGCCACAGCAACTCTTGTAAGGAAAACACTTAATTGGGGTGGCTCATTTACAGTTTCAAGGTTCAGTTCATTATGATCATAACAGGGAACATGGCAGCATGCAGGCAGATGTGGTGCTAGAGGAGCTGAGAGTCTTACATCTTACAGGCAACAGGAAGTCGACTGCCTGTCACACTGAGTGAAGCTTGAGAAAAAGACCTGAAAGCCCACCCCCACAGTGACATATTTCCTCCAACAAAGCCACACCTCCTAATAGTGTCACTCCCTTTGGGGGCCATTTTCTTTCAAACCGCCACCAGGGGTCAGGTCTTTCCTTCTACCTTGTGGGTCACAGGGATTGAACTCAAGTCATCTGGTTTGGTGGAAGGCACCTTTATCTGAGTTGAATTAGCATTATTGAAGGGTAATTTTGCTGGATGTAAGAT
The DNA here is from genome assembly GCF_903995425.1 of Onychomys torridus. Classification (NCBI taxonomy): domain Eukaryota; kingdom Metazoa; phylum Chordata; class Mammalia; order Rodentia; family Cricetidae; genus Onychomys; species Onychomys torridus. The sequence goes on from NC_050445.1 coordinate 112,695,839, forward strand.
TCTTGGTCAATAGTTCCTCTTCTTCTAGAAGGTTGAAGTTATCAGACCACTGCTTTTTGGATTGTAAAGCTTCTGATGAGAAATTTTCTCACAATCGTATTGAGTATCCTTTGTAGGTAATCTGCTACTTCTCCCCACCTGCTTTGAAATTGCTCTTTATCATTCTTTTCTGAAAGTTTGGTTGTAATGCCTCCCTCTGGGCCTCTGAGTTCCTCACACCTGTAGTTAACTCAGCTTCTTGGATCTTTATATTCATGTCTTTCTTCAAGTGTGGGAAGTTTTCAGTTATTATTTCTTCAGACACCCTCCCTTCCCCATTCTCTCTTCCCCTGGGACTTTCAGATGAGTATGTCACTCAGTTGCTCATGTCCCACAGACCCCTTAGATTCTGAACACTTTTCTTTAGTCTGGCTTATATTCCCCAAACTTGACAGTTTCCACTGCCCTAACCTGAAGTTTGCAGATTCTTTTTTCTTCCTCCTTGTGTCTGGTTTTGAAACCCTCTGGTAAGATTTTCATTTCATTTATAATAATTTTCAGCTTCAGCATTTATTTTACTTTTCTTTTACATTTTCTATTTCTTTTTCACAGATTTCTGTTGATCCATTTTCCCTTTGAAAGGGCCATACTTTCTTGTTTCTTTATATACTTTGAGACTTTATTTTTCCTGTAAAAAGAAAGAAAGAAGGAAGAAAGGAAGGAAGGAAGAAAAAAAGAAAAGGAAGAGAGACTCAGCATTTGAACTGAATAATGTGGCTCTGGAAACCCGATTGTCCCCTCTCCAGGGTTTTCTGCCTGTATGTTTGTGGTCAGAGCACAGATTCCTATCATTTGGTGACTCAATCTCTTTGTCCACCCTGGCTCCAGCAAGCTGCTCAGGGAATACATTCAGAGTTGCCTGCCACAAGCCTGGTTATGAGAGACAGATGAGGACTCATGTGCCAAGACCTTGAATTTACCAAAAATTTATCATCCAAACCTTCTCCTGGAAAACTGAAGCCTCCAAGACCCAGAGTACCAAAATAGTTGCACCAGGTGGATTCTGCAAGGTTGATGCCCAGGTGGGAAGACAGATTTCTGGTGCTTTTGTCATTGTCCCAGTATCCTCCATGGGTTATGTTTTAGGGGATAATTTCATTCAACCAAATCTAACCCCTCCCCCCAAAAAATAGAAAATTGTTGAAAATAAAAATAGCTCATGTAGTTTATAATAAACTGACTTGGGATGCATTTATAAAAATAGCAAATGTTTAATTTTTATTTATTATTATTGGGTGTCCGATATATGTGTTTGTAGACGTGCATATGTGTGAGCATGTATGCACATGTCACAGTGTGTGTGTGTAACTGGAGGTCGGAGGACAGCTGTTCTCTCCCTCCACTGTGGAGTCTGGATGGAGACCACACTCAAGCCATCAGGCTTATGTGGCAAGTACTTTTACCAAGGAACCACCTTGATGGCATGGGTAAACATTTTAACATGATTTGAAAATAAAATGAGGGGAAAAGCAACTGTTTCATGCGCTCTGGGTGAATCACCCCTTTTGCCCCTCTGGCGTCGTAGTTCGGCCATTGTCCTCGCTGCTTCTCTTCCTTGGCATTTCCTTCTCACATCAGCTGTGAAAGGGGCTGACTTAAAGTCAGGCCCAAGGGAAGCAGGCAGGAGTTGTACTTAGATTCAGGAAAGGCCTCCAAGGATATCTGCACTTTTTAGTATGTGAGAAGACGTCCCACAACACAAATATAAACAAACAGCTCACTGTCTTAAGTGGGAAATGCCAGTTGATACATGACTGAATTTTGTTATTTTGGGGGGTAGAAGTGTTTGTGACATGAGCGTCCAGAGGATGCAGAGTGATATTCCAGAGTGTTACGCTATAAAATTTGCACTAGCTACCCCAATCTTCCATTGGTTTTGTCTGAGCGATAGAAGATACTTTGGAAAATGCTGCTTTTATGATCTTTGGGAGGCCAGGGAAAGGAGGGCTTAGAGATCAGACACAGGAAACCCATATTTGTTAGGTCTAATTGTGAGTGTGTTCTTTAGGGCAGTACTAAGGAAGAAAACATGAAAGAAGATGTTTCTAAGCCACTGCAGGAAGTAGGCGAAGGAAAGACTTGGAGTCCTTAATATTTATAGAATGTGTTTGTTACTCCCAGAATATCCTGGGCTGAGATGACCAACTCCCAACACTAAAACCATCCTCCACAAGGGACAAAGTTGACACTAGATTCCACCAGGACCAGCACTTTGCCCTCTTTGATATGCATTAGGAGATGGAAAAGCAGGTAACAGAGTGGGAGGAGAGTACCTCTCATGACACATCTGACCAAAGACTTGTATTTAGAATAGACGTTTGTAGACTCTTGACTGTGGGTGGCACTCCACTTACTTTCCAGCCTGCTGCCTTCTTACAGCATAATCAATAAAATATTTTCCAAAAAAGAAAAAAAGGAGAAGGAGGAAGAAGATAAGGAGGATGGGAAGAGGAGAGGAGTGGGGGGGTACTCAAAACTCATCCCTGAGAAAACAGGCCATTTTTAAAAATGGCCAAACTATTTGAAGTGACACTTTGTCAGATGAAAAGATGTGATACATCATTAGTCACTAGGAAAATTTAAAATAAAACCACAGTGGGATGCCAACATAAACATATTAGAATGGATACGGCAAAGTTTAAAGGCAGACTGGCAAGCAAGGAGTAGCATGACCTTAGGAGGCTGGTCAGACAGGAAACGGCACTGCCACTCGGGCGAACAACCGACAAGTATTTTATAGAGTTAAACTCAGACTCCTCAGTAGTTCAGCTCCTCAACGTTTGCCTGAGAGAAATGAAGCATCATGGTCGCAGAAAGTCTCTATGTAGCAATCTATAACAGTTTATGCGTTAGTCTCTATCAGTCAGAAACAGCTCCAGTGTCCCTTCTAGAGGTGAGGATGTGGAGGGTGATTTTTCTGCTACCCTTTATGTGGACCAACTAAGTGACTGCAAGAACAGTACATGCTCTCCCACTCAACAGTGAGGACGAGAAAAACAACAACAAATGAAATTCAAAACTGAGTCTATACTACCACAGTGTCTTAGCTCATGAGGAGGCTGCTGGCCCCCTGCGCGGGCTAGTGAGCACATCAACAGGAGTCCCTGCCTCTGGCTGGGCTTGCTGCCCCCTGGGGGCTCCTGTCAGTTCATAAAGGCTGACAGCAGTGGCTTTCTAGAAACCTGCACTCAAGCAGCAAAAGGCTGCCCTAGGAACTTCCATCAGCTGTCACTTGTATTGGTCCAGCCCATGGAATTGGGCTAGTCCCACAAGACCTGTGTCGTGCTTTCCCACCAGCCCGGCCGTTTCTTCTGCGTCCCCTTACATATTATATTCAGAAAACACCCTAGATGAGAGGTGGGAGCCACCTGTTGATCTTGTAAATGTCTGGACCAGATGTCACAAGATTTCTTAAGAAGGAAGGGCTTTCTTTCTTGGCACTTAGAAACGGACAGCAGTGTTTTTAACCTCTGTGAGTTTACAGACCACACTGGGAGTATGCATGTTCACGTGCATTTCTTTATACAACCTCTAGGGGGTGTGCATTCACTGAGACCAGTCCATGAGCACAAAGGGAAACATCTTGATTGTAGGTTTGATATCTATGTTATCTAGGGATCATTTAAGCTATTCTGACATCATTTGGAACAGAAAGGGAGCTAGCAGGCCATGTGTATGAAAAGGAAGGGGAAAACCGTTGCCCACTAGGGGGCAATACTTGCCTTCTTAGGCTATACCAAATGCCAGTGTGGCTCTTAGCTGTGTTCATCCATGCTGAGTACCCTCCGCCTTTCCTTTTTGCCCTCAGCACCACTTTTGGGCTTTATGCACTGGAGTTTCCTGGCCCCTCCCATCCCTGCTCTTCTCCATCCTTGGCTGTGAAGTCCTTGGCTGTGAAGCTTGTGTTGGGAGTGAGAAAACCAGACAGACTCAGAAAATGGCCATCAGCCCTGACCACCCAGTGTGTGAGCAAGCCCTCCAGCTTCTCTGGGCAACTGAGGACAAACATGTGGGTGCAAACAACCAAACAGCCCCTACCCCTGAGTACAAGTGAGAAGCAGTGAAAGTCACAAGTGGAGTGCATGGTCTGGAGTCTGCGCTGCAGTTCTTAGACGTTCTATGGTCATTTCACACTTAAAGCAGGTGAGTCGGGTGTCAAGGATGGGGGGAAAGGGTGCAGCTACCTCTTCTCTCTGGACCTGTTGGCACATGGCTCAGTCTCTATTGTCCCTTCATACCCTTCCACACACTCACAAAGAAGTGATCACCTTTGATTTTAACAAAACCCTGTTATTGCTACCTCACAGACAGTTGCACATTACTCAAACTTTATTCTAGAATATAAGAAATCCTTTAGTGGGATATACATTGCTAGAAAATAAAAGGTTTCAAAGTCAAAATCACTGCAATGCAGCAACATAATTATAAGCTTTCAGTTCCTGCTCCAGATCCCCCTCCAGTCAACCTAAGTGCTGCCTGTCTGACAACACCAAGATCAGCAAACCTCAAACTTTGCTGCAGGTCTGATCGCCTGGGCTGGTGAAAGGCTGAGTTTCCAGGGCTGGTGAGATCGCCCGGGAGGCAAAAGCACTTGCTGTGCAAGCCTGACCATGGGACTTCAGTCCCTAGACCTCACACTAGAGAGAGAGCCCTGACTCTGGAAAGTTTTCCTCTGGCTTGCACGCACAAGTGGCATAATTCATGCACTCACACACACAACAGTAATTAATTTAAAAATCTACAGTCTCTTGAGTTTCCAGCTCCTACCCCAGGTCACTTCAGTTGCCATCTCTAGCGTGGAAATTTAGCAGAGGCTCCCAAGGCAGCCATATTTGCAAAGCAGCTAATCAGAGGAGAGGCGGAAGGTGCTTACCCCTCAAGCCTAAAGCTGTCACTGATGTTTGCTTTGCTGGAGCCTGGGATGACAGCACTGAACCATCAAAGTGCTAATACATAAGAGTCTCTCACAGACAACAACAACCATGTAAATACTATAGGCTAGAGGTGGTCAGGAGGCTAGCAGTGTGGTCCAGCTCATAATAAGGATGAGAGAAGGGTGTGGAGTGAGCCACAAATAGGAGTCAGAACACCTAAGAATCATAGTGCATGAAGTGGAGTGGGAAGAGACACTAAGGTCAAGAGCAGGCTCAAAGACAACCTGGCTTCCAGAAGAACATGGAAGACTATCATGAGGATTCAGTATCAAATGAAAATACTGAGTCCCTTGTCTGGAAATTATGGAGAGATACAAGACGGTGGCAAGAGGCCCAGCAGGGGTCCCATGCTGTGGCACTGGGTGCACACTGCAAAGCTGGCACTGTGGGAAGGCGATCTTGGTTACTAACAGGACAAGAAGGAGACTTTCACAGAGGTGGTTCCTAGAACGGCCAGGGATGGAAGGTGTTACAGCTTCAACCTGAGATGTCCTGACAGGCTGATGTTTGGATGCCCAGTCCCAAGTTATGGTGCCTTCTTGAAGGCTATGGAGCCTTCAGTAGGTAAGACTTGATGGGCACACAGACGTCCCTAGAGGCAGGCCTTCAAAAGCTCTGCACACTCCTGGTTGCAGCCCTTTGTGTCATTTACCTTCCTCAACACACTGATAACAAACAAACTGAAATTCCTCAAGATGATGAACCAGAGTAAACTTGTCTTACCTTAAGCTGGTTCTGTTTGTCACACCAATGAGAAAAGTCACTAATATAGAAGACCACCATTAATGGCCTTCCTATGTAAAAATCCATAGAAATGCTGGCTAAAGTGGTGTAGATTTTTCTACTCATAAGTGAATGGCCTGAATGGCATGATGTATCACTGAGACTGTGGGTTTTGACTAGCTATTGAGGTACTTGGAGTGTCTATGACTCTGGGGAAGTAGTCGTTGGTAGTGTGGGAAACCTGATCTGGGTAGAGAAGAGGAGAATTATGTGCAATTTTTTTTCCTAATACAGCATGTAGCAGTGTAGGAGTCAGAGTTTAGTGCAAGAAGAAGGAACTGACTTATGAAGACTTGGATGATCATAAAATGTTTTGAGGAACTGAAGGGGCAAGTTCATTTTACCCAGAACACCTCCACAAGGCACAGCACTTGATTCTTACATTGTCAGCCTGTCTGAAACCACCTCTGGGGAAACTGGCTCAACATTGAGATGACTGCCACTGCTCTGGTGGTCTGGACACAATGCTGGATCAGAGGCTTGGCTGCTGGGAGATCTTGCTTGGCTCGGCAGCAGTATCCATAACAGCCATGGTGGAACCACAGGAAGACACCTTTCCTTGGCTGATCTTATCTAGCTAGTTTAATCAGTACAAGTAATCTGGTTCCAGAGTCCTAGCTGCAAGAGAGTCCCTGAGTAGTTTCCCAACCTCTCCACAGGAAATTGGAATGAAGTCCTAATGAAATATCTAGAGTAGCAACCATGCTATCATCCGTAATAGGCAGGCAATGAAGTTATTTTCTTGATATGCAGTTGATAAGCTCCATTTAGCTACTGGTCTTTTCAAGCTGAAATTTGCAGGTGGCATCTTCAAAAATAGAAAAACCACACAGAGGCTCCACCTTCTGCCTACATCACTGCCTTCCTTTTCCCTTCTCCTTCCCCTCTTGGTCTGCTTTTTCACCCCTCTGTATACTAAGTTTCTCTCCCTGCTCTGCTCACTCCTTCCCTCCTCTCCATCTTCCTCTCCCTGGCTCACTCTTCCTCTTCCTCTTGTACTAACTCTAACTACTACAAAACTGTTCTGCAGCATCAGTATTTGTACTTCCTGAGAGTCACTTTCCTCATCCTTAGTAATGAGTGTGAATTGATTTGTCTCCATGAGAAAAACTAAGCTACATTGTTCATCTTACCCCTAGCCCTCTGTTTAAAATTGCTCTTAAGTTCCCGAGTTGGCTGCCTCCTAGATAGTAAAAAATAAAACCAATGCCCAGTTAGAGATGAGCAGGGGAGGGAAGCTGGGTAAAAATACCTGACCCCCCCCCCCAGTCTCAAGTGGGGGAATTCTTTGCTCACACTCTGCTCTGATGATGGAGCAAGAAGTATTCCTTGTGATCTTAGCCAACCATAGAGACTAGAACTGAGAGTATCTACATGTTCAGTCACCCTACACCCACCCACCCAGTGTCCTAATTATCTTCCAAAACCAAAAGTCTGTATCTTTCTCCAAGGATGCCAGAATGAGCTCCAGATGAAGCACCTGCTCTGCCACTAATAAGAACAGCAATCAGAGATGATAAAAATAAATATGCTTTGGTCTCAATTTATGGTCCCTATGACAAAGGAAAGTCAGAAAAAGCCTAGCTATCCCACAGCATTTTCAGGGTAGCTACCATGTGAAGGAGTATTCCTGGGGAATCTGAAAGTAAATGGAATAGATAAAGCCTTCACTTTAGGGAACTTACAGTGCAGTTGTGCAAACAAATGAGATAATTTCAGCCTCAAAGTCACACTGTCAGGAAGACACTGAGATAGTAGGATGCAGAGGTGCTGGAGCACAGCAGACACTGTGCTCAAACAAAGGCTCTTTGAAAGGATGTGTTTTCATTAAAACTGAATGAGTAGCGGAGAGGCCATGGTCAAATCTCAGAAAGGGCATTTCAAGGAGAACAGAGGCCCAGCCTTGAGAATAACCCAAGCAGAGCAATTCTAGAACTGGAAGTTTGTGTGTGCCTGAGCACAGGCAACAGTACCAGAGTCTTCAATGCTGGTTGGTAGGGGCAGGCCTAGCCTACAGATGGAGACCCTGATTTTTTATTTAATTCTAAGTACATTGGTGGTTTGAAGAAACAAATGGCACGATTTGGTTCTTTTTAAGAGCTGCTGAGTTGGGCCTGGTGTGTGGCATGGAACAAGAGTGGGAGGAGGGAGACTGATGAGCAAACTGCCATGGCAGAAGAGGTGAGAAAGCTGGGGTTTCCAGTGTCAGGGACAATGGAAAAGGTCAGACTAGAGATACAGATTGGTGAGTGCAGCGCTTCGTCTGATGGGTTCAGTGGGAGGTGGGAGGGAAAAAAATAAATGAAGCTAACTCCAGGTGCTGGCTACAGTGTCTGGGTGGTTAACAGAGCTGACTAAACTTTAGTCACTAAAGCCAAGTCAAGTGGATGGCGAGATGTGATATTTTATTTGTGCTTTAATAAATAAAGTTTGCCTGGAGATCAGAGGAAATAGCAAGCTATTTTAAGTAAACAAAGAAGTCAGGCAATGGTAGCACATGCCCTTAATCCTATCATTTGGAAGGCAGGATCTCTGTGTGTTCAAGGCCACACTAGGGAACAGAGCCAAGCGTGATAATACATGCCTTTGGTCCCAGTACCAACCATAGAGTTCCGGAGGCCTGTACAGACAGGAAGTGGCAGAGCTGGCCAGGAAGAGGAAGTGATGTAGCTAGACAGAGAGCAAATCAGAGGGCAGAACAGCAAGGCATAAAAGCCTGGGTAGACAGGAAGTCACTCTCTTTGGAAGCTGCAGAGTTGGTGAGGTAAGGCTGGCTGGTGGCTTTCCCTATTTCCCTGATCTAAGGCTTTCACCCCTATATTTGGCTCCATGTTCTTTATTTAATAAAACCACTTAGAAATTCATCTACAGGAAGAAAATTCAGAATCCTGTGGTAGCCAAGCTAGGGGAGAGAAGCCGCCGAGGCATCCAAGCAGACAACTGCGCTGTGCAGAATCCACACGAGAGATCACAGCTAACAATAGAATGGCAGCTGGAGGTTAAAGCCTGAGGAAGCAGAGAAGGGCTGAGACCACCTAGCTAGTGGGGCTGGATGAGCAGCAGCCTGATCACAGGCTTCATAGACACGCAGCCTGTGGGGTCACGTGTGTGGTCCTGCCCTGATGAAGTTCCTGCACTTGGCTTGATGCTCAGCTGCCAGCATCTTGTAACTATTAATGACACAGAATGAACGACACAGCCAGTGCTGCCTGAAACACCTGAGTGTTGTGAGGTGCGGCAGAGAAAGGCATACTGCTGAAGGGTCTCAGAAAGAGTGGCCACTGAGATCAAAGGAAAGTGCAAGGTGTGAGATTAAGCGCACATTTCAAGGTGAAGACATCTGATGGCCCCAGTGGAATGAGACGAGAACAGAGGTATGATGGCTAGGCAAGATGTGGACCGGTAGTGATGGCGAGAGAACCTTCTGGTGGGGTGCCATGGGCCAGTGTTTAATCAGGCTACTTGAGAAGTGAACATTTCCATGGCTGATAGTCAAGAGCCTGTGGAAACAAGAATGCAAATGGAGGTTCCTATGTTAAAGCCCATGTCCCTCCTCTTCTGACCCCAGCTCCATTTCTCACAGTGAGGATTACACACATGCATGGACTCTGGTCCAGAAGTCCAAACTGTCTGTGCTCCTCCACAATCCAACAGACACAGAACACTGCAAGACTCATGAAAACATTCCTTTGTTCTGGGGCATCTGGTGAACTCACAGTCTCACTGGGCCCTGAGGTGAGCAGGACGCAGAGTCCAGATGAGCCTGCTCCCTCAGCTTCCTGCCTCACCCTGAGGAGACTATGGAGGCCCACTAACATGCAGGTCTCCAGATGGGAACCCCTGTTGTTCATGTCTGAAGGTAAAAGTGGGGACCAGATGGAATCTCTTTGTAATAGAAAGAGGGGCAATTCTCATTTAGCTGTCATATTCTTCGTTTTGAAATATAAAAGTCTGAGCAAGAGTATGAGGAATTCTTAGGACTTTGAGAAGGAAAAAGCATGATAAATACCAGAAGGTTTGCTTTGGCTCTCAGTTCCAGAGTTTGAACTACCATGGCAGACAACACACAGCAGGGCGGCTCACCCATGGTGGCCAGGGAGCAGACAGAGAACGTAACTACCACAGACCCTCTCTCTTTCCCCTCCTTTTAAAATTCCTTCTGGGCTCTTAGAGCAAACTAGGTAATCCCCTTAGTTGATTCTCTTGGGAAACTCCCTCATCTTTTCTCAGGGAACCTTATTCCAATCAGGTTGACAATGACGATTAACTACCTTCGGCAGCAAGAGTTTGGGGCAAAAGGAAAGTAACTTTGGTGGATAGATTCTATGGTTTGAATGACAAATGTCCCTTCCAAATTCCTGTTGAAACTCAATCCCCAAAGCAGCAATGCCTTAGCAAGCTATTGAGCAGGGAGGGCTCTGCCCTCAAAGACAGATTGAAGGCCTTTAATGGCATGGCCATGAGCTATGCCCTGAGGTCACCATGTTGAAGGCTTCTTCTCTAGCCGGTAGTGCTATTGAGTAGTTCTTGGTCTTAAGGATGCTGTCCTTACAGTGGATTAATCCACTGACTCTGGAAAGCTGGGGGTTGGGGGGAGCTGGATCTAGGTGGAGGATGCAGGATGTACCTCTGGAGGGCACATCTTGTCACAAGTCTCTGCCTCATCCCCATCCTGCTTCCTGCCTACCATGAGATGACCATCTTTGCTCAGCTAAAAGCTGTCTTCCATGATGTTTGACCTTACTTTATGCCAAAAGAGATAAGACTAAATAACAGTGAATGGAGATGTTCAGAACAGGGGGTGAAACAAGTATTTTTTTTTTTCCTTTTAAGTACCTTCTTGGACATTTTGACTCTTTGGCAAACAGCTGACTGACCCAGGGCCCCTACAAAATGTTTTGAGGAAGTGGGTTTGCCCTCTTCTGCTCTTCTGCCCTCTGAAGTCACAGTGTGTGACCTCTCTTTACCCACCTCCCATCATGCCATGGTGCTGCTATCTATATGCAATAGGTTTTCACTGACACCAACCATGTTAAACCGTGGCATTAGACTTCCTGGCCTCCAGCACTGTGAGATGCAAATCTCAACTCTTTATCATTACTAGTCACAGATATTTCACAACCATAGCATAGAGAATTCAGTCAGGGTCTCAGTGGCTCTGTGAGTGCCCAGCTAGGGTGATGGGCATAAGCCTGACATAGAACCAGGCAGCCCAATGGTTAGGTTTTCTCCAGGATATTCAGAGTGGCAGGGGGTGAAGTCATAGAATGGGCAGAAGAGGTAAACTGAGTACACAGGATGTGGGGGTCACTGAGGCGAGGTCAGAGATGGCACAGTGTACAGTGAGTGGCCTGTCCTTGTTAGGGGAGGCTTTGCCTATTGATCTACGAAAGAGCAGAGTGACTCCCCTTCAGACACTGATGTATAGTGTCCAAAGTCAGGAGTGGCAGAGTGTTGAGCTTGTGATCTGCTGCATGTGTATGTGTCTTCAAGGACTCTATTCCCAAATCCTATCCTGACCCCATCTCTATGCTGGGAATGGCTTTCCAAATCAAGATCTTTTTCTTTTCATTCAAGAATATTTTAATCTGGAAGCCTACTTTTTACCCGAGAAGACAAATAGGCAGTTATGTTTTCCAGTCAATGCTGCTGGGCACTTCAGGTCATAGAAGGATGAAGCTTGAGGGAGCTTCATGCTGTTCAGAGGACTTGTTAAATCCAAGGCTTTGTCTGTGTTCGCCATCTGCTGGCTGTAAATGAGAATGCAGTCTGCGAGCGGAAGATTTCTTAGGTGCACATGGATTTCAATGATGGGCCTCAATTTAAGGGCCTTACAGAACAAACTCTGTGTTGGCTCTTTAAATGTTGTAGCGACAGTCACACTTCTATGCTATGTCTGATTCTTTTTGATGGGGTAGGCCTTCCCTCAGATAAAAGGTACTGTTGGAGTATTTTAAACAAAGTAAATGTTTTGAGAAGTTCCACGTTCTGATGAGGCCGACCCCGTCCTTTCCTGTACGCTGCCACCACTTTTACTTCCCACATTTGTGTTTTCTTTTTTAAACCCGCTGAGTTCAGTTAGTGCTGCCAGAGTGTGCACAGGGGTCAGGATGTCTACTGGCACATGGGGTCTTGAAGTAAACCGGCTCCTTCCCTCAGCAGCCAGCAGTTGTCAATAGCTCCTCAGGCAGGGGTGCAGCCTCATGGGTCCCTCCCTGATCCTGGCTGAGCTGTGGCCCACCCCATCTTGTGTATGCAGTCTTGCCATGGCAAGTTCCTGTATGCAGCACCCCTGTCGTGACCAGAAACCACACTGTCATCTCAGCCATCTTCTGAAACCATCAGAGTCTTCATCGTTTTCTCTCCAAGAGTCCTGAGCCAAGTGTCCAGCACATAATAGACAGCCGACAATACGTATCAACCAGAACAAAGGAAAATGATCCAACTCAAGCAAGTTCCTGGGGAATGACCCCCTGGGCAATCTGATTAGACTTCCCAGGAGGAGGAGGAGGAGGAGGAGGAGGAGGAGGAGGAGGAGGAGGAGGAGGAGGAGGGCGGCAGCAGGGATGGAGGACAGAGCTGGAAGAAAACCCAAAACTAGGATGACAACCGGATCGGGCTGTAGGAAGCATAAGGGTGGGGATTTTGAGTGATTCTGGAAAGAGCCTGCAACACAGTGACAGATGTGGCTCCCAGCGTGTGAGCAGAAGGAAAGATTTCTTAAACGCCTAGAGTAGCAGTTTCAAACAGGCTGGGCAAAGAATCTTGGAAGGACTTCCGGATCCTAGAAAGAAGAATGATTCCTGCCTTCAAAAGGTTTTCCCCCAGCTCCGTTTTTACCCCCAAATGCTATGGCCTTCTGGAAGGATCACCTCGCACCGCCCGAGTCCAAGGGAAACTGGAATAGCTGATAAAGGGAGAACTTGGAATGCTCGGAGCGAGTTCAGTGCCCCCCTCAAAAAAAAAGATGAAATGTGGGTGAGTTCCAGGAGGTGCACAGGGCAACCAGGCTGAGACAGACTGGAGGGGACATGGTAACTTACAGTTAGTAACGTAATGAAGTGCAGAAATGCCTGGCTGCCAGAGGCCAGAATCCAGCGGCTAGGCACCTGGGCTCATGGAGAAACAAGATCTGGCTGGGCAAGCTTGGGAGTGGCTGAGGAGTGCAGGGTCTCATCAAAGCCAGTGGACACAACTTCTGCAGACTGTGACGGGCTTGAGGTTAAGGAAGACTTTCTTTAGCAAGGTGTGTGTGGGGGGGGTATGCTTTCCACACAGGAGACATCCAGAGAGAGGCAAGAACACTCTTGGAAGAGCACCTGTCCTAGGAGTGAACAGACCAGTGTGAGTGACTGAATGAGCAGGTGGATGAACGAAATCACTGGCCTGAAGGTACCGAAGATGTCACTGCCTCGTGGAATTCTAAAGATGGAAGGAGTGTGCATGGAGCCGTCCGTGTTTTCACTCAAAACAGGAAGAAATGGCCCTCATCACTAACCTGCTCTTTGAGCACATCTTAGATAGACCACAATGTTCAGTTGCTACTGAAAGATAGAAGCTCTGCCCACAGGATATACAATCAGGGATACTGACACATTGCATGCCCTTACATGCTGTCTTCAGAGAAAAGGGTTCATAAGATCTTCATGTTCACATAGAGAATCATTTTCAAAGAACACATAAATTCTCACTGAGGCCCAACAAGGTGAATATGCTAATCCATGGGTAGAGGTTGGCATGACTCAGCTTCCTGGAAGCCAAGATGAAAGCAGGTCCTGGTGGGTGCCTTATCAGAAGGAGAGAGTGCATAGGGTGATTTCTGAGCACTGGAAACCCGGAAAGCTTTCTCACGTGGGGTGACATATCGGAGCTACTGGAATTTACCAATCCTTACTTCCAAACCAAGAAGCCTTCAGCAGGCTTTGTAGTAAAAATAATGCCTGAGAATATAACATCAGAGCATGCTCAGTGGGCTTTCTTCTGAAAGAGCCCAAGCACAGCTCCTGGTCTGATCCAAGGTTAAAGATGAGGTTGTCTATAAACAAAGGTCGATGTTTATAATGTGTAGGACAGACTTCATTCCTCTCAGAATGCATAAGTGCTACAAAACTTATTTGCAGAATTTAAGCCATGTATCCTAGATCAGCCATCAACTGTCAGCATCGTCTAAGGCCATGCTCTTTCCACACCTCACGCCTTGCTGGCCTCCTCCTTGTCTAACAATCATCAGCAGACAGCCAAACCCTATGCCAATCCCATGCTCATGCCAATTCTTCCAGGCAATTGGGGTCACCCCCACTAGTAGGTCCACAGACTGAAGAACAAACTCTTTTGATAAAAGCAACCAGTTAGTTGGCAGGGCTGAGTTATACCACACAAGTCCAGAAGCAGCCACAAATATCACCCCAAAGGAGTCAACTTCTCTGTTGAAATTGTTCGTAAAGGACCATTATATCTTCTTTCCAGAGATTAGCCAACTTCCCGTGGACAGGGTGATGAAGCCCAGAGTGGAGAGAGAGTAAGTGAAGAAGTCAGCTGAAGTCTGCAGTGAGTGTGACATGCTTGGGAAGTGCAAGAGGAAGGAGTGGGTACTGGGGTTAGATCACAAGCCCTTCTAGGTTGGTTCCTTTCTTGAAGAGGAAGGACATGAAATATGCACAAGATATCACCCAGCAAAATTCACAGAGGACTGAAGGGAAGTGAGACTCACTGGAGAATGTAAACCCCTATGATTGGAGCTTCCTAAACAAGGTGCTGCAGCCCTGTGGAGGTTCATGCAATTGAAGTAGGAGCTATGGAAAATACACAGTAAAAGGTTTCTGATATGCAATGGCCAAAAAGTTAATTCAGACTCAAACAAATGATGAGTGTGAGGTGTTTGGGATGGCGTTCACCTATGTTATACCACAGAATTTTACTGTAGTCTTGGTTCTGAACATACAATATGCACACTTTGCACCGTGCCTGCCCTCATACAGCACCCACACACATTGTTGATGCATCTCAGACTCAAGATTATTACAGAATTATTACAGGATTTTACAACACAAACAAAAATGTCTGCTTCCGTAGTAGCAAAATGCTTCAATTAAAAAACATTTTCCTACTGCTGTTCCTCAGCATGTAAGTATCAAATTAGTATATTTTTGGACTGAATTGCGTTAGAATGTTTGGTTTTAAAAAATTTTTGAGTTGCTGACTTGAGTTAATTTAAAAAGAAATCATTTCATGAATTTTAGATTTTAATTGGGGCAGAACTTCTAGCAATTTTTGTAATGGCCCTATACATACTTTTGCCATCTCTCTTTTATTTTTATAAAGATTTAGTTTTTTTCTCATTTTGTGTGTATGGCTGTTCACCTACATGCATGCATGTGTACCATGTGTGGGTGGTGCCTGCAGAGGCAGAAAAGGCACCTGGGCTCCTGGAGCTAGAGTTACAGATGGTTGTGAATTGCTTGTGGATGCTGTGAACAGAACCTGGGCCCTCTACAAGAGCAGACAGTTTGGTTAACCAGTAAGCCACCTTTCCAGTCCCATCCATTTCATATTATATATTTATGCAAAGTAGTGTTCTCAGCATCGACAGTTATGAAATCAAAATATTAATCAGCTCTGAAAACCCTTGAAGCTCCTCTGTGTTCTGCAGTATCAACTATTCAGCCAAGACTGAATTCACTATACAAAAAGTGCACAAATACATCTTTCTGACTAGTGTGTAAATGTGCTCTCATTTTTAATAAGTGGTAAAATTATATGCATACCACACTTATTTAAAAATTTGTTTATGAATCATTAACAATAAATAGTGGTTTGTATACCAATTTAAAATACCTATGTACCTGGAGTTCCATAAAAATTCCCTGGGCCTAAAAAGTTCATAATTGGAGAAAGTTGAAGAAATAATGGTCAGTGTCTTATGGAAGGATATGTTGGACAGGAAAATGGTGGCAGCAGATTTCTGGCTCAATGATGTCCCATGTGACCCATGTAGTTATTCTCAGCACAGTCTTGTAATTGTTTCCTAGTCTGCCTCTACTTACCTATGGGCTCCTGAGAACTAGTCCAGCTGCCTAGATCTGGCTGCTAATCCTATGAGAGTCTTTTCTTTCAAAGAGCAAAGTGGTGATGAAGAAGGGAAAAAGGCAAATTCTCTTTTCTCTCTGTGACTTTCTTATCTCGGTTCTTCATGGGCTTCTGCAAAGCTTCGCTGCTGTCCTCTGTGATGGGACCCTTATAAATGGGCTGATTCTTACTGTGGTGTCCATGATTTCCAAGCTTCCCTCTGGGACCAGTTGGTCTCAGTTGTTATGGCCACAGCTGGGACCTTTTGTACCCTCCCATGTCATATCTCACATTACCTAGGTAGTCCCAGATGATGCTAGCTCATGCAAAATTTTCTCTTTCAATCCATGCTACGTGTGTGAAAGGACTGTTGTCACCAACTAATCCTTAAATCCTTCCAGCTGCAGCTGCGTGGAATCCCCATGGAGTTCTCCCATGGGACTCTGAAGATGCCTTGTAACAGCGACGTGTGTGACAGATATGCAGCAGCGCTCCTGTGAACTACTGAAGGCTATTATGCCCAGGCCAGGGCATCTCAACCCAGAACCATCTTAAGAGACTTGGATTCTAAGAACCACTGAGCTTGCCACTTAGCTCCTAACCTAGCAGGAAATGCAGACTGTCCAGTGTCTACAGACGGCACTCCATGTGCAAATGGGTAGAAAACAGGTGTTTCTTCCCTTTACCACTAAAGTTGGTCCTCTCCCAGCTGCCACTGCATGAGACCCAAAGGGGACATTCAGCCTTCATTCCACAAGTGACCACAAGGCTCTGTCCCCCATTTAACACTAAGGACTTAAAAGTTGACAATGGCCTAGGGACCAGGGACAATAATGTAACCTCTGCAGAAAGACAGGCATGAGTACCCCCTTGGTGACAGTGAAGGAAGGTATGTTTGTAGCCATCGCTCTGCTGCCCATGTGGTAATCTTCAGCCTTTGGGGGACGCAGAGCTGCACAGGGAGCACAGTGCCATCAGTCACAGAAAATAGACTACCGTGGTCCAGATCCAGGCTGGTCTGGATTAGTATCTATTAAACTTGAGGATTTAGTGGAAAGAAACCTCCAAAACCGAATTCACAAACATGCTTGTCTTAGGTCACCTCAGGCTGTGTGGTGTCAGTGTGCCTCACTGGAGAGCAGCGGCATTCCAGTGTCCAGGTGAACTCGAGCAGGCTGGCCTGGCAACTGGAGGATGATAGAAATCCCCTGGACCCCAGGACATCCATGAGCGGTGTGGAGAGACTTCTGTGGAGGAGCAAGGGCAGATCCTGGCTTAGTGGAGCCTCTTCAGCTAATGTGGAGCTTTGGAGCTAGCTGCTGAGCTGCTAAAGGATCATGAATCGTGTGAAGACCATGGTCAGTTTGTTTGGTCAAGCACTAGGGGAAGGTGTGCTAGCTTTGGGCATTTTTAATGACACAGTAATACTTGTTCATAATGCAGTACACTTAATTTAAATGTTTAGCCTTAGGACAATGATGCATTCATGTAGAATACATCTCACTGATAGTCTTTTCCCATCTCTAACCACTGTTAACAAACTTTGCATATTTTTGATGGTTTATTGTGTATTTGGATGTGTTGTTGCTGTTCATTTGACACAGAACCATGCATGTGTGGATTGCTGGGATAGGATCTTTGGCACCTCACACATGTGTTTTCCATCCTTTCTCTCCTGAAAGAGCAATAACCCTGAATTTTACATCATGCAATTCTGTTTTCCTTTATAGTATTGCTATAAGCCTATGTACTTTTTAAACTCAATATGAATGAATTTCATCCTCTTCAAAAATAAGTTGTTGCTGTTCAGTTTCACTTGTGCATAACTGCAATTATTTTCTCTTGTGTGGAGTTCCATCTTAGAAAGATGCTACCGAGCATTAAACCTTGTTGAACATGGGGATTTCCCCTGCACATTTCATCCTTCTCTAGGATGTGGTCTCAGGAGAGAAAGACAACATAGTAAGATTTGTGAATCATCAGCTCAGGTGAGCTATGTCAAGAGCTTCTCCATAACAGCTTGGTCCCTCCTGCACCATGTCATGGACAACATTTGGAATCATCAGATGCTCTTGGTTTATTTGAGCTAGTGGATGGGAATGAATGTGCCACAGTGCTTCTCATTTGCACACCCTGACTAATAATATATTTTAATGTGGTTGTTAGTCAAGTGTGACTATTTGTGTTGTCTGCCTGCTTTCCAATAATTCACAGATGTCTTTATCTATTCACTTCTGTGTGTCTATGTGTCCATCTGTGTATGGTACTTGTAACCCCAGCACTGGAGAGGCAGAGACAGGTACATCTCTGGGGCTCACTAACCTGTCAGCCGAGCCTGCTCAAACTCCAGGCTGGTGAGAGGAATGATGGTTGAGGCTGTTGTCTTACCTCCACATGCACATGCACACATGTGCACACCCATGGGCACACACACATACACACACACACACAGACAGAGAGAGAGAGAGAGAGAGAGAGAGAGAGAGAGAGAGAGAGAGAGAGAGAGAAATGAGCTAGTAAAAAGTGTGAATATTAGAAAAACAGGTGTGAACACAGTGACTCCCATGGTTCTAATGGCTGGACTAAAATGGTAGGTGATGCTACATCTAAAGAAGAAAGATGTGCTCTTGGTCCCACCTCAAGTCCAGGTCGCTGCCTTTATCTGCCGTTTTTAATTCCTGTTCCCCATGAAGACTGATTGGGTCAGGTGCCAGGTGGCCATGATCATGTTCTCCCGTCACGGTACCAGGAGCACCAGGCCATGGTGAGGACCTCCTGGCCGTTCTGTTCCTTACTCTGAGGGTACCCTCCATCCTCTGAGGAAGAGCATAGCTGCAGAAGCCTCCCCCGGTCTTGGAGGTGTTGGCTTTCCCTCCAGATCTGGCTCAGCATTCAAGATTAGAGGAACAGAGAGGAAAAGCAGTTCCTCCGTTGGGCTCCACAGTGGTTGGATCTTGTATTTTCCCATCAAGAGCCTTTCTTGGAGCTCTTAGGCTTTCTCCCATCCCCTTCAAGTCACATCTTAAAAAAATTCCTAAAAGTCGAACTATGTGATGTGGGCTCCAATCTCCATAACCTTATAACTGTAACCCTTTGGCACCACTGGTCTAGGGAAAATATTACAGCTATCTCTTCCCAGATGACACTTGGCAATTTTGGAGACATTTTTGGTTGCTACTGTGGGTAGTGGTAGAGGGGTATTATCATCCTAAAGAGGGTAGAGACCAAGGATGCTGCTATTACAATGTACAGGAAAGCCCCTGCAATAAGAATTACCCAGTCACAAATGTCAGCAGTGGCCAGACAGAGAAGCCTCGATCCTTCTCCACCTTACTACCCAGGATTGAAAACCACAGTCCCTGACTTCCCTGTGGGGACTCCCAATCACATAGCCCTTCTTCTGGAGGTAGCTTTTCTGACATTGATACACCGATTCCTACAGCTGTACTAGGCATGCACTAGGCATGTACTAGGCATGTGAGAAGGGACTGAAGATTTTGCAACTGAATTGAGCACCTTCTCCTCAGAGGGTCCTACTTCTGATCTGGATGCCAGTCCATGTGACAGTCCGAGACAGGGCAACATGCATATAGATGGCATGGAGACAGACAACAGCTCTTCTAAACATTATGGACTTATTGTATGGTACTAAGTAGTACTAAACAATACTGCCTTCTGGTACTCAGCTTTCACTCAGTTAACAGACACATTTGCCCAGCTGGTGCAGGCCCTAGGCTTCTGGTACTCAGCTTTCACTCAGTTAACAGACACATTTGCCCAGCTGGTGCAGGCCCTAGGCTTCTGGTACTCAGCTTTCACTCAGTTAACAGACACATTTGCCCAGCTGGTGCAGGCCCTAGGCTCTGTGCTACCTGCACAGTGACTCTGAGCCTATGCACTTAGCCTTGGAAGCTGAAAGCTCACCAGGACGATGCTCATTAAAATGCAAGATCCTGGGGTCCCCTCTTGAGGTCTCCTCTGGCTGCACAGTCATGGTAGACCCTGAGAGTCTGTGATTTTAGCCAGCAGTAAAGCGGTTCTAGAGTAAGCTATCCAGGAGTAAGAACCAGTGCTAGAAATCCCAACATTCTCTCGGCCTAACCCCAGGCTTGAGAAGTTAATGTGGTAATTTTCTGTATCTGAAAAAATCTCATGTTTATTCTCTCAAGTTTCCCATTTTCAGCTGAAACATGGATGGTAAGGGAGCAGGATGCCTTTATACAGGAGAGATGGGACATTTCCATAGGAACAAAGTCATGAACATTTTACCTTAACAGTGGATTTTAATAACTTAGGGTGCACATTAAGCACAGATGTTTGTATGGACAGGAGAAAGAGCTCTTGCCTGCTCCTCATCTCTGAACTGACCCAGTACAGTCAATCCCAGCTTTGTTTGGTAATGTGGTCACCAAGATAAATGGCTCCTTTGGTTACTTTCAGTTGAATTTCAAAGTCCCTTGTCTGACCTGCTTCCCATTTCTGAGTTTTCAGTGGATCAGTTGTTTTAACACACCAACTACCATGAACCATCTGGCCTAAACTTTCCTCTAAGCAAAGTCCTTCCAACCTGTTGCAAGACCTCAACACTAATGTCTAAAATCAAGAAGTAGTCTTACTATGTAGATTTTGTTTGTGTGTGTGTGTGTGTGTGTGTGTGTGTGTGTGTGTGTGTGTGTAACATAGTCAATCACTTTCAGCCCAATTACTTCATCTGACTGTAATCAATTTAAAAATAAAATTTAATAATAGAAGAAACATCAGGTATGCAAGCCATGTCGATAATCCCAGCACTGAAGAAAAGCAGAGGAGTCTCTGTGAATCTGAGTTTCTATAGCAAGTTTCAGGCCGACTAGAACTACATAGCAAGACCCTGTCTCAAGGAACAACCAAAGGAAAAGACAGCTATACAACAATAAAACAACAGATTCGAGCTAATGTAGCATCGTTGTCATTAGAGGAATACGGTATGAATTGAGGGCCAGAACATCTCAGAATGTCCTAAAGCGTGTCTTTTTCACCTCTCCTGAGCTCTCTCGCATTCTGTTCCTCTAGAACACTGTTCTCATACTTTAAAAGTCACTATGCTCTCACCTCATTTTCCATGTCTACTTTTTAAGTCTAGGTAGCCCCACATTGGCCCCTGGGCTCACAAACGTGACATTCACTTAAATTCACTCATGGATCAATCACTTCAAAATACTCCAATCTCTGTGCTTTTACTGAAAGCCATCCGACAGATGACTTTTCCAAGCTAGAAATGACTCTACAGACACATGAACAAAACCTCAATTTTGTATACGAGGCACAGCCAAAGAGCACCCAAGTTCCCTTGATCCATGTAGGCCACCTCTGGACAGGAGAGCCCCTTTCCAGCATGTTGAAACTTCAGTCAACACATCAACCTGGATGCAAATTTCCACCCAACTCAGTATTACTGCTTTTACCGACTAAGGGCTCACAGCCCAGCATGCAAATAGTGGGTGCTCAAGCATAAGAACCCCCGAGGTAAAGACCTGGACCCTGACCTTACCTATTTTCGCAGCCTCTGCTTTCAAGTTGAAATCCCAGTTCCTTGGCAACTTCAGGGACATTTTGCTTCCGATTTGGGTGAGTAGCTGGTCAAGTAGCCAGTGTGTCACAGTCTGTGCCCTTCTTGCTTTTTCTGATCTTCCCTTCAGTTTGGCTGTCTTCTCTGCCTGGTGATTGCTCCACAAGCACTCTTACGTGCCAGGCTGATCTGCCCACGTGTCTCTTCCTTTCTCTCAGATGAAAGGTCCATCCATCTGTCACTTGGGGATGGCACCCAAGCTCCCCTAATCCCACCCACAGTCCCCCGGGGGCTGGCACCCTGCTTTGCGTTCAGTTTTACCAGAAACAGCCCAGTTGACACTTTGCTCAGAAGAATCTCAGGCCTTACTGAAGCGAAGTCGTGATAAACAACAGTCTCTGCGTTTTTTTTTTTTTTTTAAACTGTCTGCTTCCTTGCATTTTGAGGAAGTGGGTGGCTGTTCAGTGTTGTGGCGTTATGAGTACACTTTCTTCAGAAGACATTTAGAAATTTTTGTAAAGCTAGAGCCTGTTTGTGATATAAGGCTGTGGTTTTAGTTTTTTTTTTTTTTTTGTTTTTTTTAAAAAAAAAAAAGAGAGAGAATTCCAAGGCTCTCACCATGTGCCTCAACTCCTGTGCTCTCCTCCTTGCTTCAAACCATCAAAAAATGGTCAGACAGGAAGCCAGCTTTCTGCCCAAGTTACCGTCTTTAAAATTCTTGCTGTGTAAGAACCACATAGCTTTCACCTACTTGGGATAAAGGTTCCTAGTCACCTCAACCTAAAGCATGGAGAGTTTTCATGCACTCAGCTGGTAAGTTGATTCCAGCTAAGCAGAAGCATGCAAAGGGTTAAAGCTTCTTCCACTTTGTGTACACGGGGTGCTATTTACAACCAGATCACCAGTTAAAAACTCAGGTTTTCCTTCCCCTTTGAAAGAATCTTCCTGGGCCTCCATGTCTTCTTCAGAAAAATGGGATCCTTAACGACCGTGGGTGCTCAGAGGCCTCTGGTACAGATTTTTGACACACAGTAGTTACCCCACAAACACTAATGCAACCTTCATTTTAGCTAGTTCAGCTTGTGGTGGGCTTTTACATCTTTAACTGGGTCAGCTTAACCTAGCAGTTACGCTTCTAGGCCCTAGAACCAGATTGCCTGGGTTCAAATCCCAGCTTTACCGTTTGTTTGCTGTGCAACTTCGGGCCTGTTCCTTGACTGTTTCCTGTTCCAGTGCCCTCATCTGTAAATGCAGCGATTCACAGAGTGACTTCGCAGGCTGCTGAGGAGGCCTCTCTGCATAATCTCCGCATACACGCCACCCTGAGCATTTTCCTCACTTCTCCAACGTTATCTACTGAGGACCCAGTCTCCTGCTCCCTGTTGCATGAGCCGCCTCCCCACTCCCACAGCTCAACCTCATCCCCTCTTTCTTCTTTTTCTTGGATGTCTCCCATCGATGTTAGCACTACAAAGTTTTCTTCACATCTGCAGGAAACTCTCTTGATGCCTCCTCCTCCTTTGCCTGTAGCCTGATTTTGAGTTTTGGTTTTTGTTTTGTTTTGTTTTGTTTTGTTTGTTTTTTTTTTTAAATAAGGACTGTTGAACTTGCTGTTAGCTCTCCTCTTTTTCTTTCCTGGATTCCTCCTTTGACGCTCTTGCTTCATAGAATGGCTTCTCAAGAACACCAATGGCTCTTCAGCCAGGCCTCTATCCTCTCCTCACTGGCCTAACAGCAGTGTCGGACATAAGAACCACCACTACTTGGCACAACTCCGAACATTTTCTCTATCTGCCAGTCAGGGTCTATGGCTGGCCTGGTTTTCTGTTTTCTTTCCTTCTGTTCTGTTTCTGGTTCCTCTCTGATTCCTTCTCGTTTCTCTGGTTTGTAAATCATGATTTACGCCATGATTCCACCAGTGGATTTCCTTCTTATCTTTATCGCCTTGACAAGCTTGACTGCTTTAATTACCCCACACCATATATAACAACATCTATATGTGTTCCCAGAACAGGCCACTTTTCTATTTGCTTAGATCTCCAAGAGGCAACACATACTAATCCAAAATCAATATCTAAGGACCAAACACGGTGACCCAGAGCGTGGCCTTCTCACTAGGAACTAAAGGAGTATATGAGCCAATAAATGCATTTCAGGCCTCTGTGCTCAGCTTGCCTGCTTACATTCCACTGTCCCACATGAGTCACATGACCAAGCACAAAGTCACTGAGACAGGAAGTACACATATCACTAAGAGGAAAGGGAGTACCCCGTTTACCTGCTTGTCACCCAGTACCACAGGAGTGCTGGGTTCCTTAACTTTGGCTCTGGCTCTTGAGGACTTTGAAGCCTCTGATCTCCACTGCCTCCTGCCTGACCCAACACACTATTCCTTATCCAGCTCTAAAAAAGCTGACAACCTCCTGAGCACCACCCCATAGCTCCATGGGGAACTTCACAACCAAAGTTTCAGTCCTGGGATCTTTAACTTAGGAATTCTGAAGACATTCTGAAGGCATTTAGAGACATATGGGGAACTTCCTGGACTCTTCAGGGCGAGTTCCTGTGAGTCTTGGAAAAACATATGACCCATGGGGAAGTTGCTGTGCACACTCAGAAAGTCAATCAGCAAAAGCAGCCCTGGAAGCCGACCCTGGGTGTCCTCTCCTGAGTGGGGGTAGAGACCTAATGGAGCTTCTGCTGCACCTTCTCTGACCTTTAGAAGATGAAGAACCAGATGTCGTGGTTAATAGTGAAGTTTGGGTTAACGTCATCGCAATAATGAAAGCAAGCATCCATGTGTTTGTCTATTAACACTAACCATGTATTAACGACCTATACTTTTTGCTGGAGGAAAGCTGGTGAACAAGCAACTTGGTTTCTGCCTCTCTCTTCCAGCTCTCTTCTCCCACCCCCCAGACGCAGCTAATAGGAAGAAGGCCAATACAGAAGACGCTAAATATAGCATGAGAAGGGATATGTTGGGGAAGTACAGGGAGCTGTGAAAGTTCATGTGGGAGGGGCGTCAGCGGGACTCATGGAAAGGGGGCCGGCTTCCTGAAGCAGGCTTTTTCACACTCTGACTTGACAAATGTGTTAGGGAGCCCAGAAGGTTTCGAAAAGGACCAGCTGTGGCGGCTCTCACGCCTGTAATCTGAGCACTGGGGCTGAGGGAGAGCAGACTGCCCTGAGTTTTTAAGAGCAGCCTGCGCTACAGGAGTCAGATCCCTTCACAAAATGGAAAGGGGGGAGGGGAGAGGGAAGAGTGGAGATGGGGGTGGGGAGAGAGAGACTGAGGGTTATCAAAAGCTCTCTAGAACAGTCTAGAAAGAACTCCTCTGCTTGCTCTTAGGGTGCTGAGAAGCGTGAAAGGGATGAGCTAGAGGAGAGATAGGCGGGGCCAGAGGGTGCTGTAGGCAGGTCCCAAAAGGCACTGGTGAAGTTTTGACTTCTTCCAGGTAAATGGGGATCTCTAAGGAGTCTTCTTCAGCTTGGCAGAGTGAGGAGGCTGAACCCAACATCCCAAGTGGGAGGACAGAGGGGAGAAAGGTTGCACAAGGAAAGAAGAGAGGACACACCAGAGCATTTGACAGAAACGAGAACCCTGAAGGTTCTTACACAAGAAGCAGAGGCGCTCTGACCCTCACTCCAGTGACCGGGGTGGTGGCAGTTCCCACCACCGAGAAGGGTATGCACAAAAGGAAAGAAGCCTGATGTGGGGCCGGGGTCTAGGAGCTGTGGGTTCGGTGCAGTTCCAGGTACAGACGTGGGACTCCACATGGTGGAGACAGGTCTGGCCAGGTCTGTTTGGGAGCCAGAGTAGCTTCCTGGAAATGAGACCACAAAAGTCTAGGAAGCAAGGGTGCAGGGAGGAAGCCACTGCCTACAAAAGAAACAGCAGTGGCCACTAAAATGTGTCCCCCACCATGCGCAATCAGGGAAGCATCAAGAATGGTAAAAGGAACAGGGTGGCCAGAGGTCACAGGGAGACCTCAGGCATGTCTAAGGAACTGGCCATTTTTGGGGGGTGGGGGGAGGCCTCACTGTGCAACCCTGGCTGGCCTGGAACTCACTGTGTAGACCAGGCTGGCCTCTAACTCTTCTGCCTCCCAAGTGACAGGATTAAAGGGATTAGTCGCCATGCCCAACAAGGTGAGGAAACTTTCAAACATGCCTTGCCTTTCACTGTGATTGCAGAATCCCATGAGTGTTCTTTGTAGACATTTTAAAGAAGAATAAACAAAAATGGCCGTGTCCATGTCATGTGGATAGTGACATCTCTTGATGTAAATACCACACCCTCACCAAGTTCCAGACACTTCAGATCATGTGAATCCCTTCATATGCTGTGCTTTGATTCTCTATGTGCATGCTTACAACAAGGTCTAGTCCATGACTGGGGCCTGGTGAGAGTTAGCAACTGCTCCGAGCTCTAGGATAGGACAATTACAGTGAAAGCGTCATCACTCCAACGTCCAGGAGCGATGCTGATGATCGGCAGCCACTGGGACACATCCCAGAGTACCAAAGCTGATGGAGACAGCCAAGCTGGCCTTGTGGGTCACTAACTGACCAAACCCTCACAGTCCTGGGAGGCTGGGCCAAGGGTCCCTGTGGGCATACTGCATTGCCGTTTTCTTTAAGATACACAGGAGAAAAGTGAAAGCTCTGTGCCCACACCTCACTCCAGAGTAAGCAAATGTAGCCTGGGGTCGAACGCAGGAGGATCACATACATATGAAGCCATTGCCCCAGCTCATTTGTATTTCACTCCTAGCTCCTGCAGAGACTAAAGGTGGCCCCTGTATTGTGGGGACACCTGACAGCGGCAGACACAACTATAGAGCCGATGTCATGTGTTAGGGGCTACCAGCGGCGTCTGGCCACCTTGAATTACTGACTTACCGCATTTGTCTTCTGAGCTGTGGTGGAGACACCAAAAGCAACAGCTTTTTCCCTTTGGATTTGAACAGACTAGCTTCAAGAAAGCTGGGATTCTAAGATAGGAGGTGCTAGTTTTTATTCCCTTTCCCTTGGCTATATGGAAAAAAAAACAACAAAACAAGAAACATGAATAAAATCCCACTGTGTTGCAGAGGAAGATTTCTGCCCTCTGAACACTGTGTGACCACCAGGAACAGCCTCCTCAGCTCTCCTACAGAGCCTTGTTCCCTCTGCCCTGCCATGTTCTGTCTCATCACTGGCCTACACTATTTCCCCAGCTTTGGGTCTAATGTCTGGTCAGTTTTGTGGCCAATTAAACTCTAGTTTCTCTAACTAATCCGTAGCCAAAAAAAATTATACGTGGGGTTGTGAAGGACAGTACTGGCAGTTCTGCCTCTGATATGACAGTCTTCTAAAAGAAGGTTACTCTGTGGACCACAGGGTTAGGGAGAGACATGCCTATTTAAGTGAATAACCTGTCACCAGACTGAAAACAGAGCTTGATGTTTTGAGCTGATGAAAATGCCCCTGCCACACAGCCCTCTTGAACCAATTGTTGGGTTGCAACATATAAGGCCAAGCCACACAAAACTGCCAATATTCAACAGCTTTTGACTTGAATTTTTTCCCTTAAAATTTGCAATGGTTCAATGGGATTGGGCTGTCTGCAATTCACTCATACAACAAGTACGAAGTGAATCTTTCCCCCGTGGTGTCGCAGATGCCAGCCAGGTGCTAAGAATGCAGCCAACAGCAAGAGGGGCAAAGTCCCCTGCTTCCGGGAGACTTACTGTAGTGAGAGGAAACAGGTAATAAATCCAATAATGGAGTACAGTGTGTTAGCCAGTGGGGAGTGCTTCAGGGAAAGAGACGTGCTGTATGAGGAGGGAGGCTGGTCAGGTTGCTGGGAGAGGGAGCAAGATGGCATTTTTTTAAAGTGGCTGAATGCTGGAGTCTTCACGGACGCGATGGCATTCAGAGAAGACCTGGTAAAAGTGAGAACAGGACAAGTACTCCCGTGGACGAACCTTGAGGCAGAGCAAAGGGCAAGCAAGGGAGCGGGCCTTCTGAAGAGGTGGGCACGAGCTGGTGTGTTCCGGGGGCAATGGGAAGCCAGCCGTGTGTCTGGGACCGAGAAAAGGGAAGACCTGTTATCAGCCATTTTCCACTCTGGTGGGTCTACCATCTCCTCCTGTGTGCTTGGTTGGGCAATGTCTTAGTTAGGGTTTCTATTGCTATAAAGAGATACCATGGCCACGGCAACTCTTATGAAGGGAAACATTCAATCGGACTGGCTTCCAGTTCAGAGGTTCTGTCCATTATCATCATGGAAGGAAGCATGGTGGCATGCAAGCAGGCATGGTGCTGGAGAGGTAGCTGAGAGTTCTACATCTGGATCAGCAGGCAACAGGAAGAGGGTTACACTGGGCCTAGCTTGAGCATCTGAGACCTCAAAGCCCACTCCCAGTGACACCTCTCCAACAAGGCCACGCCCCCTAATAATGTCACTCCCAATGGGCTTATGGGGCCATTTTCATTCAAACCATAACAGGCAATATCCACCCCACATTGGCACACCTTAGTACAACAAACAGTGCCAGTCATTAGACAGGCTGGGACGAGGGGGCAGAGAACCAGCATGTATCTGTAGACTCTCATCTATGAATGCAAGCCTATGTTCCACAGAAGGGCAAGGGATTGGAAAAGTATTTGGAATTACAAACGACTAAGGAGGTTTTGGATGCATCAGCCATCATAGTACACCCAACCACAGACTATCAAGAACTATAGAATCCCTGCTGAGACCAACATAATATAATCACTGGAAGTCCCATAAGGCATCTGATTGACAGATATGTATTGCTTGCTAGCGAAGTGGTCTGTGATCGGTTCCACAAGGGATCTTCTACTTCTTCATTCCTTCTGGGACATCAACAATGCATGTAAACAATCATTGATATGGCTCCCTCAAGAAGAAAACCATAACTACCATGGCTGGAGTCCCACTGGTGAAGCCCAAAACAAGAATGCTTCTCTCTAGCTTGGAGAGTAAGGAACCTCTGTGTCTGTGAGCCTGCTTGCAGGTGTCTGCACTGAGTTACACTTGCCCTTGTGTATGCTTGCACAATGCTTTACGAAGTTGTTCTTGAGCACCACTGAGCACACAGGTGATCTGAAAAGGTTGGGAGTTCAGAAACCTGAGAGAGGATGCGAAATTAGAGACCATGAGTCTGAGGACAGACTTCTAGGGCTCAAATCCTCTCCCCTTACTCAGCTTATGCCCTGCATGGCACAGGGATGCTGACTAACCTTTCTAAGCTCTACTATTTCTTTGTGCAACAGTGAATTGATTGTCTCTTAGATTTGCTGTTCTCAACCTGTGGGTCGTGATCCCTGTGAGGGTCAAACGGCCTTTTCACAGGGGTCACCTAAGACCATCTGAAACATTACAATTCATAACAGAAATGATGGTTATGAAGTAGCAACAAAAATAATTTTATAGTTGGGGGGTCACCACAATATGAGGAACTATATTAAAAGGCCACAGCATTAGGAAGGTTGAGACCCACCGTGTTAGAGCTCCTTGGGTCAAGTGAGATATTCCACAAAAAGTACTAAAAACAGTACACGGCATATTAGCAGGCTCTAAATGTGCACTAGATATGAAAACAACACTCATTGGTAAAATTATGAATCAGGAAGATCCCTGCGAGCTCCATTGTGTGTGACTTCCTCTCTAGCAAGCTACAGTGTGCCATCTCCACTCCAACTGGAGGAAGACAGCCTGACCTTCCTTTTTCCCACCAAAGCCACTCTGAACCAGATGCAGAAGGCCATATATAGGGAAGAGGAAGGGCGCTGTCCATTCACAAAGCACTGTAGTGCTGAGGTGCTCGGGTGGTGGCTGCTTCTAGACCACAAACCACCGTTGTGGTTTAAGACGCCCTTCCTTGCCAGCCCAGTGGCCTAGCACATGTGCAGATAATGACACCCGACTTGATTTAGTTGGACACATTGGGTGAGAAGATGTGGGATGTCAGGAGGGAGACAGTCAATCCCTGTCAGAGAAGGGAAAGAGACCTGAGCCTCAGAAATGCAAGCTTAGAAACCTGTCTCCCTTGGGCTCCATGGTGAAGAAATCCAGTGTAACATGTGGAGAGCTGCATTTCTGTTTTGACAAGGGTCTCATGTGGCCTGGGTTGGCTTTGAACTTCCTATGTAGTTGAGGATGATCTTGAACTTCTGATCCTCCTGTAGCACCAGATCCAGTTTAGGTGGGGCTGAGTCTTGAACCCAGAGCCTTGTGCTGCTACCAGCTAAGCTGTGTCCCCAGTCTCTGAAGATCTACGTTTTGTGAGTTTTGTTTTTTGTTTTGGCTTTTGTTGTTATTTGTTTGTTTAAAGATTTTGTTAATGTGCATGAGAGTTTTGCTTGCACATATATATCATGCATGCTCAGTGACCCTTGCAGGCCAGAAAAGGGTATGAGAGCCCCTGGAACCACAGTTACAGACAATTGCTAGACACCATGTGGGTTCTGGGAACTGCACCCCAGTCCTCTGTGAGAACAGCCGATGCTCTCTGCTCATGAGCCATGTCTCCAACTATGTTGTGAAGATAAATCTGGACTGTTCAGCACCAATTTACAGTCCTGAGGTCAGGAGATTCAGCGCTCTGCCAGAACAGGAAGTAACAGCAGCTGATTCTAGAGCTGATATGAAACTCTGAGGTTCAAGTTAAGTAACTATACACAGAACAGGCCTGTTGGGGGAGGGAGGGTGAGCAGGAACAGGGAATTTCACATGCTGGAAGAGGCAGTGCATTGGCTGCAGACACTCAACTGCCTTTACCCTCTTACAGACACTGTCCCTCCTGCTTACAGAACCATCTGGGACAGAGGAGCCATTTGTTTATAGGTCAGGTCAGAAATCTGTATTTTGTTGGAAAATTTTAGGGACCCCTAAAAATAATTAGTATGATCCCTGAAACATACAATATACAATATAATATGAAAGGAACTAATTTGTAGCTGCTAATTCTGATGGTAAAAAGAGCAAATGTTTTTTGGTCATTTTGATAAAATAATCCTACCACAGTTTATACATTATACAAAAGACTTTGTTTATGAAGTTTGAAGTAGCCATAAAATTGAAACTCATGTTCATCTTCATTTGAAACAACCATTTCCCCTGCGAATCCTGAGTTGCATGAGCTAAAATTGCTCCCAAGAAGCTTCATGAGTGGGTCTAGATAGTCATGCTTGAAGAAAAGGGGGGAATGGCAATGAGGTTGCTAATCCACAAAAGGGTTGGAAGGAGCTGCAAGGATAAGCCCATTGACAAAGTGCTTGCCATACAGGCACGAGAACCCAAGTCTGGTCCCCAGAACCATGTGTAAAACCTGGGAGAAGCAGTATACACCTAGAGACCCAGTGCTGGGGAGGAAGAAACGGGTAGCTCTCCGGGGCTCAGTGGCCAGTCAGCCTAGCCTGCCTGGAGAGCTGCAGGCTAGTGAAAGACACGGTCTCAAAAACCAAGATAGACAGCTCTTAAGGAACAGCTTCCATGGTTGTATTCTTAGTTTTTTTGGGTTTTTTTTTTGGGGGGGGGGGGGGGAGGTGAGTAGTTTCGAGACAGGGTAGTTTCTCCATGTAGTTTTGGTGCCTGTCTTGGATCTTGCGCTATAGACCACACTGGCCTAGAACTCACAGAGATCTGCCTGGCTCTGCCTCCTGAGTGCTTGGATTAAAGGTGTGTGCCACTGCCGCCTGGCTTCTTCTTAGTTTTTCTGTAGTCCAGGTTCCCATCCTAGGAAATAGTGTCATCCACGAAGGGGAGAACTTTTCATCTCGATTAACCTAATCAAGATAATCTTCCACAGAGGATTTTAGGAGTTTGCCAAGAAGTTGGAAAAGATACAACAAACAAACACACACATACACACACACACACACACACACACACACACACACACAGATGATGATGATGATGATGATGATGATGATGATGATGATTTCACAGCATGGTGGGGACCTTGCCAAAATGAGTAGGCTGAGGATCCTGTGATGGCAACACTCCTCTGGATTATTCTCTGGGCCCTGATTGTGATGGTAAGGGTCTTGATGAAGGGAACAGGATATCTGACTGTGGAAGTTAGGAGGTGTGAGACAGAACAGAGGCCCAAGGGGTGCCAGAAAGGAGCAACAAGGCAAGGCATGTGGCAGACTCTAGCAGCTGAAAATGGTAAGGAAGTGCTTCTCCCCTCGTGTTCTCCAGAGGGGATCAGCCTCAGTGACACTTCACGTTAGCCCAATGAGACCAGTTTTGAACATCCAACTTCCAGACATACCCGAGAATAAACAAAAGCTGGGGCCTGAGACACTCAATTTTGGTGGGTTTTGTTGTAGCTCATACAACATCATAAAACTGATTTGCTTCAAGGGTCTTTGGGCAACTTCCAACAAAATTCTTTTCAATTGTTCTTAGAATAGTATTATCCTCTATTTATGACATATTTACTTGGTGCCAAATTCAAAAGTTGGTGCGTCTATCAGGGAGGAAGACACAGGGAGTGAGAAGTGAGGTTCTAAGGTAATTTGAGTGAGAAACATCCTCCATAGGCTGACTTGGTTCCCTGTTCCCGGCACTGTTCGCTGCGGCTATGGCATTTTTAGACTGACGTTTTGCTGGGGGAAGTGTGTCACAGCATGCTCTAAGAATGTGCAGCTTTATCCCACACACCTACTTCTAGTTAGTTCTCCCTGGTTCCCGTGTCCAGACAGTACGTAACGAGTTTTATACTCCTGTCTGCTGCCATGCCTTCCTTGCCATTGTGGACTTTAACCCTTCAGAACCGTAAGTCATAATAAACCTTCTTTAAGTTGCTCTTGGTCATGGCATCCTTATCCCAGCAACAGAAAAGTGACTGGTACCCAGACCCTGCACTAATGCTTCTCCATGCATTTGAACCATAAGGCTTCTTATTTAAAAATAAAGATTCTGTTTGAAGAAGGCTGAGTACTGCCCATGATCCATCATGTCCCAAATGGTATGGTGTTACTGGTGCCCAGACCACACATTAATAACCAGGCTCTAGAGGAACCCCTCACCTGCACTAAAAGAGATTCCGTCTATTAGATCTTCCCCTGAAGTCCCCAGCTCTCCTTTGTAAAAATTTCAGACAGATGTCGTCACACTCATACCTTGCTATTCCCTTCTATTCCCATCAGATGAACCCCATGGATTGCCTAAATGCTTTCCCTGGGTAAAATAAATTACTCAGCATTCTAATTAAATGATTAAGTAGATCTCTTAAGCCAGTGAACATGAGTACAAAGAAGAAAATGGGGCTCTTTCAATGAAGTCTAAGGCAATGGCTTTAGGAAGAGAAGAAATGCAGATCACTATACAATAGGTTAGTCCACACACAGGTCAGAAAAGCCCCACACATGGAAAGACTTAAAAGCCCTGTCTCAGCTTTCACTTACACTTTAAAGAAACCAAAACTTTCCTGTCGGTGCCTGTTGGATGCAGTTTGTATGTGGGAAATGATAAGAATGCGTATCTGATTTGTAAGTTAAACTGTGAAAGATGGAGTGATCGCTGTCAGCCTGGGTCAGTGATGGGAGCTGTGTCCGTGCAGAATCTCTCAGGCTGTGATTAGCCTCTGCTCTTTTGCAAGGAAAGAGGCTGAAGTGCCCAAAGAAAGCAGTGAATTAGCTCATTCCCTGTGTGGGCTCTGGGCCAGATCCTGAGTCTCAGTCCTTTATAGAGGTAGCCTTGGTTACACATAGCACGGGAACTTAAATTAACAAACATCTAACTGTAACGGAAGCACTGAGGGACAGACACAAGGAGATGCTGCTGAAAACACAGAATGCCACGGATTCGGGGTGGACAGGATTTGGGGTGGACAGGATGTGCTTGTGTCGCTAAGATCAAAGAGAAAAGTAGGCTGGGGCAAGATCTTCCTGGGCTGAAGGAAGTTTGGGTCCAAGACTGTACAGTAAAGTGCATATACCTATTTGACATGGTCCTAGAGACTATGGCGGTTTCACAGGGTAAGTGCCACCTAAAGATACCATCACATGGTGAGGGTTTGTCTAACACTCCACTTTTGTGTCTCGCATACATGTTCTTCCTCCATCTGTGCCAGATAACTGACACTTCAAATTTAAAATGTGAAAGGAGAGATCCACATTCCACGTCTTCTGAGGGATCTCAGAGAGAAGGTTGTTCACTCGAGTGCCAGAGGAGAGCAAAAGACACTCACGCAGACAGGGGAGTCTGGGAGTCACCCCTTATCCACATGACACACTGCAGTGTCCTTGTCTACCTTGAAGTTTCTTAATGTGTGCAAGAGTTAAGAGTAATTATTGTTAATAATTGTCAGTACACAGCACACGTATACTCATTGAAGGCTCTGTTCTTTGTCCATGATGGCATCTTCCTCTGAAATGAGTTACCAAGGAACAGAAATGCCATCTCTCAATAAAAGCAAACAATAAACTAGGCCAACTTGGCTAGCAAATCATACTCTATTAGCTGATTTCCCCAGTTCCTGTCTAACTGGGATAAAGAAGGGCAAGGAGGTTTTCTCTGGTTTCACCTGCCCATTCCTGTTCTTCTTGTTGTCTTCAGGATACTTTGGCTCAGAGGAGCTGCCTGCACCCTCACCATGGGCTCTTCTTGCTAGGCCCTCTGCATGGGCTTCCTCAGCATCCACATTGGCAGCATCTCTCCACCTGGAAGTACTGCGTGGTACATCATCATCATTGTCAGTATCAAAAAATATTTTTTGGTTTCATGCAGTTGGGAGTTGCCACATTCCGGATTTTTGGTCTCTCCACTGGTTCCTCTGCACTCTTTGGGGTGTTTTCTCCAGCACCACCAATACTCACAGGAGCCCTGCTAGGACATGCTGGTAAATTCTGCCTCTCCCTCTCCAAGCTGCTATTACCTTTTGCAGCCGCCCTGTCTTCAGCAGAAGCCATCTGAGAGGCCATGCCATTCTGCTTCAAGAACTCAGCCCTGCTAGCAGAGCGCCTTGCAGCGGGGGAGGGGGGTTTCTCCCTTGCCAAGCCCCTCTTTCACATCATGGTTAACACTAGAGAAGCAGGCAGACCTTGCCCCCTTCTCAGGATCATCCTTAAACTTGCCAGTTTTCCCTCTCACTGGCAGTCTGTCAACAGGCCCAGCTCCCTCCTCCTCACTGTCACGTGCCCCCAAAGTGTCACTGTCCATAAGCCAATCCTCTTCAGCTCCCAGAGGCCCTGTACTCTCTTGGAGGATACCTGGAATAATCCTCATTCTCAACATTCAAGCTGGTTCTCGATATCATCCCAATGACTCCCGTGCCACCACTGTTTCCACAAGCCATGTGCGTCCACCTGGCTTCAGAAGTCCGGCACCTGCCCAGTGTGCCACTGCATGTTCCCCCTGCCACTCTAAGGCCAAGGCTCTCTACTCTTAGCCTAGTTATTTTCCCTATCCCAAACCCACACTACTACAGGAGCCCTCTTTCAAAATTAACAGTGGCAATGAAATCTGTCAGTCAATTAGACTAAACTTGTTGATTCCTTGTGATTATTTCCAATGTGAGAACAATTACACTTAAAAATCATCCTTTCTTTTAGAAGGTAGAAATGGGAAGTTAAACTTTCTAAATGCTACTTGAGATTGCAGCCAGAACCTACATTTTCTAACCTGAAAGTTGAAACACATCATATTTGTTTTGTAGACCATGTTGTTCTTCCTCGTTGATGTCAAGTTTAACTGTTAAATACGTTGGAAAGACAAAATCACTTTTATGTTATGGGTTAATGTCCCTGTATTTGCAGTGGTGTAAAAGCTTATTAAAGTTCTTCTTTTGGTTTGACACAGAAGAAAAAAAAAGAAGAAGGGCAAGGAGGAACAGGGGCCTTTAAAGGATGAGTGTGTGATTTAGGGGATGGAACTGCACTGAGGGATGAATGCCAGCAGGAGGAGAATGATCAGAACATGGCTCAGAAAAGGCTTCCACGTGGAGAAGAGTCAGAAATGGCCCTGACCTCGGAAGTGGGAGGTATGACTGACTGAACCTGAAGGCCTTCTTTCTTCTAGCTGCCTCTCCCCACTGATTAATGTGAGTAAATATGTAGAAAATATTTACTGTTAAACTGATCTA
The DNA here is from genome assembly GCF_903995425.1 of Onychomys torridus. Classification (NCBI taxonomy): domain Eukaryota; kingdom Metazoa; phylum Chordata; class Mammalia; order Rodentia; family Cricetidae; genus Onychomys; species Onychomys torridus. Next base: position 112,731,316 of record NC_050445.1, read on the forward strand.
GACTTCGTTGAGTATGTCTTCCATGCTTCAACAGCCATTCTATACACCCAATTCTGCAACAAAGAATCCTGTGGCCTTATCTAGTTGCTAAGAGTCTATGTAGAACTTTTAAAGTAAGGGCGTCTGTGAAAAAAAAAAAAAGAGTCTATGTAGACATACATCACCTGGGCTTTAGGGATCCCAGTCCTGTTCTGTAGGAGCCCTGGGCTGTAGAAATAGCAAGCTGAGTAAATTTATGCTCTAGCATAGAGCTAGAGAGCAGGTCTTGGCAGCCACATATCCATATACCCAGAGGCAATGGAGCTCCAGAAGGGAATTTTATCACAGGGCTTTATGCTGAAGCCAACTCAATTACCTTAACCATACAAATATAACACAAGAAATCTCCAAGTGGTTTGGCTACAGCATCACCAATTTTACGGGCTCCCAGATGCCATTTCAGCTCGACTCCTTCAATATGCTAGCTCCCCTGTGACGCAAGAAGACAACAGTTCTGTCCTCACCCACACAGGAAATCAGCTAGACTGAGGCAGAGCAGTACTTGCATCATTACCCTTCCAAAAGCAAGAACTCTTCGCCCAGAGACCCCCCCACAACAATCCTTCTACAGAGCCTCAGTGACCAGAATAAGGTCACCTGCCTGCCTAGAAATCAAGAGTCGGCAAGAGAAATGAGCTGCTGCAGGATGAAGGAGACTGTCTTTATGCAGTCCTCAATAAAGAACACCTCAAAACCCCAGGGGCCAGTCACTCTACTCTCACATAGCATGCCCAAGGCCCTTGATGTAATCCCTAGCACTCACAACCAAAGCTTGGCTCCATTGGCTTCATCCCAGAAAACCTGCTAAGTTTGGGGCAGGGCAGTGGGTTGGCAATTCTGATGGTGCTGGTTTAAGAAGTGTATCTGAGGATGGCCCTGCAGTGAAAGAGCCTGCCCTCTTGCCTGGATTGCAAAGCACTGACTTCCTGCTGCAGGCTTTAGATTGTGTTTTGTGGTGTACACTTCCGGCTCATGTGCTCAGAGCTTAGTCATTGCTCTTGGTCGGGGAAGCTGTTTAACCATCAGGACAGCTGAATACTGAAGTACTCAGAGATGGCCCTCTGTGGGAAAGGAAGGAGAGCAGAGAAACACTCTGCTCCCGTTTTATGCCCATCTGAGCAGATAAGATTTTATTGATCTGTTTGGCTAGGAATGCTTTTGTAGAATATGTTTTCCTATTAAGGAACTTTCACTTTTTCTTTCCTTTGGGTTTTTCTTTACATCAAGACCAAGGATATGAGTGGAGCTTTTATAGGTGTTCTTACAAAAACACCAATAATGTAGTTAAACTCACCACAGTAAAATTGAGAAAATATTGACTTAAGACTTGCACCATAATTTATCTTAGGAAAACATATGTCCCCACTAGAAAAATATTTAAGAAGGTGTAAGGGGAAAGTTCACCTCTACTCATCCCCAAGCCACCTCAGCCACCATGAAGACCAGTACCAGGCCTTGAGAAGGAGCCGAATAACCTGCAGAGAGTGGCATTGGACTCCCTTTGATACCAAGAGCAGGGAAGCAAAGGGGAGAGACATAGGTGTCAGAATTCCTAGCCATTTCCCCAGCTACATGACTGTACATGCACTGTCCAGTAGCCAGGCAAGATGCCTAGTCATCCTAGGGTCTTGGTGCTACCTAATCCGTGCCCTGCGTGATCACATAATCTAAACCCATATGTGCATGTGTGGGGGTTGGGAGGTAGGGGGTGGGGACCTATAAAAGCGGATTCCACCTATTCCTTCCCTCTCTTCCTGCACGTTCATTCCATGAGCCTCTGCTCACCTCCTCTTTTCCCTTCCCTTGTTGTTGTGCCTCGTGGCTTCTCTCCCACGGTAAACAGCGCCACTTAATAAATAACAATGGGTGTCTTCAAGAGGGGCAAGGAAGGCTGCAGCCTATGCAAGTCATTTTGTTGTGGCTGAAACTAAGAAGCTAAGTTTCAAGTGTCTTCATCCAAACAGCCCAAGAGGAAGCAGGAGATCAAGGAGGCAGAGGAGACCCTGCCTACATTGGGCTGGCCCTATGCTATGGGATACATAGCAGAAGTCTGGGTTTTCAGTCACCAGTCACTAGAGAGTGGAAGACATCTCCGTCCTAGCTGACTTCTACTTATCTAACATGGCTGGAGCAGGGAGGACATGCTATAGACATGTCATAGAAGCAGACATGTTATATAAGTGTACCTGGTAAGGTCACCCATTGACTGGGGAGTCTGACCGGAAAGGCCCTGTCATCTACCTGCTGCAGTGGAACCTGTCTGGAGGCCTGCAGGGTGGGGCATCCTCTGTGTCCAAAGCCACCTGGCCTAGAAGTCACTGGTGGCCAGCAGTTCAGTGTGTACCCAGAGGGGACAACTCTGAAAGCTCCTGGGCTGGAGTTCACCCATAGAACTAGCCAGAAAAGCTAAGTGCGACCTCCTCTTGAGTTCTCAAATAAATAAACTAAATAAAAACTCTATAGTTGTGTCCAGGCAGATTTGCTCCATAGTCATTATTTGCCTACCATCTGAGGAACAGAGACCAATTCATATGCTACTTAGGTCCATTAGTCTGGTTATCATCCACTCAATATCCAGGAATGAATCTGTAGACCCTCCATTAGTACAAAACTATCATTACTATTCCATTCACTCAGGAGTTGAATGTATTCTGTTCAATTTCTTTTTTTTTCCTAACATTTTTTAAAATAATTCAAGCCCATGTCTTTTATTTTTTAAGAGTATTTCTTTTCTCTTTACCACCACAATACTTAGTTACATTAATATTTTTCCATCTTTTCTGTGGCCAATTCTCCTTTTTCATTTCTCAGTTACTGGACCATTTGTGCCCAAACATAAAATCAAATGCATGCAATGCATTCTGGGTGATTAGCTGCCTCCTTTACAGATCTGATGGCCGAGGCTTATCACAGGATTTACACTGAAGCGTCTCTCAGAGAGCATAATGCTATTATCTTAAAGAAAGCCATTATTTAACTTACTAGGGGGAAATCATGATGAAAAATGCACTGGCCACTTAGCCTCATAATCCAAAGTTCAATCGAATTGTATTCTTTTTGTCTCCAAGGAGGCTGGTGAGGCAGGGCAGACGTCCGGTCAGCTGGCGTCCCGGTCAGCTGGCCGATGATGCATTTGCCTTCCTGACCCTCAGGGAAGAAGAGGACCTGGCAAAGCGAGACAGAAGTGCCGTAGGAGCGGTGACCAAACTGCAGGACTTCTGAGCTTGACTTAAATCTGTTCCTAATTGTAACCCTGGAGAGAAAAGCTCCCTGGATTTGTTTTGTCGTGTTTTGTTTTTGTGTCCATAACTGCTGGGACTACTGGGCAGAAGGGAAAGCTCTTGCTTCCTAGCTCCCTCTGCTGGACTTCCGGTCACCTGACCTCTTGCTCTGGGATCCCAGGTTTGGGATCACAGGAATCAGGTCCACAGCCAACCGGAAAGTCAGCTTTAGTTTCTCAGGACCCCCAGAGCTCTAGCTGATGAAGTGGAGGAGATGTTTTCCCAGTGATGAGCACAAACCAAGCACAGGGCCTCATCCAACACACAAGGGAGCCTGCCAGTGTTCCCCAGAAGAGTGAAGAGTGGTCCCGTCCTGGATGAGGGATCTCAAGCTGGATTCCTGGAGCCCAGAGAGCTTCCTGCTGTCCTTCAGTTCTGCTTTTCAACATCATGTGGGCATCTAAGCGAAGGGAGAGTCCTTAACAGGAATTGTGTTTTTCACTTCCTACCTCCCTGAGGAAACCCCTTTTACAGGCTGAGGCCTCCTGTGCCTCCTTCCTTCAGGCAACACTTGCCACAGTAGGTAGGCTTGTCTCAGACAGACCCTCGAGTTCACTGGAAATACTCAGTCAAGTGTGTCTGAACCCTCCCATCCCCCATACACATCCCACCCCGACTCCGGCAGGGCACTGGTCACCAATAGAAAGACCCCCTCCTCACTCACATCCATCAGGTCCGGTCACTAGCTGACCAGACAGTATCTGAACTCTTCTCCAAAGACTCCACCTCCCGTGGCTCTTCCCATTCTGATAACGGTTTGCATCAGCTTGATGTTTTCCCCAAAGTGTCTTAGAAAATGTCAAGCGGCACTAGATGCTTCCTGTGCAATTGAAATGACTACATTTAAACTCACTTTGTACGCTGTCCTCACGAAAGAGTTGAAATGCTGGAGGCATACATGTCCAACAGCAAGAACTGGCAAGACCAAATGATTTAGGCAGGAAATTCTTTTTGGAAGTAATAATAGGGAAACTAAAAAGAAAATTTGAAAATTTTACAAGAAAAAATATTTCATTTTTAAGGGATGATAATAATTAAAATAAGAAAGTGAAAATAAGAATTAACTTTAGGATGTGCATGTTGTAACTTACCACAAAATCTCAAGTTCTCATATCTAATTTTTAAATATATTTGTAATTTTTTTTTTATTTTATGTATATGGAAGCCAGAAGACGGCATTGGATCTCCAGAAACTGGAATTACAGACAGTTGGGAGCCACCATGTGGGTGCTGGGAATTTAATCTGGATCCTTTGGGAAAACAGTCAGTGCTCTTAACAGCCAAGCAAATTCTCCAGCCCTTTTAAAAGATGTAGGAGTATGCATATTACTTCATGTCATTGGGATTTGGGGTCGGGATTTGATGGGCTCGGGATTTATTGTTGTTGTCGTCATTAAATGTGTGACATCATAGCAATGCAGAGAGTTTGACACCTACTTGCCATTTGGTTGACTCAGGGTTTCCCACACACCCACACTGTAAGGACCCTGGCTGTGGATACACATCCTTCTCCTTGACGACTTCCCTCACCAGGACCTTCTCTCCACCCACACTCCCTGTGTCCCCCTGACAAGCCTTTCAGAAATCATCAGTTCCTTATCCCTTGGTGTACACCTGTGTCCTGGAGTCATCTCCTTGAGCCATGTCCTTTACTTGAATTCTAAAGCTCTGTCCCCAACTATGTACTAAAAAACCTTCTTTTTAGTGGAAACCCAACACCAGCTGCCCAGGGCACACAGGCAAAATTCATTTAAACCTGAGTTCCACAATGCAAGCCCCCTCTTTTGGATTTCCATGAGTCTGCTGTTCTGTTGGGGTGCACACTGTGTCCTGTATCGGGGTGGATTCAGACTCACCACACTTTCCGAGTTTAGTGGGATTCTCGGGAGGTGTGGAGGTTCATTCCACAGCACCTCTGTCATCTCACATGCTCCCTCACACCTTCTCCTTCTAGCTGACTAGGAGTTTGGCAGGCTGTTGGAACACAACCAAGAGGGATTAAGTCCCAGTACCCACAGGACAGCTCACAACCACCTATAACTCCAGTTCCAGGGGCTCCAACACCCTCTTCTGACCTCTATGGGCACAGACATATGTGCAGCCAAAACAGCCATACACGTAAAAAGTAACAGGAATAAATCTTTAAACAGGAGCAGATGCTTAGATATTCCCACAGAGAGAGGCAGTCACCACTCCAGATCTTCCACAGCTGCTGGCTGGAAGAAGCACCACTTCTCTCTGGAGGCGGGACTTCTAACCCTTAGGGAACACCTCTGCTCCATTGCCCACACCCTAGATAATGCCTCCTGATTCACTAGAAGCAGCTCAAGGTAATAAGTTTCATCTTTTAAGGATCTACCTTCTTTTTTTTTTCTTTTGGTTTTTTTTTTTTTTTGAGACAGGGTTTCACTGTGTAGCTCTGGCTGTCCTGGATCTCACTTTGTAGACTAGACTGGCCTCAAACTCACTGAGATCCTCCTGCCTCTGCCTCCTGAGTGCTGAAGGATCTACCTTCTTAACCCATCATGAAATATCCAAAACATCCTCTCAGTGTCTTCCATGTAGTTGGAAGTTATCTATAGTCCATGTAGAGAGAAGCAACCACTCTGCCATCCTCATCTCCCAAAGTAATGCTGCCACCTCTCTGACCCTTTTGTAGCCATTCTATGACCTACCCATTCACACATCTGTAGATGCGACTATTGTGTTGCATGAACTACTTGATCTCAGAGTTAATATCAGTATTTAAGATTGGAATGACAGAACCCATATTTGCCAACAGCCACCCATCAAGAGAAATCATGACTGCTTAGAAAATGGCAGCCAATGAAACCAATGTATCATGTGGATTTATTATTTATTAAATTCTGATTTTGTGTGTGTGTGTGTGTGTGTGTGTGTGTGTGTGTGTGTGTGTGTGTGTGTGTGTGTGTGTGATGTGTTCACATGTTCACAGTGGGTATACTGTATTTTGCTTCCTAAGGATAGTGCCACAGTCCTGGGAGCCAATCAACAGGCCCTGCCTGTTTGTTAGGCACAAGCTACATTATTTCAATGAACTGCAGTCAGCACTCCCCTGACTTCCAGAACTAAGGACTAGCTCCAGCCTGGAAATAAAGACTCAGAAGAAAGCACAAAGTCGCCCAGGCTTTTGTTCGTATCTGGCTGGAATGTATTCCCCATGGTGAAAGCTCATCACAGTCATACAGTAACCCTGTTACATCACTCCAAGCAGAAAGATCATTCAATGAAGGACTTCCAAAGGAGCCACACGGAGAGAAACAGGTGGGCCATGGGTGGTAACTTGTTTCCTGTCACATTTGTTCCTTGCCCAAAACACTTTCTGTTTGTCTGACTCACCAATCAGTTAAACCGATAACCCCATGGCAATTAGGGGAACAACCCAGAGACCACTAAATGCAATATTCAAAACCAGCTGCCACAGACCCAAGCTCTCACATGGGTTTACAAAGTGTGTAGACCCTTGACTAAGAAGGTTTCAACTGTGAGCACCTTCTCTGGCAGCTCCTTTCAGCTTCTGTGGAATTCTGGCTGAACTAAATTTCCTCTGGGTTCTTAGTCTCCGGTCCCCTTCCCACAACCCTGGCCCAAACCAGCAGATGGGGCCATGGTTGGTACAGGTGGGAGGAAGGCACAGGGTTTGGTTCCTGAGGGGTGGTGTTTTTGTAATTAACCAGCTCTCCTTGAAACTGACACTCTGTCCCCCTAAGACCTTGACAATAAGGCACACCATGATTTTTCCTCTTGTAGTAACAGGAAGACTGATGAATTGCAAGACCATTGCCTCCTTTCAAATCTTAACTAGCTGTGTGACCCTTGCCTTGATGGTGAATCTCCCTAATGTGCTCCTCAACTGGAAAGCAAGCAGGCTGGGTGACGTGGTCTCCAAGATGCTTTCCTGGGCAATGTGAGTTATGTGGAGTAAGAGAATTTTTGAACACAGTAGTGACCCAGCATGCAAAACAATTAGCTTGTTGGCTGTAAATGGTTTCCTGTAAATGTCATTGATAAGCTTTGTTTTCATGATAGACACGTTTCCTTACAAGAATTCCCTCTCCTCTTATTTAGAAGGTGATGCTGTTTCAAATGCAGCTACAACATTAGTTTGACTATAAACTTTCACATAAAACACAATCCTAGTTTCTGATTTCCCTTCAGCCATTTCCAAGCAGTAAATGGACTTGTGATATTTCTTCAAACTCACTCAATTAATAAGTAAAAAATAACAGTTCAAAATTGTCTTAGCAGGCCAGCACAATGGTTCACCAAAGGGAAAGAGGGGCTTGCCACCAGGCCTGATAATCTAAGTTCAATCCCCAAGACCCACATGGTAGAAAAAGAAGACTCCAGCAAGTTATAGCCTGACCTCCACACACATGCCATGGCAAAAGTTCACATATGTATACACATGTATGCATGTGTGCATACACACACAAATATTTAAAGTTCAATAGCTTTGGGATACATGAACAATGTTATATTTTCTAACCAATTCATTTTTGCCACTTATGTGAATGTCACATGAAGGTGACCAAACTTCCTCTGCCTCATTGTAGGGCAGCACAGCACTGACTGGACGCCAGAAACACAGAAAGGGCTGACGACCTAAGACAAAAGGAAAGGACACAGAGCAAATGGTGGGAGGTAGTGGAGTTGTTATCTGTCTTGTTTTTAAATGGCTGCCACAAATTTGATTGTGCAAGAACACTTTTTCTAGCAAACACACAGTAGCTGAGTTCACGTGGCAGGATAGGGCCAGAACACTCACAACAGTTGTCCTCATTTGCTTTTCTGTTACTATGGAGACACATTCTGATCCAAAGTATCTTGGGGAAGACAGGACACATTTGGCTTATACTTCCAGGGTGTTCATCACCAAGGGAAGTCAGGGCAGGAACTCAAGGCAGGAACCTGGAGGCGGGAAATGAAGCAGAGACCATCGAGGAATGCTGCTTACAGGCTCGCTCACTGTCTCTTGCTCAAATAGCTTTCTCTCTTTCTTTTTTATTTTATTGATTGATGGATGGATGGATTGATTGGTTGATTGGTTTCTGGCTTTTCAAGACAGGGTTTCTCTGTATAACAGCCCTGGCTGCCCTGAGACTCTCTTTGTAGAGCAGGCTGCCCTCAAATTCACAGAGACCCACCTGCCTCTGCCTCCAGAGTGCTGGGATTGAAGGCATGAGCCACCAAGCCTAGCCCAGCTAGCTTTCTTATACAGCTCAGGCCCACCTGCCTAGGGATGATCCTGCCCACAGTGTGCAGCCCCCCTCCCCCATAAATCATCAGTCAAGAGAATTACTCACAGATATGACCACAGGCCAGTCTACTCAAGGCAATTTTTTTCAGTTGAGGTTTCCCCTTCCCTGGTGACTCTAGGTTGTATCAACTTGATTAAAACAAAAACAAAAACAAAAAACTACAGCTACCAAGTAGAGCAGGTATGTGTCAACTGTTTGGTGGCTCATGCATGTATTATGGGAGATCACAACTACAGAAAGCTACAGAAAAGGATCACAGAAGACATCATCTTGTGGGAAGCATTGCACCATTTTATGTAGCATGAATCTTAATTGGTCTTAATAAAAACCCAGAGCCAGATATCAGGGTAAATGCTGGAAGATCAGAGAGACAAAAGAACAAGCCACAGCCACCTCTCACCCCACCAACTCCTCAGCCTAAAGGACTGAGCTCCTGTCTCCTCCTGCCCTGTAGTCCTTTTCTCTGCCCAGCCATATCACTTCCTGTCTCAACCTCCCTAGTGCTGGGATTAAAGGTGTGTGCCTCCCAAGTACTGGGAGCAAAGGCATGAGATCCCCAGTGCTGGGATTAAAGGTGCTTGCCACCACTGCCTGGCCTCTAAGGCTAACTAGTGGCTGGCTTTGCTCTCTGATCTTCAAGCAAGCTTTATTTGTTAGAGCATGCACAAAATATCACCACATTTCTCCTTTTAGTTTAAAATAAAAAAGATCATAGCTAATATAAGAAAAACTATATACAATAAGTACAATAGCTATATATAACATATACAGGCAATAAACATATCAACAATATCTAGTCCATTTGCATTTGACAAATTCAATTTTGTGTTTTTACTGACAGTATGTGAAAACTGCCCTTCACAGTCTTGGGAATGTTTTCATTACACTTTAACCATTTCTATTTGTGAGAACTGGAATCTCCTCGATTTTGCATTTCTTTGCTAACTAAGATGCTGAGAACTTTTGGTTATACTTACTAGCCATCATGGTTTTCCTTTGTACGCATTGTATTTGCACAGATTTACTGTCTCACTGTGACGTTTTCCTATTGTGCACAACTTCCTTTGGTCATAGTCAGGCCACTATTCTCACGCCATAGCTTCCCCTCCTCCCAGGCCCCACTCATAGATGCCTGAGAGAAAACATGATGACTTTCTTTCTGAGTCAGTTCCATCCATTGCCCTGCAAATGTTTTGTTCTTCTTTGTGTTTGGGTGACATTCATTGAGTATCTGGTCCATACTCTCTGTGTCTGTCCATACGCTGGTGGGCCTGTAGGCTGATACCATTTAGTGAACAGTGTTCAGAAAGATGTGGACAGGCAAGTACCTCTGTTACCGGCTGCCTTTGATTCTGTTGGCAATACAGTAGGAAAGGTAAAGCCAGTTCATATGGCAGTACTATTTTGAGTTGTTTTGAGGCCTCCATATTGATTTTAATCATGACTGCACAAATTTACATTCACACAAGCAGTATTAAGGATTCCTCTTTTCCCACATCCTTGTCCGCATTTGCTGTTTTGTTTGCCTGATGACAGTCATTGGAACTATCAGATATTTATCATTCACATACTTCCTGGTAGTTTCTATTCCTGTAAGAATTGTCTGTTCAGTTCAGTTCTTGGTTTATTGATTGGCTTATTTCTTTTTTTAGTGTGTACTTTTTTGAAAAGTTCTTTATATATTAGTGTATCAATCCCACACTGGTTGAATAGGTGTCCGAGATTTCCTTCCATTCTGTAGACTGTCTCCCCACTCCAGTAACTGTTTCTTTGGATGTACCTTTTAATTTAATACAGTCAAATTACTCAGCCCCAACTATTACTTCCTTCGCTGTGGGAATCTTATTCAGACAGCCATTGTCTCTGCTTCTGCTTGGAAGTGTTTACCCTTGCAGCTGTAACTTTGGATGTTGTAACTAGCACTTTGGGCCACCTTTAGTTCATTTTTGTGCAAGCTGAGAACTATGGACCTAGTTTCATTCTTTTACATGTGGATACTCGGGTTCCTCAGCACCCTTTCCTCTAGTGTATGTTTTACAGTTTTTATTAGGAATGTCTTCATTTCCTTTTCCTTCTTCCTAGCCATTTTATTCTTTCTGTTATGTTTTATGTTGATTTCACATCCTCCTATGCTGCCTTTATTGAGTCTGCTGGCTTCATTTGGTCTCTAGAACCATTGCACCTTCTAATGGGAATGATCTGGCGTCTGCCTTCCAGGTCTCATTCCTGACTTTGGAGCGAGTCCTTCAGTTCCACCCCCTCCAGTCAGCACCACGATGACTGTTGACAAGCGCTGTGCACTGGGTCGTACCCGCAGCCCACTGCTGCTTCCAAGGGTGTTGCACAGAGCTTTTATTATGTTGAGACAATATAATTATTACAGCCCCACAAGCCCAGCATCTAAAGGGGTTGGCACACGTTTGTTCAGTTTCTTCAGACAACGTTTCTGCTTCTGTTAAGCAGATCCTGTAACTTTCATTCTTGGTTTGACTTATGACTGTATTATATCTATTGATTTGCACTTATTGGAACAGTCATTTATCCTGGAAGGAAACCAACCTGTTCATGGGGTTCGATTTTTTAAATGTGTTGTTAAATTTAGTTTGCAAGGTTTTTGTAGATAATTTTTGCACTTATGTTCATCAAGAAAACCAGTCTATATTTTCTGATCATATCAAGTCCTCATCTGGTTTGGGCAATACTGGCTTTGGAGAATGGATTCCAGAGCATTTCTTTCTTTTCTTTTTATGAACAAGTTTCAGGAGCATTGGTGTCTTCATCTAGTAAATGTCAGCAGCAAATCCCTTTAGTCCTGCAGTTTTCTTTGTTGGGAGAATTGTTAGTATTCCATTGATTTTGTAGTTATAAGTGTAGCTAGGTACACAACTTTTCTTCCTAGGTGTTTGATAAAACTCAATGCTATTGTAGACAGTAATACTTAAATATTCACTTTCTAGGTGCTTACGCTGTTATATACTTAAGTAATTGACTTTATGTTCAGATCAACTAATGATCTGCAAACTCACTAAACTGAATCTCGAACTCTAACAGACTGCTTATAGGTTACTTGAGACTTCTACACACAAACTCTCTTCATCGTATAAATGACAGGGTTCCTTTCCCCTAATCTTAATGCCTTTTGTCAAGTTGTCCTGACTCACTGAAGCCAGTGGAGGTTGTAGCAGTATTGAGTAAAACAAGCCAGAGCAATGAACCAGGTCATGACCCCGGTCTAAGGAGAAAGGGTGTTCATGTAGATGCCCCTGGTCTAAGGAGAAAGGGTGTCCATGTAGATGCCCCTGGTCTAAGGAGAAAGGGTGTTCATGTAGATGCCCCTGGTCTAAGGAGAAAGGGTGTTCATGTAGATGACCCTGGTCTAAGGAGAAAGGGTGTTCATGTCGATGCCCCTGGTCTAAGGAGAAAGGGTGTTCATGTCGATGCCCTTCCACAGGTGGGGGGCACTTCCTTCTGTCAGCAATTTCTCAAACTTGGAATCGATAACTTATGTTTTATTTAGATGATCATTTTATCATTTATTCTGTTAATGCATTGCGCTGAGTTGGTTGATCTGCAAGTGCTGTGCCAACCTTGCAATCCTGAGATAAATTTCAGGTTGCGATTTTATTACATTTTCCATCTGCATTAACAAGGGGCATTAGCCTGTAATTCCCTTCAACTGTACAATCTGTTGCAGACTAGTGTCTTATAAAGTACCAGACTAGAGTTGGGGACCGCCATGGCTGCTGCTGTTGTTGTTGTTTTTGGTGGGAAAGTATTAAGAGAGGACAGGAATTTTTATTGCAAATTTAACTTTTAAATTATGTGAAATTATTAAGATTTTTTTTCCCATTTGAGTGACTTTTGATGAATTGTATCTACCTAGAAATTAGTTCATTTATCTGAATTCCAAATTTGGTTAGCATAAAATGTACACATTAGCACCTTTTACATTTTTTAATATGGAAAATCTATGTAGGATCTTTCCTGAACTCTTCTATCTCACCCTGTGAACTGCATGGTTGTGGGGTTTGGTTGTTGTTTTGTTTTGTTTGTTTTTTTCCCTACTTTTTACTGATTTGCTTTGCTAAGAAATTTTTAGCATCTTAATTTTTTAATCTTTTAAAAAAGCAGTCTTTTAATTTGATTTTGTCCTTATTTTTTATCTATTTTCATTTCTTTTACTTCCATTTTTTGCTTCCTTTATTCTGTGTTATTTGGATTTAATTTTCTCTTTGGTTTCTAGCATCTTTGCAGAAACTGATGTTAATCAGTTTTAAATCCTTTCAAATTAATCATTTAAAATTATAAGAAATGCTTCTGTTGCTCACCACAATATACTGATGGATTCTTTCATTATCATCTGGTTCAAAATATTTTTTTTAATTTCCATTGTAATTTTTTACAGGTTCATTTTTCTTTGTTTTTTGTTGTTCTGGATTTTTTGTTGTTGTTGTTGTTGTTTTTTGTTTTTTTGGTTTTTTGGAGCTGAGGACTGAACCCTGGACCTTGTGCTTGCTAAGCAAGTGCTCTGCCACTGAGCTAAATCCCCAACCCCCGTTTTTATAATAATTTTTATGATTTTTGTACATGTATGCAGTACACCGTGTACACTCTGTATCCCACTCCTAACGACCCTTTCTTCTTCCAACTGTGGGGCAGGCACAGTGCTGTGTGTTCTGATTACATTGACAGTGTAACATCCAGAAGACAGTGTTTTCTGTGACTCCTCCCCGCCCTCCAGTACTTCCAATCTTCTGTCCTTTTTTCCATGATGTTATCACTGGGTCATTTTTAAATGTCTTGTTCAATCTCCAAACTTTGGAGAATTACTTTAATATCGATATTCATTTGTAATTTAATCACATTTTTCAGAGACTGTATTCTGGGTCATTTCAGCTCTTTAAAATGTATTAAACCTTGTTTTGTGGGCCAGCGCATAGTCTGCTCGGGTACTTCACTTGAATGTGTGTTTTGAAATTGGTGGACATTTAGCCCTTTAGGATATATTGGCACAAATTTGTTCATAATCGTGTCTTCCTATTGTTAAAATAGTTATCATCTTCACATAATCACCTGCTCTCTCCCATACTAGGTCTCTTTTGTCCTTGCCTATTATCGTCCATTCTATACACTATGGCGGAGGCACACTTTTACAGGCAGCTTGTTTTGGTCACTCTCTTACTCAAAACTGTCCCACTGACTTGTAAAACACCAAGAATAGCATTTGAAACCCTTCGGTGGTCATCAGGGTCCTGTGACATCTGCTCTCTGTCCTGTCATCTCCACTGCTCCTTCCTGCTCAGTCCTCACCGCTTCTCTGGCCTTCTGCTCTCTCGATTCAGGGCTTCTTTGCTGTCTCTTGTGACACGGCATTTTTTTTTAGTCCAGATATGAGCAGTTTCACTTTCAAATTAAGATGTTTGTTCACATGTCACCTCTTCAGAGATAACGTTCTCAACTAATAATTTAAAAAGCTATCACTCCATGTTATTCAGTCCTCGCTATTTTTCCGCATGTTCTACAGCATGCAGCTGTGACATCAAAGCTTTGTGTGATTGTTCATCCCAGGGTCCCCAGTGCTTAGAGCACTGTCTGCTACAGAGTAGATGTGGAGTAGCATGTTTGGAAAAAATGTGTGACTTGATGTCTTTAAACTCTAGAAATCCCGTGTGAAAGGCCATAATTTAAAACAAAACAAACAAACAAAACCATAATTGTTTGCGCAACCATAAGCAAATTTCCAGGTTGAAACCACCTTTTCCTATTAAATAGGGTTTTTAGATTAAGTAATTGTTAAGGTCTCTTTCTGATTGTATAATATGTGTGTGGGTCTGAAAGTTTCCATAGAAATGTGTGGGAATCCTGGAAGCCTTAATGTGTAAGGAGTGCATGATGTCCTGAGTGAATATGCATTTTTTGACATGGGCACTGCCAAGTCAAGGACCAAGGCCTCAAAGTCATGAGGGATTGCCAAAGCCCTTCTCTCAGGTCAGGTTCAGAGGGATGGCAAAGCCTTTGTGTGGTCCAAGTACAAATATTGATAATGTGTGCAAAAGCAGGCGACCATAGCCTCCTCCTCCTGATGCTTACAGCCTGATGCTGCTCACCCAAAGCCCCCCCCACACACACACTGAGGCTAGCCAACTCCTCCTGCTGTCCTGTACATAACTGAAGCGCTGAGGCTCTGGGTCATTGGTGCAGCGCCATCAGAGCACATGACACCTGACCCCAGCTTTTCTGTATGTGTGTCTGCCATTCTTCATTCCCTGGTCATCCTTGGCCTACTCAAGTTCCAGCCACATGGAGAGCAGGAGAAATGTTTTTTAACTGAAGTGTTAAATAAGTAAGAGTATCCACACAACCCAGTAAGCAAGGTGGACTCCGGTGTCTCAGCATCAGCTGCTGAAGTGGAGTTCAGAGCCATTGGAGAACTGATTCCTGCAGTCAACCAGTGGCTCACACTTTTCTTGAGTGGAATATCCATGACATTACTCAAGAATCATGAGAAATTGTCTCTATTTATGAAAACTAAGTTATTAAAATGAAGAGCCCCCAGCAGGGATTAGCCGCTAGAAGAGATTTTGTTGTTTTGCAGGTTCAGCCAGCAGCTTCACAGCTGAGGACGGGGTGGGGGGGATTTGAGGGGGGAGCCACAGTCTCTGAGTTTCTGGGACTCTGGGGCCCTTCTGGAAGCAAGAGTGAGGTCATGAAGAAAATATGACCAATAGTATTACATTAGCGCTCCCATGCTAAGGGATAAGTTTTGAGAAGATATTTGGCCACAAATCAAAGAAACTTATCTCTTCTTTATGTTGTCTCCAACCATCAATGCGGCTACCCTGGACTTCAGGCCTCCAATATGTATATGTAAAAAAGGGCTATCCCCCCAGTTAGACCTAACACATTGGTATATGTGTCTCTGATCCTTTCTAAACCCGTGAGAATAATGGTTCTGGGACTTTTTAACAAAGGAACCAAGAGAGGAAAATTGGCAAAAAAAAGTTTGCAAGTTGGAAACCAAACAGGCTTGACTGTCCAAGAAAGCTACAACTTGACCCTCAGTGTAGACAGATGAGAAGTTGTGTTTGCACCACGGAATCCTCAAAGCTCCACACATCTGTTAAGTCCTGGATCCTTGGAAGTAATACCAAAGATGAGGCTGAGAACTGGAAGGTGGGAAGAGCCTGTTAAAAAGTGATTGATTCCAGATCCCCCCCAACCCCCCATCTCTAATGAGCCAAATGCCTGTACTGGCTTGGTGAGAAAACGAGGAGGCTGGGTTGGGGAAAGGATTAAGTCAAAGGATTCTCCATTTGGGACACAAAACGTATTTGATGGAGGGAGTACCCCTGTAAAACAGGGGAGTTACATGAATGCTCTTGAGCTAAAGGCTGAGCAAGCAGGGGAAGTAGAGTGCACTTGGTCAGCGCAGGGGAGAACACTAAAGGAGGCTGTCACCCGGGGAGAGTGCAGCCCAGCTGAGGACCCTGGAGCCACACCCCCAGGGCATCATGATGGCCTTTCTCAAACTTGAACACTGATCAGCGAGTCCCCGCATCTGAGAAATGCATGTACAGCCACAGACAGATAAAAGAACACACACACACACACACACACACACACACACACACACACACACACAAGAAAAGATGAGCAAAACTGCATTCACTGTGCACACCTGGGGCCAGACACTGTGCTAAGGACTGTACGTGTATTTACACAATCAGTCCTCACAAATACCACTCAATATAAAACTACTGAGTAGCCAGGTATGTCTGCTGACTGGCTTGTTTGAGACTCACTGTAGTACTGTCGGCTTCTAACTCAGAATGCTCCTGCCTTCACCTTCAGGGTGTTGGGCTACCAGGACTGGGCCACCATGTCTGCAGAAATTAATGTTCTTATCATCTCCATTAAGAAGGAGGAAACAATTATCATCAGGAATTTGCCTAAAGTCACATCGTAAGCAAAGAAGCTATTATTCTAACTAGGCAGTCTGGCTTGTAACCATTCAGCCTGTCTTTGTTTGGGTTACTATTTCTGTGTTGAACACCATGACCAAAGCCAAGCTGGGGAGGAAAGGCTTTATTTGGCTTATGCTTCCCCATCCATAGCCCATCACTGAAGGAAGTCAGGGCAGGAAGTCAAACAGAGCGGGAAGCTGGAGGCAGGAGCTGATGCAGAGGCCATGGAGAGGTGCTGTTTACTGGCTTGCTCCTCATGGCTTGCTCAGCCTGCTTTCTTATAGAACCCAGGACCACCAGGCAAGGGGTGGAACCACCCACAATGGGCCGGGCCCTCCACCATCCATTACTAATTAAGAAAATGCTCTATAGGTTTGACTGCAGTCCAGGCTTGTCAATGCTCCAGATTAGGGCTCCCTCTCCTCAGGTCACTCCAGCTTGGGTCAAGTTGACATCAAATTATTCAGTACACAGCCTAAAATATAGTGGCCAATAAAATAAAGTATGCTAGTTAGCAATAAAGACAATTAGGAAAAAAGAAAACTTCAAAAAGTATAATACTCCCCCTATGTAAGCTAAAAGATGATGCTGTATCTAAAAAGAAAAAAAGAAAAAGAAAAAAGAAAAACGTTATTAAATGGAATACTCAACACCAGGGTCTTAGCAACCATCAATAAAAAGCTCAAAGGCATGAAAGTTTTCCAGAAATGGAGTTTGAGCTCCGTAGCTCACCGCAAGGTTGACACCTGGGTGGATACACTTTTTCCTCTCTCCCACACTAACTCATAGTTCTCAGTCAAACACTAATTCAGAGCCACAGCATCCCCTCAAATTTGAAGGAGAAGCCATTCTCTTTGCTGAGGCCTGTGAGGCCCTGGCTGGTCAGTAAGTGGCCTCTCCATCCATCTCTTCCTTGGGCCAGCCACACAGCTCCTTGTTCTTCCTTACCTCAGCTCCTTGGTCCTTGTGCCTTTGCCTCTGCAGACTCCAACACTGGGAAAGACTGCAGCCCTGGGTCTTTGCAGGGCTGACTTCTTCATCTTCATCTCCAAGTAGCCAAGTCGTCCCTGAATCCAAACCACCTCCAGTTCCTTTCAGCTGCCTCTCTAATAGCCACATGCTAGCCCTTCACCCCACTACTTACTACTGTGGGGTTTTCTGTCTGTGTGTGCTCTTCCTTGGGTTGTTTGACATAGAATTCATGGAGTTACATGAAGACAATAGCCCTGCCTTGTTGACTGCTGAATTCCCAGCATGCCCTAACATACAGCAAATACCATCCAGACATTTGTTAACTGATGACTGAGTAACACTGGGTGGTAACGATAATGATACAAAGAGCAACAACTGTTTTAATAGAATTTCTAAATGTTTCAATCTGCAAGACAATAAAGTGGCAGTTCGGGCACAGTGAAGGGAATTGCTTTCGTGTTGTTTGTTCAGTCTGAACCCTGGAGTGAGTGCCATGCACAGGATCTGGGCTGAGCAACATGTGCTAACAGCTCTCTGAGCCCCACAGATCCCTCCCTCCTGGCAGATCCTTAAGCACAGGAGGGAGTAACACAGCAGACTCAGTTGAAGGCTTGAAGGAAGTCTGCTTGAACACAATGCTCCCACCAGGACAATAGGGAGGGAGAGGCCTGCTCATCAACAAATGAGCCATCCACTCCCGCAGAGTGATTCTTGACCAGGGGCTTAGGGAAAACAGTTTGGAGGAAGAAAAGTCCCAGGGCTGATATGCCTCTCCAAGTCCTAAGGACCACGGTTCGGGGGAAGGGGTGCTTTTAAGCCCTGAAAGAAGATTTTCTGAGAAAAGCAATTAGACTGTGGCTCTTATGAAATATCTCTACTACAATGAGGGAGGTCGAGAGAACAAATAGAAATCCAATGGTAATCCAAATAACTCATCTCATCACAAATAATCATCTCACTCCCCAAAATGCCTTGTCTCAGGGAAGGGCCTGTGTTCCTCCACACAACAGAGCAAGACCAGCCTCTGGAGTCCAATTGTTAGCCCAAAGCAGAGAGGGGTGATATGTGCAGCAAGACCTATCAGCCGAATCTGGAAGCAGAGCTGAGGCTTCAGAAACGGCCTTCTAGAGTGATGGAAGCAACGGGCCTGAGAGAGTTCAATGTCCTTAGAACAGGAGGTCAGAAGTCCAGGGCCATCCCACTGCAGCACACTGGAGTGAGAGCTGACTTCTGAAGGCTGTGCAGGGGGCCGGTTTGCCTGACGGTTTGTGATGCATTTCCCGATGTCACAACACATCCCTCCAACCTCCAATTGCAGAGTCATATGACAGCCACCTAAAATCACACACAGATCACCTTCCATTTGCAAGGATGCTTTCTGATGCTGTTTGGGGTTCACTAGGTAAACTTCCATATCTAGACTCCATGATCACTAATGCAATCATACTGACCACATGAGGCAGCATTCACAGGTTCCTAGAATTCAGAACTAACTACTCCAAGCTAATGTTTTACCCATCACAAGATAAAGAGTAACTTACGTGTGTGTGTGTGTGTGTGTGTGTGTGTGTGTGTGTGTGTGTGTGTGTAGAAGACACTAATACCTGACTGATGATTTTTCAGACCAAATGAGTGTGGTTTTCTCAGGGCAATCTTTGCTTCTTAGTCAGGCTGTGTGAAAAATACTAGACAGTAGATGTTAATTTTTACTAGATATTTATATATACATTTGCCCAAGCATTGACTGACATTATCAAGGTCATGCACCTGGATCAGTTCCTCCATACTTCATGCTTCATGAGGCCTTGGGCTTCCTGGGTACAAGATCCCTGAGGGGTTCTATGTGCTCTTCTGGTAAAGGACAGACAATACTCAGATTTGAGAAACTTCAGTGAATTGCTGTTGATGAGGAAGAGATGAGGTACTCTGCCAAGCACAGTGTACATGACCTGGTCCTAGAGGAAAGGGGTGTACAGGAGGCTCTAGAGGAAGAGCCTCCTGTGGAGGGTCACAACCCACAGAATCCAGTAACAGCTGACTTAGCCTGAGGAACAGGGTTGCTGGTCAGAAGCAATGAGTCAAGACCAGGGACTCATTTATGAAGCCTAGACCTTTCTCAGAAGCCTCAGTAACTTGTGGAAGTCAGATGGGCTATCCAACCTTCCTGTTATGTTATGGAACTGTGAGAATTAAGCACCTGTGATAGCTGGGCCTGGAGGTGAAATGTATGCTTGCCTCCACAGTTTTGTGATGTGTTATCGCATCTACAATGGTTGATCCCTGAAGCCATTTGCCTGCATATATACCATTCTTGTAGCTTCTTTTGATCTGGAAAGAGGTTTGTTTTGCAAACTTCCATTTTGAGGGTCTTAAGACACCTTTTTTTCTCTTGATGATTCCAGAAGTACTGAATGTCACTGAATCCCAAATGGTTGTTCTCATTCAAGTATTCTTAAACAAAATGTACTTTTTAGATCATTTTAGATTTATTGATGTTCAAACTATTCCTGTTAGAAATCCAGGGGAGACTTTTCTTGGCTATTTACTAAACTGAAAAGTCAGAGAGCCATATACATAGCTGTCATACAGGGAACAGTTCAAATCCTGGGTTTCTGCAAGCCTGCGCTCAATACACCATCTGTGTAGTTTAGTGGTGTAAGCATCTCAAAAAGCAGTTGTGAAAACAAGATTCTGGAATCCAGAGCCCCAGAGCTCTCATCTCAGTGGTCAGCATCCTTTCTGATTATTGGTGGGGAGAGGCTTACAACATGGTTGCATCAATCTTTCCTTCTTGCTACCTTCGAGATAGAGGGAAACCCCAGTAAAACATGGTCCCTAGACTGAAAACATATTATGATGGATGGCATCCACACTCTCAACACTCTTCTGAGTGTTAGTAGACGTTGGATTAAGGAAGAAGAAACAAAAGACTAGGCAGGGCATTCCATCTCTACAACACTCATTCTTTCGAAACACTGACCTTTTTATGTGCAAAAAGGAAGATGTCTTAGGTACTTGCAGATACTGATATCATACCCCAGAGACACACAAGCCCGGTTTCCACCTGTTAGGTGACCCCTTCTCTATATCTGCAACCCTTGGGAGCTCCATTACCCCTGCCTTTTCTGCCATCATGGACTCCACCCCCCTCAAACCCCAAGCCAAAGAAAACCCACTCCTCCCCTAGGTTGCCACTTGAAGGTATTTGGCCACTGCAGGAAGAAAAGTTACTAAGCTCTTAGGTAAGTTCCTGAGATATTCTACTTTTAAAAAGAGGTTTCAGGGGCTGGAGAGATGGATCAGAGGTTAAGAGCACTCACTGACTGCTCTTCCAGAGGTCCTGTGTTCAATTCCCAGCACCCACATTGTGGCTCACAACCATCTGTAATGAGATCTGACACCCTCTTCTGTGTACATAATAAATAAATAAATCTTTAAAAAAAAAAAAAAAGAGGTTTCAAAAAACAAATGTTTCCTGCCTTACATATATGCATACACACACACACACACACACACACACCCCATTTATTTTGGAGCAAAGACTATGTTGCTGAGAAAACCTGGGAGCCTTTGGGTTGTACCAGCCAACCTCTGCTTTATCAGCGCCTCTGAGTTTCTTGGGATTCGACATTTTCAGCTTAATGATTTGCAAATGTTCTGACCTGAGTCTGATTTGATAACATGGCCCCTGCATGAGTTCACAGTGAAAACTCTGACTTACAATCTGCTCTGAGTTCTAACTGTTCTTTCTAGCTACTTGCTGTAACTGTAGTCTAAATATTTTATCAATACTCAAATCAATATATCAAATAATAAGTGTTTTGTATGCCTCCTAAATCAGCTCCAGTCCTAGACTTAAAGCCATGATCCTTTCCTTTTCCCTTACTTAGGCTTACTTGAGGCTCATGGCCCATATGTACCCCAGGATAGCATAGAAAGAGCGCAACACATTTGTGGGCTATGTCCCACATGACCTATGTCCTATGACCATGTCAAAAAGCTAGACATCCCCACAAGATCCACTCCATCTATCTCTTTTATTAGTGTGCTTCCAAAGCAGTCTTTCTGCTTTCTGTTTTGACCACCAAACCTTCTGTGGTGGTTTGAATAAGAATGGCCCCATATATTAAATATTAAATAGCCTCATATATTAAAGGCTTGGTCATCAGGGAGTGGCACTACTTGAGAAGGATTAGGGAGTGTGGCCATGTTGGAGCAGATGTGGTCTTGTTGGAAGAAGTGGGTCACTGAGGGTGGGCTTTAGCCAGGCCCGTTGTCTCTTTCTCTTCCTGCTGCCTTTGGATCCAGATATAAAACTCAGCTATTTTTCCAGCACTGTGTGCCTGGAGTGCTGCTTTGTGCCACCATGCTTCCTGCCATGATGATAATGGACTAAACCTGTGAAAGTATAAGCCTGCCCCAATAAAATGCTTTCTTTTATAAGAGTTACCTTGGCCATGGAGTCTCTTCACAGCGATAGAACACTAATTAAGACACTTTCCAAGATAATAGTTTTCTTATAGCACATGAGCATTTACATTTCTATTAGGGAGACATGGCAAAGGGGGCATATCATCAAATGTAACTAAAAATGATAAAAAGAGATAGAAGCAAATACAGATTGATAGATGAAAATATAAACTGTTTTCAGACTGCATTCATCACTTGACTTGTTCTGTGATTAAATATCCAACAAAAGCAACTTAAGAATGAAATGCTTTATTCTGCCTCACAACATGGGAGTATAAAATCCATGGGAGTCCAGGAGGGAGGGCAGCTAGGGGTATGTGACAAGAATGTGAAACTGAGTCTCAGTGGGCAGAGGAGCAGAGAGGGGTAGGCACTGGTGCTCAGCTGGCTTTCTGCCTCCCCCTTTTTCATTTAGTCCAGGCCCACAAGACATTAAATGGTGCACCCACATTCCAGACAGGTCTTCCCTCCTTAACTAACCCCTTTGGGAAGCTGCCACAGACAAACCAAAGTGTGTCTTCTTGGTGTTTATGAATATAGTCAATTCATAATTAAAATTGACTGCCACACAAACTCCAAAAAGAACAGAGTATTCTGAAGTGGTTCTCACTCCAGCCTTTGAAAGCACTGTGAGGGAAGAGGTGCTAACCCTTAACTATATTTAATATGTTTTTCAAGTTTTAATTTCTTTCTCACAGGGACCACCGTTTCAGTGCTGTGGGGAAAACCTTTGCTCACCAGAAGCAGAAAAATGTTTCTGGTCCTGTGACATGGTGTTCTCTTTTGTTTCCCTATGCTTTGATTCTTAAGTTCAAACGCTGCCTCATTCACAAACTTATCAGTCTTGGCCTCCCAGGGAAGGACATGAGCTGTCTCTGTGCAGTCTCTAAACTCTGGCGTCCTGAATGTGTGGACATTCAGGCAAGTATGGAGTCATGCTCGTTCTGCATCTCAGGGAAGGGAAGCCCAAGTTTTGTTCTGTTACATTCCTAGAGGCCTCGGGCTAGGCTAGGTAAACAGAGCCATCAGGAACAGCTCTTAAGTCATTCTCCCTGAGCCTTGGAGAGGCTGTGACTGGCTGTGAGGTCCAGGGTTAAATGAGCTAAAACTTGGCTTGCAAAGGAGCCAGGAATGTCTCTGCTAAACTCCTTAAGGGTCTCCAGAGAAGGCCAGGCAGGTTGAATAGACATCTCAAGGATTCTTGGACAGAACCCCCTCTCTAAGATGTTATGAACCCTGCACCATAGAAGAATGTGAGACTCAGCAATCTTGAGTCTAACTGGCTCTCACAGTGTCCAGCTGTGTGACACTGAGCTCCATCAGGTCCATCCTCCTCACCCCCAGCTTCCCCCATCTCCCCTGCCTGCTGCACTTCAGTTTCCACAACTGTAGAATCCCAGTTTTGAACCTGATATTCTCAAATTCTAGGAAGGAGAATTGGACTCTTCTCTGCAACCAGGTTACAAAAGATCATGCTTTTCAAGCACAGTAGTCAGATTTCTAATCTGTTCATCTCCTAAGTGCTCCAGCATCTTTGTTCACAACAATCATGGCTCTTGCCTCATGCTTCGGAGCATGCTGTGGTGACCATGACATCACTTGTTTTAATGTCTTTGACTTAAGACTTTGTGTTTTATTTCCTCTCTTAGTTATGGAAATGGTATGCTTTTGCAAAATCACATCTATATCCTATCTGCATATCTCTTTGAGCACTGAAAGTATTTAGAGAACATAAAAGAAATATCGGTCATAAGTGTCATCTTTCGGGGCTTACCACTAGTTGCTTTTTGAGTGTAAGATTTTTTGGTGGTTTGTTTGTTTGTTTGTTTGTTTAGTTGGTTTTGAGAAGCCTGTTGTCTGAGCTGTTAGCCCCAGGAATCTGTATGCAGCACTGAGTCTTTGGTCTCTCCCTCATTCTCCCTGTGTGTGTGCACACTGGGCCTGCTCACAGGTTTACTCCTAAAGTTGCCATAAATGGGACCAGAGACATCAAATCTTAGTACTCAGATGCTGAAAAGTATTCTTGGCTCCACCAGCCCAGACTCAAGGAAGAAGGCTCATGCATCTGCCTTTGCTCCTGATGGAGATGGGACGTTCTTGGCAAAAGCAGAATGAGACAGCATTGTTCTCACAGTTCCTATGATCATGGAATCTATTCGATGTTATCTCAAAGGCCATCACACTAAAGCTGGGAAAGGATGGGAGGGGGCAGAAATGGCAGACACAGTCTATGATCATCTGTGTACATCTACAGGTATTCCATTTGATAACAACCATTCACCATAAAAATCACGAGCCAACACTAAGATCTGGAAGTAGTCCAGACAGTCAGATAAGCAAAATTTTGATACATTTTAGGCTGAAAGGCAGAAGAGTTCACATGTTATGGATTAAAACAATTTGACAGAGTCAACTCTTGTTGAGCCATAGTAGTAGAAACAGTGAACATAATCCCAGTCAATTATACACTCTAAGCATTTCTAAATCCCCAAATTAACTTAGCCATTTTATAATGTAATATGTGGTTTTACTCTAAAAAATAGGAGTCTTTGGGTCTGGTTAATCTTAGTATACAGCTTTCTTTTCTTTCTGTCTTTGCAATATTTTTGTAATAAAGTTTAAAATTAAAAATAGGGTTTTTGTCCCTCTGTGTTTAATTTAGGTTTTTAGTGTAATGAATTTTTGTCCTCTGAGAGAATTCTGCTTTAAAGTAAGGTAAATCTGTCGGGTACTGAATGAGAATAAATAAATAGGTCTTTGAAATGTGTTTTCTGGGAAAATAGACAATTAAAAAAAAAACTTTATGGTCAAAAATAAAGTTGCCTGTGTTTGAAGAGAAAACACACATGGGTGTCACCCAGTCTTATTAATGCCTTGCCCTATAATGAAATCTGAGGAAAGGGCATGACCACTCTACAGCTCTGCATCCTCATGCTGATGGGGAACACGTGTGTGATGATGGTATGTGAGGATGATCTGATTCTAGGAGCACACGTGGGAAGGTACTCTACTTGGCAACTAGGATGCTCTGATCTGGAATCTACCGCTCCTGACTGGAGACCATGTACCACTTCTTTATGTATCTGCCTTGAAAGCTCGTGGTCTTCTTTGTATCAATGTGCTATGATAGCATGGCACACTGTTGAGAAGCATAAGAAAATAACTCACATGAAGAACATTGAGGGGAGATGTTGATGAGGCTGATGGATCTGTACATAGGATACATACATACAAGTTTTCCTTTGTCCAGAACCCACAGTTGCTAAGTTCACTGCTGTGGTGGTGGTGGTCATGGTGGTGTGGCAGCGGTGGCAGTGGGTATTTTCTATTTAAATTGTTAAAAGCGTGTCTTCAACGTTTTATTTGATTGATCTCACAACAATTCTAAAAAGTTTCTTAGGTATTACCTTGGTCTTCAGAAGGCTCATCTCAGGTCTGTGTAGACAACATAGACAAAGCTGAACTTCAGATCTTCTCAGGCTAGAAGTATAAATGACAAACTAAGGAGGCAAGTTCCAAATGGGTGAAACTTTCATAAGTCTGTGGGGTCACTAGAGCTCCCTGTTGGGCCAACCTCTTTTTCTAAGTGTCCAGGCATGCCACTGACAGGCAAGTCTTCACTCCCACTGAAGAGCGGAGATGTGGTGAAGGTCACCTTCATTTTAAAGGAGCAGCAAGTCTGAATCCACAGAATCATGACCAAGCCAAGATTCAGGCACCAGTGGCTAAGAAATCTTTCTCCCAATCATACCAGTGAGGCAACCTCATCAAATAGGCTGCTTGGGCTGAAACCTCATATTGGAGAGCAAGCAAGAATGGGAAAGTGAGGTGCTGGGTTTACCTTCAAGGGCTCTACACTCCATAAGCACAGAGGCATGAGAACTCTAGGGGAAGTGTCCGTGGTCCAGGTCACAGTGGCTGAGAGATGGAACCACTGCATCTTTTAACCTGCACACATGCTTTCAGAGGTCCCAAATGTCTCCTCCCCTGTGCTGAGTAGACCGTGAAGTGAGGGAACCATGTTCTCGTGAACCCAGACTTCCCCTCTCCATATGACTCAGAACTCCAAATTCCCTGTCCAAATGGTAGAGTCCACACAGCTTCTCCCCAAGTCCACTCTCCAGAGAAGCCCCACTCTGTCTAATGCAGAGCTCTAGGCCTAAGAGGTGGTCATAGGTTGGCGGGGTGGTGGTCAGAACTTGCCCATGGGTCCTGGCATATCCACACATGCATTAGAGTCCTTCCCAGTGGGAACCTCTTCTGTACTCTTGCAGGCTTACTAACGCTGGGACTGAAGGAAAGCCCAAGAGGACTGCTAGAGGTGAGTTAGGACCACATGTCCCACATACCCTGCTCTGCCTTCTATTCGGAAACTCTCTCTTACAGACACTCAGTACCACGTTCCCTTGTTATAACCCCCACTTCATTTGTCAAATAAATGATTTTCACTGGTGTCTACTCTTTTGCAAAAATAGTTATTCAATGAATGCTGACCACTGGTGACAGTGTCTCGGACATTCATTTCAGAAATTCTACACTTTGGTGTTCCTTGAATAGTATGTCTAAATGGTTGTCTCTTTCCTCTGCCTTTGCAGAAAAACAAGTTCTTCGGTGCTGTGGGACCATTTTGCTTATTTCAGTCTGATGCAGTCCACCTCCTCAGTGGCAGGCATCCCTGTGGTCCTGAGGTCCAGGTCAGCGCTGGCTTTGCTCCCACTGGGAGAGGCCCTCCACTGGAGCCTCAGGATCCTCTTGAGGTACTTACAGGTGTTGTTCCTGACCGTCACGAAGCACAGCGTGTTGATCATGCTGTTGCTCATGGCGATGCACTCCACTACATAGAAGGCAGTGAGGTAGTGCTTCTCCTTCACAAACACGGAGGGGAAGAAGTCACGCACGATAGTGAAGCCGTAGAAGGGCGCCCAGCATAGCACATAGGCCGAGAGGACACACACAAGCCCTAGAACGGTCCTGCGGCGGCAGCGCAGCCTCCGGCGGATCTGCTCTGTCTGGAAGCCGGGCACTGCCTTGAACCAGAGCTCCTGGGACACCCTAGCATAGCACAGGGTCATGACGACCACAGGGCCCACAAACTCGAGGCCGAAGACGAAGAGGAAGTAGGATTTATAGTAGAGCTGCTGGTCCACTGGCCAGATCTGGCCACAGAAGATCTTCTCCTGGCTCTCCACGATGACCAGCACGGTCTCCGTGGTGAAGTAGGCGGCTGGGATGGCGATGAGGATGGACACGGACCACACCAGGAAGATGAGGCCCGCCGCTGTTTGACACTTCATTCGGGGTCTCAGAGGGTGCACTATGGCCAGGTACCTGGGCAAGAAGAGAAGAGGAGTCAACGCGGAAGGAGCCCGCCTGTGATACTGGGTGTTACCCGAGGGACACGCGCGGGACTAGGGCTCTGCAGCAAACCTCAGCTCCACCTCTAACTTCTCATCTCCGCTTTCTCTCTGCCCAAGTAGCTGGGTGGTTTAAAGATTAAATGTGATAATGAATACACTATTCCTAGCTAAGTTTTAAACCTGTCATGTACTGGGGGAAATTACTGTTAAATTAGTAATTATAGTTCCCACAGGTCTCTGGCCAGGCAGCGTTCCATCAGTTCTCCTAAGGCCTGTAAGGTTCAAAGTTAAATAGGCCTGACAACTCCAACTTGAATTGGTTTGATAGGAAAAATCACCCTTTCCAACCAAAGCATGGGCCAAGGTTTTGTTTTTATTCCAGGTTTTAGAAAGCATTGTTCTGCACGCAAAGAGGAAAAGTGTATTTACCTCATTTTCCACCTGGAAAGATTCAGGCTGTTGAAAGATGAGGGGCTTTCTCAAGGTTATAGGACACAAGACCCTTGGCAGAAAATGTTTAGACCCCAGCTCACAGGGCTGATGTGAAAATCAATTAGTGTATACAGGACTTTTTTTTTTTTTCAACCACAAAGCATCAGGCAGTAAAAGATGCTGCTTTTGTTCGCTCCCAAAGAGCCTACACTGTTACCACAGTGGTCCAGGAAGCAGAGAGCACTTTATGAGGCTGTGAGTCACCCGGGTGGTATGATGGCACCCTTCCCAGAGTGCACGTTTATGCGGAGAGCTCTGGCTTCCTGGAAGGCTTTGCAAAGCTTGCAGGGTTGGGAGAAGGATGGGAGTGGAGTGGGAAGGACCGGCCAGCACGGGAACAAACTCTTTTGTGTCCACAGCTGACTCCAGGCAGAGTCGCTGGCAATGTGACAGGGCCCTGAAGGAGAGCCAGGCCGATTCTGTGCCCTTTGTAGACAACCCTTTCAGGTCATCTTTCTCGGGACTTTGATCTGAAGAAAGGTCCCTTCTTGTGATTTTCTGACTGAATTTCACAAGTAATCATCCCACAGTGGGCGAACCAGGAGGAACCTGGAGTCTGAAGAAGCTGGATAGGGCATGTTTACCCTCTGGATACCCCAGATAGATAGCTGCTGCAGGGCACCAGCATGCATACCTGGAACTTCAGGCAACTTCTTAGTGCTGGAAAACTGGAACAGGATTATGTGCATTGTTGGCATTGTGCATACATGGACCCTTCATAGCAACCATCATGCTGGCTGGAGTGTGGCTCAGTGGTAATTTGTCTCGTCTCATATGCAGAGGCTCTGGGTTCACATCACCCCAACATACACACACACACACACACACACACACACACACACACACATACACACACATGCTATCTCTTAGTTACTAAGTTGTGATTAAAATACTACGACAAAAACATCTTAAGAAAGGAAGGGCTTATTTTGCCTCACAGTTTGAGGCTATAATCCATCCATCATGGCAGGGAAGTCATGGCAGGGGCTTGAAGCAGCTGGCCACATCATATCTACAACCAGTAGAGTGATGAATGCCAGTGCTCAAATTGTGTTAGCCATATTACACAGTCGATCCTCACCCAGGCAATGATCCCACCCAGTTAACACTGTTGTCACTGATACACGAACCAACAGGCAAAGTGCAGAACACTGTTCTGGAGAGTTCCATCAGCCTTGGCTCTGGCACTCCATATTAGTCTGAAGTTTACAACAGCAAGCCCATACATTCATTTAGGTAATCTCAACCCTACCAAAGGTATAAAAGAACAAAGATGCCCATTTGATGGAAAGGCCAGCGGAAGCATGAAGAAGTGGAATGAGTTCTCAAAGCTGTACAGCTTCTTGACCCACATCTTTCCACCAAACCCATGTTCTCTCTAATACACCTCCCTTCCCAGCAGGATGGGGCATGCTCCCTTCTCCCTGACCTTCACCAGATCTCAGCAACCATCTCTTTCCTCTACCACAGACTCGTTTTCTCCCTACACCATTCCTTGAGGCAGTCAGACTATTGGCAGCTTCCTTTCTCTCTCTATGAGCATGGCTTTACTTGCTCTGTGTCCACTGCTGCAGCGCATTAGGTTCAGATCCTCTCAGAGACAACGGTTCCTAGAGAACAACAAATAAAGGCTACCAGGGTGCCGTGGAGGTATGATAACCATGGACCGGGTGTTTCAGTTGGGACTCCATGCCTATCCCCATCCAAGGTCACATGAGAACGGTGGTTGAAGAACCTACCAGGCTGGCCATGGCATGGTAACAGACCCCAGGGATGAACTTGTTGGGGGCATCTGTGCTTTCAGAGCCGGGACAACGTGACTCAACACCAGTGGACACACACCTCGGCTGGTTTCCTCAGCACTGCAGGCCAGGGGAAGAGGAGGCTCCCAGCATTTCCTAAGCAGCAGACCAGAATGTTACAGACACCTCAAGCAGTGTGGCGGTTTCCACATCAAAGAGGAGGCCCAGAGGCCAAGCCCAAGGGCTGGGGTGGGGGTGGGGACTTCTTGCAGGATCTTGCCAATGCCTTCCTCCAGGTTATTGTTGTCTGGTAGAGTTTTAGATCTTCTGAAATTTGATCCCATCCTTTTTGATCACTATTCTGAAGAGTCAGTCCCTGGTTCACACGCTTCCCCTAGACTCTGCCGTCTCTGGAGGGATCCCACCTCCTGGCTTCCTCAAACACTGCTCTGGTCTCTTAGAAGACCTTTTGGGGATCATTTGTTGACGACCATGTTGAAGTCTACCTCCTGCACCACCTCTTCAGCCCACTGCACACTGCCCTTCTCCAAGCCTCACTGTAAACATAACCTTGGCTTTTATTAAACAGCTCTGCCGGCATTAGTCCCTTGCCTTAATTGATCCTTGTCTGTACCTTTTCTCACGTTTACCGTCTGTGAGTGTGGGGCGAGTTTTAAAAACTTTAATAGAACTTTACCCTGTCCATGGTTTGGTACTGGGTGAACAGAAACTTTCATTGTCAAAAAGACCGTTTGGGGAAAGGGACAAAGATGTGTTTACTTAGCCTGAGACTGAGATGCAGTGTGGGGCTAAGCAATCAAATGCTGGAAATGCAGTAAGAGAGTCAGGGCTGAACTTTGCAGGAGGTGAGGCTCAGCTAGGCATGTTGCTTTTGACAGGACATTTCATTCCAGTCTACAGCTTACAAGGTTCAGAATATGTATCAGTGATTTCAGAAAGAAACCAGTTATGTTCAAGAAGATTTGGTGGGCTACAGCCTCACTCACCCCCATTAAGCCACAAAGCCTTCTCTCTGTTCCTGGAACCATGGAGTCTGTTCCTGCCTCGAGGCTTTTGTGCTTACAAATCCTGTTATCCGAGGCACTGTCTCTCAACCCTCACAAAGTGAACCTTCCAGTCACTCTTGGGCCATCGGAGCGTCAACTCAGAGACACCTCTCCTGACTCGTCTACACTGTCTCTCCCACTCCATCATTCTTGATGTTTCTGTTGGTGTGTTTCTCTGTTAGTTGTTGTTGTTGTTGTTGTTGTTGTTAGGTTTGGGTTTGTTTGTTTGTTTCTCACTTCTGAACTCACCTTCCATAGTTCTTTGCCTGACAGAGAGCTCTCTTCATCCCTTGGGTATAGCTTCATCAGGAGTGAGATACTTTACTCTGTTTGCCACCGCATCCCCAGCCTTTGGAATAGTATCTGGCACCGAACAGTTATTCTACAGGACACTCTTTTTGCAAGAATGCACGTATGCATGAGTGAATAAAAGTTAGGATGGATCTGGCAGGGGGCAGCTGGGCAGAACCAAGAGACACTATAAGCAGAAGATCAAAAGCAGAGGAAGACTAAGACCATCCAGCCAAGTGAGCCTTCACGGGAACAAGTGTGACCAGGACAATTGATCAAATGCTCTAGAACAGAGACTGGCCAGGGTGAGAGGAACTTTCCAGCCTTGAGGCCTAGAAGGACAGTGAAAGCAAGAAGAGAGACACTAAATCTATGCTGCTAGCAGATAAGCTGTTCCGAGGGGCCATGCTTGGGGGCCCAGTTCCTAGCCTTAGACTGTGATTTGTACATCATAAAACAACCCTCAGTTAGCTGGAAACCCTCCAGCTTATTCAGTTTTGCTGTCACGTGGTCTTTTTAATATTAACTTAAGAACCATGCTATTCTGTCCAAGCATGGCAGCACAAGCCTATAATCCAAGCATTCTGATGCATGAGGCAGAAGGAATTTTGAGTTCAAAGCCATCCTGAGCTTTACAGTGAGACCCAGTCTCAAAATTACCAAGACAGAAAAAGAAAATACCTTGCATTGCAGATATGATTGCATTCCATCTTCAAAGCAACTGAGGACATGAGACTCTCTTACTGTCCTCAAAGCCTGAGGCAGGAAGAAGGCAGATAACCAGTAAGCAGGGGGAAGCCCCACAGTGAGGGAGGGCACCAGCAGGATCAAATCAAGCACACACTAACTATCCTGCAGAAATTTCATTCAACAAAATAAAGGCATTCTAACAGCGAGGTGTCTATTTGTTATACAGAGGTTAAAAGCTAAGAAAATGGAACCTGAAAAATTGCTGTGTTTTGAATAGCTCACAGGGAAAAAATTAATGACTACTGAACCACAAAACTGAAATTAGATCACAGCAACATAGTAAAACAAAAACCATCTGGGGCAAAGATTACAAAAACTAAAGGTACTGGGGTAGTGAGTCCCCTAAAGTCACCTAAAACTAAGGAAGGCCAGCACCTGGGGTTTTCTCCCACACCTGTGTGCAAATGTCCCATCAGAAGCCCACTCCAAGCACCAACAGCTCTCCCCAGAGCAGAGCATGACCTGATTCACCTTTCTTAGTGTGTCTAGTTTGCACTGTGCAGAGAGATAGATACCATGTTTCAAAGCATCGGAGTTTGGTGTGAAAATTGGATATGTGCTTGAGCTGTCTTGAGGATATTGGTCTTATATCATGGTTCATCAATATCCCTGTTAATAGCTCCTCAGTATTCCTCAGTTTATCCTGGCTTCTTTCCCCCACAGCCGTTAGCCCTCTCCATGGTGAATGGCTCTCACAGAGAAGCAGGACTCTGTCACAGCAGGCTCCTACCTATCCTGCTTCTAGTACCCATGAGCATCTTCTGGGTAAAGCTGTGTCACTGATGTGAAAGTCCAGGCAATGACCCTGTATGTTTTGTCCTGTTCCTGTGCTAAGAGACAAGGCAGCATTTCCATTTTCAAGGAATGACAGAGGCAAAGTTGCAGGAGCCTGTCCTGGGCAGCCCTGAAAGTCACGTGGGAAACAAATAGCATGGCCGACACTATCCTCTGCTAGGTTTCTTTGGATTTCTTGCTTAAGTGGGCAACTGCCCCAAGGTTAGTGACTTATATCAAGGACCTCAACATCCCTGTTATGGGTGACAGAACAGGGGCCCATCAGCTGCTGACTCTCTGACATCCTCTGGGGAAAGGAGGCAGGGGCTCTGCCCCTCAGTGGTCTTAAAGCCAGGCTCTTTTGTGTCCCTTTCCTTAGAAAGCAACCTTTCAGGGGCCTTCCCACCCCCATCTGTACTGCCAGAAAACTTGCTCCATTGCTCTGACTTTGGGCCCAGGTCAAACACCCCAGAGCCCTGGGGCCTTGGAACAAGGAGAGCCTGTGCTGCAGGCTCTCTGGATGAAGAGGATGGCAAGCTCTTTCAAGGTACATGGAAGCCTGATTAGCCCCTCAGGGTAGCTGTCCATAGACCATAACAAGGTGCTTTGTACTTAGAGTTAAATGCACCAACAAGCTTGCAAAGACTCCCTGATCACGGTGATCCTGGTTCCTTAGCACAAGTTCATACCAAGTGAAACATCCAAGAATAAGAAAGACCTGCAGAGGCTGCTCCCACTGACTTCACTCCCCATCTCCAGAGAAGGTCTTGTACTGTTGCATGATGGGTGTGACGTGAGGTGGGATCCAGACAACCCTAACAAAAGTAAGCAACCACACGCTCTCTTTCTGACCCTCCAACGTTTTTATTCAAAACAACTCTCCCAATCTTATTTAAAAACCAGTTAGAGCCGGGATATCACAGTTTAATAGAGGAGGCCTAGATGAGATGTTCATGCAAGAAGTAATTCCTTATATCTCAGCCCCTCCCCTCAACACTTCCTCCTACCTGTCTAAGCTGTGATCAGGTATATCTAGAAGAACATCCACAGACTGTGATCAAAGACTTTCCTGTTGTCCAACTCAGGCCTCAGCTACCTCCAGCCCTGATAAGGCTAGGTGTTCAGTCAGTGAGCTTTTGAGTCCCCATAGGTCCCATCTATGGGGAATACAGATGCATGTCATCACCATGCAACTACAGGAAAGAAAGGGACAAAGCCAACCTCCCCCCCTTCTGTGTCCATCTTTGTGGCACTCACCTGTCCACGGCAATGGCCAGGAGGGCATTAGTGGAGACGTAGAGGGAGACAGTTCGCAGGTAGTTGACAGAGGCACACAGGACATGGCCATGCTCCCAGGAGAGCTGGCGTACCACATAGTAGTCCATCTCAAAGGGGCAGCACACAATGGCCACCAGGAAGTCCGAGATGGCCAGGTTGGCAATAAGCAGGTTGGTGAGATTGCGTAGCTTTTTGTAGCGGGCCAGGGTAATGATGAAGATGAAGTTGCCGATGCCACACACCAGCATGATACCCACCAAAGCCATGCCAATGACAATCTTGGCAGCAAAGAAAGTCTGAGAATTGGTCACATCCTCCTCTTCATCCAAGGGCGTGTCATAGTCGCCATAGCTGAAAGTGAATGGAGAGGAAGCAGTTTGGGCTCCGTGGGCATCAAGTGCAGAAAGGAAGCTGGTGGAAATGTCCGTGGTATTCTTCTCACCCACAGCCCCCACGGTGGTCTCCATCCAGGCAGGTGCTGCCATGAACACCAGGGGGCGCTGTATCAGAGCAGCGGCTCCAAGGTTCTTGATCCTTCCTAGGTGAGTCAGATCTTCCTGACCAGCATGTGAGGGACACAGTCTCTGAGTTCCATTTTAAACCTTTGAAAGACATACACACGGTTGGCTGCATGTTGGAGTGAGCCTGGGTGAGTTTAAAATCATCCCAAAACCTATGCAGATCCATTAGCCACCTGCTCACCATACACTCAGCTAATGTAATGGATGGAAGAAAGGGGCCAGTGAGAGAACACAAGAGAGGGGAAACCACATTTCCACTCAGCTGGGGAAGGCTGGGGGGACTGCGGAGACAGACTCTAACTCCATTTATTTCCACTCCAATGGAGACCGAAAAACGGTGCTCTTCCTCCAAGACCAAAGCTGTGAGTGTGGGAAGGTGGAACTAGAGGAGGCCTGCTCCAAACCCCAGTCCCTGTCTGACAGCCTGAACTCTATCCCTGTGGAACAGTCCCATTCTGCAGTGACAACAGCTGCTTCCCACATCTGGAAAGAAAGGACATATCATGAGGGGCTGCAAAACACAGCTGCAGAATCACAGAGCCCTGAACATGGAACCCTCCACAGAGAACTGAACGTGGAAGCCTGTCCACAGAACCATCCAGCAGCCACTTCTC
Organism: Onychomys torridus; assembly: GCF_903995425.1. NCBI lineage: Eukaryota > Metazoa > Chordata > Mammalia > Rodentia > Cricetidae > Onychomys > Onychomys torridus. The sequence goes on from NC_050445.1 coordinate 112,766,210, forward strand.
ACCACGACTCCTGTGCACATGTCAAATTCTGCTGTGACTCTATAAGGTTGGCACATTATGTGCCAAGGCTTGTCCTAGGCAGTGGTCACAGGGGCACAATCACAGGCTGTCACTTAACCTAGAGGGTTAGAAAGGAGACCTGGGGCAAAATCCCTGGGTGAGTGGTGTGTCCTCCAGTTAATAGCTTAAACACGCAGGGTTTTAACATCCTCCAGGCAGATCAATACTGTCTATAAAGCTCAGAGCTGTTGGAGAGGCAGTGTTACATCCCAGAACCACAGGAGTCAGTGTACTCAGGCCTCTAGACCATCTCTAAGGAAGGGAGGGGACCCGCTTCCCACAGAGCAGGGCAGGGAGATAGGATCTGTCAGTAGGGAGTCTCTTCCCTCCCTGCTGACTTTTCTCTTACACCCCTCCCAAGACATGAAGACATCAGACCAGAGAACTGGAGATGGGAGAGGATTAGGGTCTGCAAAGCACACTAAATGTCAGAAGGGAAGAAGATAGACAAAACTGAGATCCTAGAAAAGGGAGAAAGTAAGTTTTCCCCAAGACGATACCCCCAGGAATCCTGTTGTCCAGGAGTAAGAGGACAGGTTACGGTCCCTCCACACCCCTGGAGGCTCATCCCACCTGCTTCATCTCGCGCTCTTCAGTGGGTTTTGCCCTTCTCTCTTGCCCAGCTCAGCCCCCAGCTCTGCCCCTACAGATAAGAGGGGGAACCCAGAGCCGAGAGGCCGGGGACCCAGCTGGGAGCCCAGGCATATCCCTCCCAGGGATACCCTATAAGCATGCTGCCATCACTGCTCCAAGTCAGAATTTAAAGAAAGGGTCCAGAATCTCCTAAGAGGGAGGTAGACGGTTGGAGGACTTGTCCCACGCTCTTTTCTGGAACTGTCCTCGGCTCTGTGGAGAAGCCCACTACCCAACTGTCCTCTGCTGCTGGGACTTCAGTCCTGAGAGACCCTCTCCTGCTTCACCTAAGGCTGTGAATCGGGGGCAGTCTGGGCTCCGTCCACTCCCTATGCGTGGTTCTCTGAGCTTCTCCGGGACCGTCGGTACCTGTGAATCAGGGCGAAGACCGGTCTCTCCTCAGAAGCTCTGCATCAAGGGAAAGGAGCCCTTCTGTCTTCTGAGGGTCTTTCCAGGCTCGGGTGGCAGCTGGGTTCCTGCTACCTCGGCGGACTCACAGAGCAGCGGCTGAGGCCAGCCAGCCCCGCCCACGGCGCACTGGCCCCGCCCCGAGCCGATGTTCCCGCCCACAGTCAGAGATTCCTCCCCCCCCCCCCCCCCCGCCACTGTTCCCGGAGCGTGCTCACCTTCCCGTCCCCTCTGTCCTCACCCCTCACTCACTACCCCCCACCCTGGAGATGCCTGAGCTCCGAGATGAGCCCCTGAGTCGACTGGAGTTGAACCTGCTGAAGTGTCTGGATGCAGAGGGGGTGGCTCCGTGGGTCGCCTGAGCGCCAACTCACGCGGAGAGCAGGTTATGCTTGCCTTGAGCACAGAGCACCTCGGGCTCACCTGTCTGGCCCATTGCCGCCCAAGTGGGCAGGCTGGTCACGGGAGCTTGGCGCCTTCAAAGGACAGAGAATCTCTTGCCCAGGTACTCTGCCTGAGCACCCGGGGCGGCTGAGACCTCACCTCTGGGTTCTTCTCCGCAGCCCTCAGCTGAGCTGCCTCCCCCCAGTAATAGGCTCTAAGGGGAAGCCTCCGCCCATGCCTGTTCAGAATGACCCGGTCTCCAAATGTTGAATATGAACCACTCCACAGCCAGCAATCCTATCTAAAATAAAAGACTGCAAAAACGAAAGCAGGAATTTAGGTATCTGTACACCAATATCCACAGCAGCACTATTCACTGTTAGCAAAGGGCAGAAGCAACCCAAATGTCCATCAACTGATATAAGAAAAACAAAGGAGCATGCGCATGCCTTTGAATACTACTAAACTTTCAACAGGAGTGAACTGCAACAGGTACAACCCTCCTGTGCACTGGCGGAGGTGTAAAATGGTGTGACAGCTATGGGAAACAGTATGATGTTTCCTCAGAAAAGAATTACAGACTTTCCTTAGTATCCAGCATTTCAACTCCTAGGTATTAACTTAAAATCAAATAAACGCAGGGTCTCAAAGAGATGTTTCCATACCCTGTTTATAGCAGTGGGCAGCACACTGAAGACGCCTCTGTTAATTCTTTTCCTTGTTGCTGTAGCCAACACTGAATACAAACAGCATGACAAAGCAAGGGTCAGTGTGGCTCAGGATCTAAGAAGGGCACAGTCACCACAGCAGGGAAGGCAGGGCAGGGCGCCTGGGTGGGTTGCACCTGCAGCTGGGAAGCAGAAGGAGACCCAATGCGCTTTCTCCTTCTCTTTCAGCTCGGGTCCTCGGCCTATGGGACGGTGATACCCACATTCAAGGCTGGTCTGCCCTCCCCAGTTAAGCTTTTCTGAAAATACCCTCACAGACACGCCCATGTTTGTCTCTTAGATAATTCTAAATTCTATCAGGATAATAATCAAGAGTAACTCCCAGAAGACCACCCCTTGTCAACTTGACACCCAAATGTATCACTTCAAAATGATAATATTCCAGGCTTGCTCCTCAAAGGCTCGTGGCCCTCTCCCGAAACGCAATGCACTCACTCCAGCTCCAGAAGTCCTCATCATCTTTAATAGCCCCAGTTCTGTCCAAAGTCTCTTCTAAGACTCGGGCAATCCCTTTATTGGGAGCTCCTGTTTTTGCTTTTAAGTTGTGTATTTCTAAGTTACATTGGCGTAGGACACACATATCCATTCCCAAAGAGAAGAACAGGATGACAGTAAAGAAAGACAGGATAAAGCAAGAATAAAACTCGGAAGAGCAAACACCAAACTTTGTAGACTCATATCTGGCATCTGGGACTAATATGACAGCATGTGGCTACCAACGGGCAGAGGCAGTGTGATGGCTATTCTTGGTTGTCAACTCCCCTACATCTGGAATGAACTAAAAACTGGTCTCTGGACACACCTGTGAAGGATGTTAAGTTAACTGGATAATTTAGCTAGGGAGACCCACCTTAAATCCAGATCAGTTGAGGTGGAAAGACCCATGCCATTCCTGGTGTCACAATCTGTGTTAGTCAGGGTTCTCTAGAGCAGCGCTTCTCAAGCTTTCTGATGCTGCAACTCTTTAATACAGTTCCTCACGTTGTGATGACGCCCAATCATAAAAGTATTTGTGTTTCTACCACATAGCTGTAGTTTTGTTATTTGTTATTTGTAATTTTCGAAGACAGGAGTTTGGCAAAGGGGTCGAGACCCACAGGTTGAGAACAACTGCTCTAGAGGCCTGGAACTTATAAAATGAATCTCTCTATCCATATGGGGAGGAGATATTTTTAGAGTGGCTTCCAGGCTGTGGTCCAGCTAATCCAACAATGGCTGTCTCCCAAAAGAAAGTCCAAGAATCCAGTTCAGTCCATGAGACTGGATGTCTCAGCTGGTCTTCAGTATATGCTAGAGTCCTGAAGGAGTAGGCTCTAATCCAGTGAAGCTAGAGCAAGGGTGAATAAGGAAAGGGTAAAAACCTCTTTCTTCCTTTTCCTTTATATAGGCTGTCATGAGGAAGTGTGGCCCAGATTTAGCGTGGGTCTTCTGACTTCAAATGGCCCGTACTTAAAGTGAGTCTTCCTACCTCAAGTGATCTGGAATTAAGGCTGATCTTCCTAGCTCAAGTGACCCAGTTAACTAAAAATCCCTCACAGGTGTGCCCAGAAACTTAGGTTTTTAGTTAACTCCAGATGTAAGCAGGTTGACAAACATCAGCCCTACTTATCCAGTTCTGCCCCCTGTAATATATGTAGCCTCTCTTGGTCCAGCTCCAACTCCATCCCAAAGCTTTTCTCAGTGACAGTTTATGGTCCTGGAATTGCCAGCATCCTGGAGTCTTTACTGAAACTTGAACTTGGCATTCATAGCTGCATGCAGTGGCCTCTCAAGAGAATCCAATGTAGCCACATGTTGCCTGGGCCCCAGTGGTTTCTGAGGCTTTCATGGAAGCCTCCATGTCCTGGCATGCCTGTAAAGCCAGCACCAAGTAGGTGACATAGCCAAGCCCTGCTGCCTGCTCCAGATGTAGTGTGACTGCACTGAACAGCAGCTACAATGGTTTCTGTGCACATTAGCTGCCAATCCTGAAAGAGCACTTCCCTAGACAGCTGGTGTGGCCTTTTCAGTTCAGGCTCTCTTCTTTCAAGTGAATTAACATCTTCCGAAGTTTGAGGCTTTGATGGGTGGGGTCTTGTCTTGGGGCACCTTTCCTATTGTCCTAGCACAAAGCACAAGGACTATGCTAATCTCTAACAATTGCATACACTTTTACTGCATCCTCCTGTTGTGGAATATTAGTTGAAGATATATTTGTTTATGCTATGGAACATTTGTTTAATGATGCAAAGATGTGTTGCATTCTTTTATGCTGCATTTGTTTAACTCTGTGAAACTGTGTTACTTTGCCTGTCTAAAACACCTGATTGGTTTAATAAAGAGCTGAATGGCCAATAGTGAGGCAGAAGAAAGGATAGGTGGGGCTGGCCTGAAGAGAGAATAAATAGGAGGAGAAATCTGGGAAGTAAGATGAAGGAGCAAGAAAAAGAGAAGGAGAAGAGAACATCAGGGGTCAGCCACCCACTTACTCAGCAACAGAGTAAGAAAGAAAGAAAGGTACATAGAATAGAGAAAGATGAAAGCCCAGAAGCAAAGGGTAGATGGGCTAATTTAAGCAAAGCTGGCAAGAAACAAGCCAAGCTAAGGCTGGGGTTTCATAAGTAAGAATGTCTCCATGTGTGATTATTAGGGGCTGGATGGTGGGCCTCCCAAAGAGCCAAAAGAGTAAAAAACAAATCAACTATACCCTTGTCTGTGACTTTAATCTCTGCTCTCTTTATATATACAGTTCTAAGCAAGAGACATCAGCAGTAACCAGGCCATAGCCCAAATGCTGTGCTGTCTTCAAAATTCTGCTGCCAAAGAAATTAGCTCCTTGCTTATGAATTTAGCCTCATTCAAGTTCCCAGGGTATGGGCAGAATGTAGCATGAACCGCCCACAGGCCATTTCCTCAGAGTGTTTGTTCTCTACTGAAACCTCACAATCCGGGCCTCTACTGTTCCTATTTCTGTTAGCATGCAGGGCTCCCACACTCCCACCAGAATAACCCAGTAAGCTCTGTTTACAGCATTCTAGAGCTTCTCTAGCTCACAGATCCAAACTCTTCTAAATTCTTCTCACAAGACCAATTCAAGGCATAGGATCCAACAGCAACACCTCCCACTTCTTAGTGCCAGTTTTCAATCCAAGCACCCATGGAGAGAAGAAAGAAGAACAAAATGTGATATAGATGACTACACAAAGAAATGCATAATGGAGTAGTACTCAGCCTTAGAAAAGGAGAGTCTGGCATATGCTTAGCATGGACATAACCTTATATCCATTAGCACATCATGCTAAGTGAAAGAAGTCAGGCCCCAAAAGGCAAAGACTGTAGGACTCCACTTACATGAGCTACTAGGAGGAGTCAAACTCACAGAGGGAGAAATAGAATGATGGAGACATAAGCTTGGAGAAGTTGGGGAATGGGGTATGTTATGGCTGGAAATGAAATGTCCTCCCCTACTCCAAAAAGAGAAATCTGGGGAAAGCTTGGCAGCAGCCTTGTTACTATGGAAACAAGGTGTGGTCTTTAAGAGGTGTAGCCTGCTTATAAGAAGTTAGGATCCTGGGTGTGTGCTTGGGGTAGATTTAGGGATCCCACGACTCTTCTCTCGTTTCCTAGCTGTCATGAATGAGCAGCTTTGCTTGACCAAGTGCTCCCCATGATGTTTTGCCTTCACCACAGGCCCAACACAGAAGAGCCAGCTGGGCTCTGGTTGAAACTTGAGAAATAGTGAGCCATGGCAATTTTTTCTTTTTAAAGTCAATTAGTGACAGTGACAGAAAGCTGACTAATGCAGGGTGTTGTTGCTGGATGGGCGCAGAATCTTAATTTCACAAAATGAGTTCTGAAGGTGAGTGGCGGTAAATGGGAATATAGCAGTGAGAATTGCTTAATATCTGGTTAACTTAAAATGATTCTAACAGTAAGTGTGTGCTCCCACAATTTGAGTTTTTGAAGACGTGATCTCTCCCTGGTGGTCCTGGAACTCACTATGTAGGCCAGGCTAACATCAAACTCACAGAGATCTGCCTGCCCACCCCCTCAAGTGCTGAGATTAAAGATGTGTCACCAGACCTGGGTCTCTCTCTCTCTCTCTCTCTCTCTCTCTCTCTCTCTGCCCCCCTCTCATATTTACACATTTTTAAATCTTCATTTATTTATTTTATTTTATGTTTGTGTGTGTACCTGAATATATGTATTTCAGCAGGTGCCTACAGAGGCCAGAAGGGGATTTATGGATGATTATGAACCACTGATGTGGGTGCTGGGAATTGAACCCATGTCTTCTGCAAAAGCAGCCAGTGCTCTTAACTGCCAAACTATCTCTCCAGTCCCAAATGATTCGCTCACTTTGTTGTACTTTTTTAAAAATGTGTGTGTGTGTGTGTGTGTGTGTGTGTGTGTGTGTGTGTGTGTGACTATGTAATATTAATGTCTGGCCTGAAACATCATAGGTAGATCAGGCAGGTTTCAAACTCACAGAGATTCCTCCTGCCTCTGCCTCCTGAGTGCTGGGATTAAAGATGTGTGCCACCATGTCCTGCAATTTTCCCATACTTTTTTAACAGGGAGTGGAGGGAATGAATTACTGACGCATCTATGACTTCATATCTTGAAAACATCACTGTGTGAAATCATTTGGTCACAAAGCCTCACAAACACTATATCATTCCACGTATGTGAGGAAGACCAGAGGATCAGGAAGCACAGTGGTGGAGAAGAGAGAATGATGATATAGTTGAGCGGGTTTAGACTTTCTGCTTGATAGGATGAAAGGTCCTGGAGATGAACAGTGACGGTGGTTGAACATTGTCCACTTATTTAATGCACTTAAGACAGCAAACTATATTCTGACAAGGTTTTGAAAGTGCTTCTCCTGTGGACTTGGTCAGACCCGGTTAGCAAGCCCTCCCCCACAGTCCAGTGCTGGCCTATCATTGGCCTCCCCTGTCTGCCGAGCCAGCTCTGTTTGTCTCCATCCGCTGGGCTCGCCCTTCTCTCCGCTGTCCCTGGCTCCAGGGCCCGGCCTGAGTTCCTCCTGTCTGGCAAACGTACTAAATCTAAATCAGCTCCTTTTGTGCTTTCATCAGATTGGCGCTCAGCACAGCCTCGTCCAGAGCTGGCTCAGAGCTCATCCTGCCTCCTCTTCCAATTACCTCTCTAGAAGGCGAGCCAGAGAGGCTTGAGTGCCTCCCTAAGCCCACTCAGCAGGTTCTTTGGACTGCCCCCCTCTTCCCTGCTCCCTGAGCCTTGCTGGAGGGGGTGTGAAAGGAGATGCAGCCGGACAGAAGCCCTGACATGCAAAGAATGGAAATGCTGTCATTAATCTCGCTCCCTTGATATCGTCCCAAGCAAATTCTTCAAGGGACTCTTGGAAGGTGGAGAAACTATCCCTACATTTATATGGAAGAATAAACAGAAAATAGCAAGCAAAAAAAAAAAATTTTTTTAAAGGAAGTGCAACAGAAGAAATTTGTCTTGTTAATATCAGACTGCTATGGCTGTTTAAGCAGCAGTGGAGTGACCATGAGCTTGAACACGGGGCTCAGCACATTCGTGTGCGCGAAGCTGAAGTCCCACTACAGTCAACGTGGTGGAATAACTTTTTGCTTGGACCAGTAAAGGAGAAAGGAGAACGGCAGGGGCGGAGTCCTCACACAGACCCTGCCTCTGCCTCCAGCCCTCCTGGTTCAGCCTTGTGGTTAAAGGAGGACAGGGGATGCTGTTTGGTGGCCTCTAGTGTAGAGCGGGGAAAAGAAAGTTCTCTCTTGGTAGAGATCTGCAGCCCGCCGCAGGACATCTTGGGGGAGTAGCACAGAGAGCACCCCAAACATTTTTAGGAAGATGTGTGGACAGGTGGAGTGGATAGACGGTTAGAGACGTCTCTCTCAGTCTCAGGTTTGAGGGGCTGATTGTCTGTACCAGTTAGCTGGAGGCAGCTGTGTCCCCGCAGGCTGGAGAACATGATAGAGCTGGAGACAGCTGAGAAGGCCTCAGATCCTCCGCTGTGGCATCTGCGCCTAGAAGGCAGTACTCAGAGGTGAGGTTTGGTGACCCACATGTACTGCCTTCATGTAGACAGTTCACGCTTACACTTCCTTCTGAGAAGAGACAGTGAAAGAAATACTCATACATAACCCTACAACGGATAATAAAACGACAGGGGAAAAAACAGTATCGTTCAAAATCACACGACTGCAGTTTCCTAGGGCGATCCTAAGGAAATGCCACAAACAACAGAAATCTAACCTTAGTTCTGCAGGCTAAAGTCCCCAAAGCAAGTCAGGGGTCTCAGTCATGCTCCCTGAGACTGAGCCCTTTCTGGCTTTCCTGTGGTGGTCGTTCCTTCCTCATGGTAACCTGTGGCTTGCTGCTGTCACCTGGCCCCCTGGATCAAGACCCACCATTCATCTCCACCTCACTGTCAGATCCCAAAGAAACCCAGGACAATGGCTGTGGTGACTATTAGCATACCAGCTGGGACAAAGGCTCCCAGGCTCACCCAGAACCTGTGGCTCCTCTCAGCTCTTCTCACCCGCTCCCACCCCTAAACCTCTCCAGCCTGTGGGTTCTGCTTCCTTTCCCCCAGCTTCTGATTCCTGTATAACCCTGACATCTTGGCTGTATGCTCTCTTGGCACCCCGTCTCTACAGACCCCTCTCTTAGTTCTCTCTCTCTCTCTCTCTCTCTCTCTCTCTCTCTCTCTCTCTGCCTCTGTGTGTGTGTGTGTGTCTGTCTGTCTGTCTGTCTCTCCTCCTCCTCCTCTCAAGGCCCGCTTCAGTGTGCTGGCCATGTCCAGTCTCCTACTTTCTTTCCCTGCTCTGGACTCTTCCAGATGCCTCTGACTGCTGTCTCCCTCATATCTACGATAAAATCTTTCTCCTCAACCATACCTTGGAACAATCATATTCTCATTTCATTCACTAATCATCTAGGCAAATGCTTGAGTTCTCAAGCTTCCGTTCACAGGTCCTGGCCTGAAATTTCAACAGATTGTCTGGGAGAGAACAACACGACTGAATGAAAAATAAAAAAAATAAACAAAAAGGAAAGGAAAAGGAAAATGAGACTGCTCCTAGATATGGTGGAGGAGAAAGTTTACTGTAGACACATGGGAGAGCATAGTCAGAGGCAGGGACAGGGACATCTGGAAGAGTCCAGAGTGGACATGTCCAGACTGAGCTGTACCATGTGCAGAGGGGAGAGAGGGAAACCAGGTGCCGCATCCAGGGGCCCAAAGGTACAAAGACAGTGGGAACCAAAATGTCTGGATTATACAGGGAAGGGGGAAGGAATGGAGTGTGCAATCAGGAGGGCCCTGTAACAGGTAGGGACTGAGGGATGATGGGAGAACCTTGCGGCCAGGTCCACTTCTATATAGGCATCTCTGCCACTTGTCCAGTGTTCGAAACCTAACAACAACCGTAACAAGGGGTACACATGGCAAGTGACTCTACAGTTGTTGGATGCTGTATAGGACAGTGGCCAGATGGCAGAGCGAGTAAACGGAGTGAGGTGGCGGCTACGGGGCCTTTGTGGTACAGGCCATGGCCCTTTTCCGGATGGTAGCCACTGAGAGGAGATTTTTGGCTTGTAACAGTTTATCCAGTTGTGCCCTTGTGAAGGGGCCCTTTTCTAAACACGCAGTGTATCTCAGTACCAAGGAAATGATGCTGTAAAGTCGTGATCAACATGGAAAGCAGTCATGGTACAATACTAAATGGAAAACCTCAGGCTATAAAAGCACAATGCAATTTGGGTCTTCTGGGGAGAGGCTTACACACAGCCTACACCTACAGCAGGAGGTATCTGGGGGGCAGAGGCAAGCTGCCCACACTCAGGTCAAAAGAGAGAAACTGCGGATGTTTTCCTTTCAGATTCCTCCATTCCTATGGTGTTTTAATGAACTCGTGTTCCTGGGCGGTGGCTTAAATTTCATAAATGAGTAAATAAAAAGACAACAAAAGGGAAAACAGCATTCCATTTCAGAGAGGCAAAGTGTTTACTATGCAGTAACAACGAAGAGGTGATAGCCCAAAGGAGAAGTGGATACATTTTTTTCCCCATTAAAATTTAAACACTTGCCAGGCAGTAGTGGCGCATGCCTTTAATGCCAGCACTCAGAGTCAGAGACAGATGGATTTCTGTGAGTTGGAGGCCAGCCTGGTCTACAAGGCAAGTAAGTTCCAGGACAGCCAGGGCTATTACACAAAGAAACTGTGTGTCTCAAAAAAAGCCAACAAACAAACAAACAAACAAAGAAAATTTAAACACATGAAGAATATAGTAAACAGAGGCAAGATCCTTAGACTATGCAATGGTATTACATTTTAATAAAGGAAATACTAGTACCATAAAAGAAAAATAGGCAATTGAAAAAAAAAACGCAAATGTTTAATAATAATAAAAAAAAAAAAAAGCTTATCCTCGCCCATCTGGACCAGAGACGGCAGGCAGACACTGCAGTCTCCACACCCTGCCCCCACACCCATTTGCCCAAGGCTCCAGCCACTTCCTGAGACTCAGAGACCAACCCCCAGCTCCCATCTGGACCAGAGGTGAGTGCCTAGGGTTACAGTCAGAGGCAACTGCCCCTGGGTCCCACCACTGGACATAGGCCATCCCGGGAGGACCTGACCAACTTGGCCCCAGTTTCCAGCAAATCGGCGGGCCCTGCAGGAAGACTCCCCTTTTCCAAGACTGCAGGCAGACCCTGCAGTCTCCACACCCTGCCTCCACACCCATCTGTCAGAGACCCCAGCCACTTCTTGAGAATCAGAGACCAGCCCCCAGCTTCCATCCTGCCCTGGAACTCCCATCTGGACCAGAGACCAGAGGAACTCCCATCTGGACAAGAGGAGCTCCCATCTGGACAAAATAAGGAAACCCCAGGGACTTCTCCAGACTCAGAGTCGAGCCCCCCAGCTCCTATCCGGGCAGCACTCTCACCTGGACCAGAGCTCCCATCTGGCCCAGAGCTTCCATCTGGACCAGAGAGAGGCTCCCAAAATCTGTCAGCTTTCTCTGGACCAAGTACACTGATAAGACCAAGAATGAACCCATGAGGAGATGGGCAGACGTCAAGGCAGAAGAACATACAACAAAATAAAGAACAATACAGCATCACCAGAACCTAGCCCTTCTCCAACAGCTAGACCTGAACATCATGGAATGGAAGAAGAAGAAGAAAACAACCTTATAAGTAACATCATGAAGAGGCTAGAGCCTTATATAGAAGAAATCAAAAATAAAGTAGAGGAACAGACAAACAAAAAATGGGAAGAATGCTATAAAAAAAAAAAAAAAAAACTAGAGGAAAGGACAATTAAAGCAGAAGAAAACAATAAGTCCTTGAAAGAAAATCATGAAAAAGCAAGGGAGGCAGTCCAAGACCTGAAGAGGGAAATAGAAAAAATGAAGAAGACACTAGCAGAAGGAATGCTGGAAACAGAAAATCTGAGTAAACAGAAACTTCAGAGGCAAGTATAACCAACAGAATGCAAGAGATGGAAGAGAGGATCTCTGGTGTTGAAAATATGGTAGAAGAAATAGATTCATCAGTGAAAGAAAACACTAAAACCAACAAAGTCATGACCCAAAATGTCCAAGAAATTTGGGACACCGTGGAAAGACCAAACCTACGAATAATAGGGATAGAGGAAGGAGAAGAATACCAACTCAAAGGCACAGAAAATATATTTAACAAGATCATAGAAGAAAACTTTCCCAGCTTAAAGAAGGAAATGCCTATGAAGATACAAGAAGCCTATAGAACACCAAACAGACTAGACCCAAAAAAAAAGTCCCCTCGCCACATAATAGTTAAACAACTAAATGTATAGAATAAAGGAAGAATATTAAGGGCAGCAAAGGAAAAAGGCCAAGTGACTTATAAAGGAAAACCCATCAGAAAAACATCCGATTACTCAATGGAGACTTTGAAAGTCAGAAGGACCTGGACAGATATATTGCAGACACTAAGAGACCATGGAAGCCAGCCTAGACTAATATACCCAGCAAAACTTTCAATCATCATAGATGGAGTGAACAAGACCTTCCAAGACAAAACCAGATTTAAACAATACTTATCCACAAACCCAGCCCTACAGAAAGCACTACAAGGAAAATTCCAACCTAAGGAAGGCAGATACACCCATGAAAACACAGGTAATAGATAACACCACAGCAGTAAACCCCAAAGAAGAGAAGTACACACACACTACCACCAAAATATAAAAATAATAACAGTAACGAACAATCACTGGTCATTAATATCCCTTAATATCAATGGACTTAATTCACCTATAAAAAGACACAGACTAACAGAATGGATACAAAAAAAGGACCCACGTTTCTGCTGCATACAAGAAACACACCTCAAATTCAAAGACAGACACCTCCTAAGAATAAAAGGCTGGGAAAAGATTTCCAATCAAATGGTCTTAAGAAGCAAGCTAGTGTAGCCATCCTAATATCCAGCAAAATAGACTTCAAACTAAAATCAATCAAAAGAGATGATGAAGGACATTACATACTCATCGCAGGAAAGATCCACCAAGATGAAGTCTCAATTCTGAACATTTATGCCCCAAACACAAGGGCACCCACATATGTAAGTGAAACATTACTAAAGCTTAAACACATACAAAACCCCACACATTAATAGTGGGAGACTTCAACACCCCACTTTCATCTCTGGACAGATCGGCCAAATTGAAACTTAACAGGGACATAATGGACTTAACTGATGTTATGGATCAAATGGAATTAATCGATATCTACAGAACATTCCACCCAAACAAAAAAGAATATACCTTCTTCTCAGCACCCCATGGAACCTTCTCTAAAATCGACTACATAGTTGGCCACAAAGCAAATCTCAACAGATACAAAACAATTGGAATAACCTCCTGTGTTCTATCAGACAACCATGGTTTAAAGTTAGATTTCAACAACAGAAAAAACTACAGAAATCCTACAATCTCGTGGAAACTGAATAATACTCAACTGAATCACCAATGGGTTAAAGAAGAAATAAAGAAAGAAATTAAAGACTTCCTAGAGATCAGTGAAAATGAATACACCACATACCCAAACTTTTGGGATATTATGAAAGCAGTGCTAAGAGGGAAATTCATAGCACTGAATGTCCACATAAAGAAGCTGGAGAAATCTCACACTAGAGACTTGACAGCACACTTGAAAGCCCTTGAACAGGAAGAAGCAAAGTCTCCCAGGAGGAACAGAAGCCAGGAAAATTATCAAATTGAGAGCTGAAATCAATAAAATAGAAATAAAGAGAACAATACAAAGGATTAATGAAACAAAGAGTTGGTTCTTTGAGAAGATCAACAAGATAGACAAGCCCTTATCCAAACTAACCAAAAGACAGAGAGAGAGCATCCAAATTAACAAAATCAGAAATGAAAAGGGGGACCTAACAACAGACAATGAGGAAATCCAGATTATCATCAGGTCATACTTCAAAAACCTCTACTCCACAAAACTGGAAAATCTAAAAGAAATGGATAATTTTCTGGATAGGTACCACATACCTAAGTTAAATCAAGACCAGATAAACCATTTAAATAGTCCAATAACCCCTAAGGAAATAGAATCAGTCATTAAAACTCTCCCAACCAAAAAAAAGTCCTGCAGAATTCTACCAGATCTTCAAAGAAGACTTAATACCAATACTCTTTAAATTGTTCCACACAATAGAAGCAGAAGGTATATTGCCAAACTCCTTCTATGGGGCTACAATTACCCTGATTCCTAAACCAAACAAAGATGCAACAAAGAAAGAGAACTACAGACCGATCTCCCTCATGAACATTGATGCAAAAATACTCAATAAAATTCTGGCAAACAGACTCCAAGAACACATCAAAACAATTATCCACCATGATCAAGTAGGCTTCATCCCAGGGATGCAAGGTTGGTTCAACATACAAAAGTCCGTCAATACAATACACCATATAAACAAACTCAAGGAAAAAAAAACCACATGATAATCTCACTAGATGCAGAAAAGGCATTTGACAAAATCCAACACCCCTTCATGATAAAGGTCTTGGAGTGACAGGAATACAGGGAACATACCTAAACATAATAAAGGCAATGTACAGCAAGCCAACAGCCAACATCAAATTAAATGGAGAGAAACTCAAAGCAATACCACTAAAATCAGGAACAAGGCAAGGCTGTCCCCTCTCCCCATACTTATTCAATATAGTACTTGAAGTTCTAGCCAGAGCTATAAGACAACATAAAGAGATTAAGGGGATACAAATTGGAAAGGAAGAAGTCAAGCTCTCCCTATTTGCAGATGACATGATAGTATACATGAGTGACCCCAAAAATTCAACCAAGGAACTGATACAGCTAATTAAAAACCTTCAGCAACAAAGCAGGATACAAGACCAACTCAAAAAAATCAGTAGTCCTCCTATATACAATAGACAAATAGGCTGAGAAGGAAATAGAGACACATCACCCTTTACAATAGCCACAAATGATATAAAATACCTTGGGGTTACGCTAACTAAGCATGTGAAGGACCTATATGACAAGAACTTTAAGTCCCTGAAAAAAGAAATTGAAGAAGATGTCAGAAAATGGAAAGAGCTCCCATGCTCATGGATAGGCAGGATTAACATAGTAAAAATGGCGATCTTACCAAAAGCAATCTACAGATTCAACACAATCCCCATCAAATTACCAACACAATTCTTCACAGATCTGGAAAGAATAATACTCAACTTCATACGGAAAAACAAAAAACCCAGGATAGCCAAAAGAATCCTGTACAATAAAACAGCCTCTGGAGGCATCACAATCCCCGACATTAAGCTCTACTATAGAGCTACCATAATAAAAACAGCTTGGTACTGGCATAAAAACCGACATGTGGACCAATGGAATCGAATTGAAGATGCTGACATTAACCAGCACATCTATGAACATATAATTTTTGACAAAGAAGCCAAAAATGTACAATGGAAAAAAGAAAGCATCTTCAACAAATGGTGCTGGCATAACTGGATGTCAATGTGTAGAAGGCTGCAAATAGATCCATATCTGTCACCATGCACAAAACTTAAGTCCAAGTGGATCAAAGACCTTAACATAAATCCAGTTACTCTGAACCTGATAGAAGAGAAAGTAGGAAGTACTCTTGAATGCATTGGCACCAGAGATCACTTTCTAAATATAGCACAGACACTGAGAGAAACAATCAATCAATGGGACCTCTTGAAACTGAGAAGCTTTTTAGAGCAAAGGACATGGTTAACAAGACAAAGCGGCAGCCTACAGAATGGGAAAAGGTCTTCACCAACCTCATATCTGACAGAGGGCTGATATCCAGAATATATAAAGAACTCAAGAAATTAGACATCAAAATGCCCAACAGTCCAATTAAGAAATGGGCTATAGAACTAAATAGAATTCTCCACAGAGGAAGTTCAAATGGCTGAAAGACATTTAAGGAATTGCTCAACATCCCTAATTATCTGGGAAATGCAAATCAAAATGACTCTGAGATACCACCTTACACCTGTCAGAGTGGCTAAGATCAAAAACACAGAAGACAGCTTATGCTGGAGAGGATGTGGAGCAAGGGGAACTCTCCTCCACTGCTGGTGGGAATGCAAGCTTGTACAGCCACTTTGGAAATCAATATGACGCTTCCTTAGAAAATTGGGAATCCATCTCCCCTAAGACCCAGCTGTAGCACTCTTGGGCATATACCCAAGGAATGCTCAATCATACCACAAGGGCATTTGCTCAGCTATGTTCGTATCAGCTTTGTTTGTAATAGCCAGAACCTGGAAACAACCTAGATGCCCTTCAACTGAAGAATGGATAAAGAAAATATGGTATATATACACAATGGAGTACTACTCAGCAGAGAAAAACAATGACATCATGAGGTTTGCAGGCAAATGGATGGATCTAGAAAAAAATCATCCTGAGTGAGGTAACCCAGACTCAGAAGGACAAACATGGAATGTACTCACTCATAGGAGGATACTAGATGTAAAACAAAGAAGACTAGACTGCTACACAACTCCAGGGAGGCTACCTAGAAAATGGGACCCTAGGAAAGACACAGGGATCACCCAATGACAGAGAAATGGATGTGATCTACATGAACAACCTGGATGACAGTGGGAGTAATGAAGGGCAAGATTTGAGGGAAAAAAAGCTTAGGGGAGCAGGAGATCCCAGCTGGATCAAGAACAGAAAGGGAGAACAAGGAATAACAGACCATGATAAATGAAGACCACAAGAGAACAGGAATAGGCAGAGTGCTGGAGAGGTCCCCAGAAATCCACAATGATATATCCTCTGTAGACTGCTGGCAATGGTCGAGAGAAAGCCTGATCTGACCTAGTCTGGTGATCAGATGACTAAACACCCTAACAGTCGTCTTGGAACTCTCATCCAATAACTGATGGAAGTGGATGCAGAGATCCTCAGCCAGGCCCCAGGTGGAGCTCCAGGTGTCCAACGGTTGAGAAAGAGAAGGAACTGCAAGAGTGTGAATTGTTGAATCCAAGATTGCAAAAAGCACAGGGACAAATAGCCAATCGAATGGAAGCACATGAATTATGAACCAATGGCTGAGGAGCCCCCAGCTAGATGAGGCCCTCTGGATAAGTGAGACAATTGAATAGCTTGATCTGTTTGGGAGGCACCCAGTCTATAGGACCCGGATCTGTCCTTAGTGCATGAGCTGGCTGTTTGGAACCTTGGGCTTAAACATGGACACATGCTCAGTCTGGAAGGAGGGGACTGGACCTGCCTGTACTGAATCCACCAGGTTTAAATGAATCCCCAGGTGTGTCTTGGTCCTGGAGGAGATGGGAATGGAGGGGAGGGGATGGGGGGAAGGTAGGGGTAGGGGCGGAACGGGGGAGGACAGGGGAACCCATGGCTGATGTATAAAATTAAAACACATAATAATAATAAAATAAAATAAAAAGCTTATCCTCATTGGTAACCAAAATTGTACCATTAAAAACAGCAAGAAGCCAGGTGTGGTGGTGCCCATTTGTAATCCCAGCAGTTGGGACTCTGAGACAGGAGGATTGCCACTAGTCTGAGACTAGCCTGGGTGACAGAAAGAGTTCCAGGCCAGCTGAGGACACAGGGAAACTGCCTAAAAAAACAACCCCAAACTACCAATAAACATAAGCTACTGTTTGTTTACAGCAGTTCTCAATGCGGAGGGCACAACCCCTTGGAGTGTCAGATATCCTTCAGATCAGTTATTTGTATTGAGATTCATAACAGTAGCAAAATTACAGTTATGAAGTAGCATCAAAATAATTTAATGGTTGGGGGGCACCATGGCATAAGGAACTGTATTAAAGGGTCACAGCGTTAGAAAGGTCGAGAACCACTGATCTAGATCATACAAGAACATAAACTAAGAATGAAAATTGGATTAGTAGTGTAATTGAAGAATCAGATAATCTAATCTGGAGGCATCTCGAACTTTCTCAGAATCTTCAGTCTGTACTGAATGCTGCCCCCGCTTGCTTTATGATGCATCCAGGCTGCTCAGTGCATTCCACACAGCCTTTTCTATCTCCTGGTTCTTGGTCTGTCTGACATTTGTTACAGCTGCTGCCAGTAGTGAACCAGCCAGGGGCATCAGGCCAGAAAGATGACATCATTCAAAGAGCTTGGGAGTGTCGGAGGTCCTTGAGAACCAACACAGGTCTAGAGAAATACACCAGAGAAGATGAACTCGAAGGACACTCAGGGTGATTCTTAAAGTGTGTAATTAATCTTCTGCATAGCTATCAAATGAGTTACAAAACTGGCTTATATGTATATAATTTTCAAATTGCATGAATGAGTGTGTGTGTGTGTGTGTGTGTGTGTGTGTGTGTGTGTGTGTGTTCTCAACACAGAGGTCACAATTTTGTATGTCTACAAGTGTTTTGCCTTTGTGATTTTACATGTCTAAGGATATTAGACAAGAGCATGGGGTCACCTGGAACATGGTTGAAAGCCACAGTGTGGTTGCTAGAAACTGAACCCCAGTCCTCTTCTTAATCATTGGTCCATTTCACCAGGCCTTGCTAGGCTTACTGAATGTGTGGTTCAGGAGAAGCTGTACAACTCCCTTGATATAAACCACATCCTCTCAAAAGCCAGCCACCTTTACCTTGTACCTGTGCTTAAAGTTGTCCCACTGTTTCCACATTTCCCATCCTACTTCACTTCCCAAAATTTCCCCTGGCATCATTCAAGTTCATTTGCAGCTACAAGAGTTTGGGCAGATTTCTCATTTGTTTCAAAGACTTATTGGGTGTGGCAGCCTGCCTGTTGGCAAGCTTCAAGTACTTGCAACATCATCATATGAGCTGTTTGTCCAATCTTGATCTGTTCTGCAGCTCCAGAATTTGGGGATTAGAAAAGAGCCGTCATTGTGCTTCAAGTGCCTGGTGCTGTAGCCATCTGGGGCCTGTGGATGGTGCTGTAGCCATCCTGGAGTCTGTGGATGATGCTGTAGCCATCCTAGAGTCTGTGGATGGTGCTGTACCTATCCTAGAGTCTGTGGATGGTGCTGTACCTATCCTAGAGTCTGTGGATGGTGCTGTACTCATCCTGGGGTATGTGGATAGTGCTGTCAGTGCTGGGAACCCTGCCCTGCAGGCTGCAGGAGGCCATTACCTCCAATCATTTGCTCTATGCATGCTGTAGCTGCCTCCTCTTCTGGTCAGCATCAAGTAGCCAAACAAGTCATTACTGTCAGAGCGGAGGTGGAAACCTGGGCTGCCTTCACAGCCACCTCCTGGCCAGATGTCTCAGCAACTGGAGGACCCCCTTGGAGATCTCTGCTACCCAAGAGAGTCCCTTCCTTCTATCACCATGGATGCTGTATAGATTGACTGTGGAGCTGACATGGAGGAGTGTCATGGATGGGGTATCATCCATCTCAGTCACCAAGTCTGGCTTTCCAGATTTCTGTCAGTTCTAGGTCAGCCTGAATTTCCTGCATATATTTTGGAGGCACTGTTGACCTTCTTCCAGTGCCCTGGAAGAGATGCTTCAAGCCTTGGCCATTTGCATTATTGCTTTCTAAAGTATGTGGGTCATTTCTTATTTAATTTTTTTATACAATATATTTTGATCACATTCTTTCCCTTCCCTCAGCTCCTCTCAGATCTTCCCCACCTCCCTACCCATATAACTTCATGTTTCTCTCTCTCTAAAACTAATCCCAAAACCAAAACAAACATTTTAATAAAGGAAATACTAGCATCATAAAAATATATCCCAAATAGGCAATTAGAAAAAAACCCAAATGTTAAATAATAAAATGATTATCCTCACCGGTAACCAAAACTGTGTCATTAAAAACAGCAATAAATGTCATCAACCACATGAACAGACTGAAAGGCAAAAACTACATAATCATATGAGCAGAGGTAGAAAAGGCCTTTTACAAAATCCACGATAAAATGTCCTTCGTGATAAAAGTCCTGGAGAGACTAGGGATATAAGGAGCATACCTCAACATAATAAAGGTAATGTACAGCAAACCCACAGCCAACATCATCCTAAACAGAGAGAAACTTAAATGAAGCAATTACACTAGAACCAGGAACAAGACAAGGATGTCCACTTTCTCCATACCTATTCAGTGTGTGGGTCCTTCTCGATTGCCTGTGTTCTGGTTCTGGCTGCTTCAGGGCCTCTAGATATGCTACTTTTTTTTTTTTTTAAATTTTTCCAACTATTTCCTCTTGTCATTTATCTCTTCATTAATGAAAAGTTGCACTCAGACTACCTATGCCCGACACTACCAATGGCCTAGTCCCTCCATTCTTACTGGCATGCCCTCTGGCTCTTTACAAGACAGAACATCTTTGAAGCTCACAGTCACCCCAAAACCATTCATCTCAACTCAGTGAATCAACAAGTGCTTTCAAATGAGATGGAGAGTGCTCTTCAGCTCATGTCCTCTCCGGGTGATTGTGTGACTCCGATTACATTTAGAGTCGGTGACAGGAAATAAGCCACGCAGACTAATTATAAAATTCTTAGGATCTGCTTTTGATTTGCACGTGCCTGATGTGGTAAAGAAGCAGGAAACAAACTGAAAATAGATCTGGCTTTGGCTCTCCCACTAAATATTCACATGGCCTAGAAAATCATATTTGGTCTTTCTGGGTCTCAGTTTTTCCTCCTCACTCAAAGAAATGTGTGTGAGCCTCCACGTGCCAGTGGTTATATTAACCTCAGGTAAGGAACAAAGCCCAACCTCTGCTGGCAGAGAAAAGAAAAAATAGTCGGGCAAATAAAAAGGAACAAAGGCTAAAAACCATAGGAAAGGAAAGGAAGGGAAGTTGGAAGGAACCAGTGAATACATTTTCATAAATTTTAAAATAGAGCGAGTGTCTCTCAAATGGTTCCTTGAGCCACAGCGGCCCCTGCCAGGTGCTGCATGGCCAGACTTCATTGACTTTTCTGGTCCTCGTGTACAGTGCGCTGCCCTTGCTCTTTCGGCCCTGACTCCCTGGTCTTCCCTTTCCTCCTGGATCATGACAACCCCATGCCCCACTCAGAGTCTTGGTACGTGTTGCCCCCTGTGCTTGGGATGACCCCATGTCCCCAGATGTCCTGGCTTTCATTTCATCCATACTTTTGCTCAAGTGTCTCCTCATAAAGAACATCTCTGTCTCAAACAGCTCTCTGTCTCTGGATTCCTATCTTTATTTCTCTTGCCTTCTCCTTTCTGAGCATCGACTTTCTCCTGAAATAATGTCTCTTCCTTCATTTGTTCTCAGTGTTGTGAATGTAAATTCCATGGCAAAGATGAGTCTACAGCCATAGCTGCTAAGGCCAGGCCTGAAAGGAGGTCAGGTGATTTTTCAGACCTAAGCTGCTGGCTACAGGATTTGGGGACTCAACCCAAAGCAGTTTTGTGACTGTATACCGCTTCTGCTCTGCTAGGGTTTGGTGTAGGAAGAGGCCTTGGGCAGAATGTGAATCTTGGTCCACATCCCTGTTCCTCCTTCTACTAGCTAAACTTCCAGTGCAGAAAGAGAACTTGGAGTCTGCCACAGGAAGCTGAGAATATAGGTTGGTGCATACTGAGGTCTTTGAAACTGTCCAGAGAAACCAAAGAATTAGAGACAAAATTCTGCTTTCCCGATGCTAGAGAGCAAAACATTCTAGAACCAGGAATTGCATACTCAGATGTCTACAAGTAGGTGAATCTGTAAGGAACAGGAGCAGACAGAGTCAGGGGACAGCTCTCCCCTTCACGTCTTCCATCAGAGACTGAAAAGAGCCCAGTGTGAGCCTCTGCACTGGCTTCTTGGCCAGCCAGCCAGCAGTGGCCTTCAAGATGCTCCAAGCCGCTGAGAGAAGCTGGTGATCACCCATCAGAGTAGTAAGACATCTCCGAGCACATGAAGCTAGAGGACACAAATATGCCACAAAAGCATTAGCATGTGTGCCACCAACAGGACTTACTTTAAAAGGGTTTCACACCAGGCGGTGGTGGTACACGCCTTTAATCCCAGAACTCGGGAGGCAGAGGCAGGTGGATCTCTGTGAGTTCGAGGCCAGACTGGGCTACCAAGTGAGATCCAGGAAAGGCTCAAAGCTACACAGAGAAACCCTGTCTTAAAAAAAAAAAAAAAAAAAAAAGGTTTCACCCAAGTGCAATGACATGGGACCTTTTGGGAGGGATCCAAGAGGTGAACCTCAGATCTGCTGAGCAAGTGCCCTATGGGATGAGATACAGCTCTAACCATGACTTTAAATTACATCAAATAGCCAGTCTTCTAGACTAAACTGCTCTAATTCTCCAATTTTTTTGTTTTGTTTTGTTTGTTCGAGACAGGGTTTCTCTGTGTAGTCTTGGTGCCTGTCCTGGATCTTGCTCTGTAGATCAGGCTGGCCTCAAACTCACAGAGACCCACCTGCCTCTGCCTCCCGAGTGCTGAGATTAAAGGCGTGCACCACCATAGCCCAGCTAATTCTCCATTTTTTGATGTGAGCAATCAACTGAAGCAGTAATTATTGATGTGTTGGCTCCATTTATAAAACAAATCTTTCTTAGAAGCATTTTATGTTGGTATTAGAATATACATTTGTATTGTATTAGAATTAAATGGTTCTAATGGAATGTTAATCAAACTGATTCCAACAAAGAATTAACTTGGTTTTGGTCACTCTATCATAGTAAAGCTTCTGGAAGTTGATTTTTAACAAAGCAAAGCATTTGATATTATTGTAACTGTTATTAAAATGTAAGTAATAATTTCAAAACTAAAGACAGTTTCTTGCTTCATGGTTTCTATTATTAGCCAAATTTTTGGAATTTTTATGCCTTTGAAAAATATTTTTCAACTCATGTACCTTATAATTATATTAAAAGGTTAAGTGTCTCTAAATTTTGGCTTCACTTTGAACATAAACAATTTAAAATTTTCAGTTAATGCACTCAAAAACTGTAAAGGATTACTTAAATTTTGTAGCTTTAAAAGAATTGCAAGTTATTAAAAACAAAGGCCCTAAACAGAAACATTTATTTACCTATTGGGAAAAAAAAAACTAAAAAAAATGGAAAAAAAATCAAACAAAACAGTTTTAACTCTAAAGGTACCTTGGAATATCTCTACTATGAAAAGAATCTTTTTCTAAAATGCTGCAAAATAAACACCACACAATGTAAGTTTCCATTTTCACCATTTTTAAAAACACTGCTTGGTGATGTGAGCCACATTTGTGTTGTTTGGTAACTGACCTCCAGACTTTCTCCTCATGCAAAATCGAAACTCTATACTCGTTGTTAACCAATTTCCACTCATGCATAGCCTCTGGCAACCACCATCTATTTCTCCATCTCTGTGAATTTGATATCTGCAGCCCCTTTGTGGACTTCTATGCATATCTTTTTGTGACTAGGTTGCTTTGCTTAGCACAACAATGTAGCCTGTGTCCAAGCTTCCCTTTTGTTCACATTGAACAAGACTCCCCTGAATGCATGCACCCCACTGCCTTTCTAACCATCTGTTGATAGACATGCAGGTTGTCTCTATTTTTTGGTGATTTGAATAATGCTTTCTGTGAACATGAATTTGAGATGTGCCTTTCAGTTATTCTGGCTGTGTACCAAAGTGGTTTGTGAATCAAAGAGAAATCCTACATTTAGTTCAGTCCAGTGGCTACACCATTTAGCTCCCATTTATGATAAAGGTTCCAGTTTTTCCACATCTTTTCTAACACTTATCAGTGTCTGTTTTGTTTTGTTTTTATTCTAACCTCCCCTCATCTCATATCTTTAAAAATGCCATTGGAATTTTGATAGGGTTCCTTGTTGAATCTGTAGATCCTTTTGCAAGTCCTGACATCTGTGTAATATTAGATCTTCAACTGTTTGTTCGTGAGCTTTTGTTCTCTTTAATTTCATTTAGCATGTTTTATACCTTTCATTGCACATGTCACTTGCTTGTGTATAAAAAGGTATTTTACTATTTTGGATTCTATGTTAAGTTGATTTATTTTCTTAGTCTCCTTCTCAGATTATTCTATCTTGATGAAGAGAAAATGAATTTTGTGTGTCTGTTTTATATCTTACAATTTTGCTGAATTTGTTTATGGGTTGAAACAGGATGTGTAAATATGTCCCTATATTCACGTGAGTACATATGTGTATATGTATGAGTAATGTTTTATCCATGCTTTCAACAAATAGAAATGATGCTTCCTTTTAATTTTTTCTGCCTTTTCTCTATTTTTCTTGTCTGATTCCTCTGTCTGGGACTTTCAGTTGAACCCAATTAATGTAAATAGGGGCTCTTGTCATAGCCCTTATCTTTGACCATGATGCTAGCTGTCTGTTTTCATACGGACTCTACATTATATTCATGTCATTTCCTTCCGTTTTTACTTTCATGATTCTTTTTCATAAAAAGGCATAGAATTTTGTCAAATATTTTTTTTCTGACTGCATCTACATTGAGGACACTGAAGATTAAATGTTTTCTTGTTGTGTTTGTCTGGCTTTGGTATTAAGAGGAATTTACAATTGGGGGAACAGTGGATCCTGGGCTTTCCTTAGAGTGGCATCTTCATGACTAGCTCCACCCACTTGCTAGTTACATGTCTAGTCACAGTCTTGGTAGATTGTGTTTCTAGAAATTAACACATTCTTTGCTGGGTAGCCGGTTTACATAAGCTTGTAACCCTTGGAAGTCCCTAAAATCAGTTGCAGTGCCCGTTTTCCTTTTGCTTTTAGTTACTTGGGTCTTCTCTAGCCCTCATAGTCCAACTAACGTTCGGATGCTTTTGTTGATGCTTACAAAGAACAAAGTCTTGCCTTGTTAACTCCACTGCTTTTCTGGTCTCACTTTGTCTTTTTCTAATCTTGATTATATCCTGTTTCAGCTTTGGGTCCATCTTTTTCTGACCTATACAATGTCAACTTCAGCTTTTTACTTAATATCTTCCCTTTAGTGTGTTAACATGCTGTAAGTTTCCTTCTTGCTGATGATTTTATCCCACGACCTGCTGCTTCCTTCTCATCTTCTTAAGGTAGTTTCTGATTTCCCTTGTAATTTCTCCTCTAGTCTCCTGGCTGTTTAAACATATGCTGCTTCGTTTCCAATATTCATGTTATCTTTCCAGTTTCTCAATGCTAGTAATGACTAGTTTCAGTTCATCCTGACTGGGTATGACTTCAATCTTCTTAATTTGCTGAGAGCTTAATTTGTTTGTGGCCTAACATATGTTCTGGTTGGGAGAACATTGCACGTGTACCTGAGAATAATGTACATTTTACTCCTGTTGGGTGGATGCTCTTTTGTTAGGTCTAACTGTTCTTTGGTGTTGTTCGTTTTCCTGGTTTGCTCATTGAGCATCTACAATGTTATTTCCTCACCATGAAAGAGGAGGAATGTAAGTTTCCTGCCATTTTTGTACATCTGGCTAATTCTCCCTTCGATTTCACCAGCATTTGTTTTATACATTTAGAAAATCTGATGCATGTTCATATTTATTTTATCTCCATGGTAAATCAATCTTTTAACCATTTTATACTATCTGTGCTTGTCTTTTGTAAGTCTTTAACTTAAAATATATTTTGTGTGGTACTTGTGCATATGCTTATGATTTTTGTGGGATTTTTCTCCTACCTACTCACTTTTGCTGTGTTGAAGCTCACACCTAGGCCCTGTCACATGCTAAGCAAGTGTTCTGCCACTAAGCAATCCAGCCACTTTAATGTCCTTAGGTATAAAGTGAGTTTTGACGAGGTACTCTTTTTCTTGTTTTTATTAGTTCTTTGCAAGTCCCATAGAGTGTATTTTAATCATATTCACTCCCTCCTCCCCATTTTTCCAGCTCCCTTTCTCCTTCCCTACCCACCCAAATTTGTGTCCTTTTTTCTTAACTCACCAGTACAGTTTGTGCTAGCCATGTACTCTTGGGTGTGAGGCCTTTGCTGGAGTATGGTCAGCCAATGAGGAGACACACCCTTAAAGAGAATGTCTCCATCCTTTGCTTTCTGCAGCTATCCATTGCCAATCGCTCCTTACCTGGGGTTGGGACTTGGCACTCACCTCCACTCTCCATGTAGACTTTTGTCAGCCTTGAGCTTGTGTGGGTCTTGTGTGTGCTGTCTCAATCACTGGGACTTCCTATGTACAACTGCCATGCTTTGGCTCTTACTGTCTTCTGCCCCCTCTTCCTCAATGGTCTCTGTTCTGGGGCAGGAACATTCAGCATTCCACAGTCTATTATTCTCTGTGACTTGACCAGTACTATATCTCCATGTTAACTGTTAACTACTGCAAAAAGAAGCTTTTTGGATGAGGGTTGAAATATGTACTAATCTATGGGTATAATGATGTCACTAGGAATCTGTTTAATATTATTTCTATGTAACAGAATAGCAGTATCAGTTTCTACCCTAGGGGCCTATGACCAGTCCATCTAAAGTTATTGGCTCTGATAATAGTGCCAGGTGTGGATTCCATCTTGTGGAGCAGGCCTTAAATCCAATCAGAAAGTGGTTGGTTACTCCCATGATGATCATGCCATTGGTGCATTGGTGGATATGTATTGCCAGGAAGGTCATTTTTGAAGCTCACAGGGTTTATACCTGGGTAAGACTGATGATTATTTCATTCCTCCAGTAGCGTGTGTAGCACCTTCTAAGACTATGAAACCTAACCAGCAGGGATGAAGCTTCCAGGTCAGTACCAGCTTGATTTCTCCATGGTCTGCAACCCAAGCATTGTGCTGACTTCAGCAACACAGTCTCACTGTTGAGTTCTGGGTGGTGAGCAGTGGTGTTAGCAATAGTCTTTAATGTTTGGGTGTCTATGGGACTTCACTTGCCAACAACTCCAGAAGAGGTAACCCATTCCAGGCACTGGACTTTTTATTTGATGTTCTACGGTGTCTAGTAGAGGCACTGTTGCCTCATTATAGGGTAATTATATCTAAACTCTTTTTATATGTGGATGTCTTTTAGGAAAAATCTACAATAGTAGGTTTTTGTGTGACTTTTTCTGAAGTGTCTTTCACCCAAATGACATGTGAAATGTCATTAATCTCTTCCTGTTTCCCTCCTCTACCCTACCTTCCCACCTCCCTCCACATTTAACACTTACTGCTCCACTATTCCCTGTTAACCCTTTCTACCACTTCATTCCAACTCCCCTTCTTAGAAATCCACCCAAACCCCTTTATTAATTCCTGTTCTTTATGGTATTCCAAAGGGAATATACATATCTGAAGACTCAGAGCTAATTCCCACCAATGAGAGAAAGCATGTGAAGTTCATTGTCTGGGTTGCCTCACTCAGCATGACTGTTTCCGCCATGATCTACTTACCTGCAGACTTCATAATTTCATTTTTCTTAACAGCTGAATAATATTCTGTTGTGTAACTGTAGCACATTTCCATTACCCATTGTCAGCTGATGGGTATCCAGGCTGCTTCCGTTCTAGGTACTGTAAATCGAGAGGAACACTTACTCATGATGGTCAGAGTGCAAACTGGTTCGATCACTATGGAGACCAGTGTAGAGGCTCTTCAAAAAGCTAGAACTAAATCTACCATGTGATCCAGCCATAGCACCCTTGGGCATGCACCCAAAGGACTCTATATCCCACTAAAGAGACACCTGAGTATCCACATTAATAGAGGACTTTAATCTAAATTTGATGAAATTGTAGATAGGGAAAATCATTGTTGCCTTTTTTTTTTTTTTTTTTTTGGTTTTTGTTTTCTTTATGTCTTGCAGGGTTTTTTTTGTGGGGGGGGGGCTCCAAGAAGAATATTTGATGGAGCTCCTATTTATAATCATATCCAGTGCTGAAATTGGATGAGACTGAGTAGGTCTATGATTTTTAAGGCATCTGCAGTCCTTTGCTGAACATATAGTTGATGAATCTATTGTATAAAAATAGACAATAGAAAGACATTCTGAGTGGAGGCACAAGATCGTGGCTCTAAAAATATTTGTGTTGACATAGTTCCTTAGTAATACACAACCAAATATATTTGGGGACAGCTCTATTTGGCAAAGTTTACTCTAAGTTCACTGGATACCTCAGCATCTATGGCAGATATTTTGTCCACTAACAACTTTGTGTTCTTCAAAGAAAAGTAAAATGATTTCAGGTTGATTTTCCATACATGGCAGCCATAAAGATATATACATAAGGCTACGTCATTAAACATGTATTCTTCAGTAGAACACTGTGCCACAGTATAAAAATTGACATGGCTAAGAAAATGACTAAAGTATAAGCATCTGCACAAAGAATAAATATTATACTAATGTTGAAACTCAGAATATGCAATTTTGGTAAATTGTGCGTATCTGTATACTTAAGCTTTATTTTTTATTTTTGAAGAAAACACTTTGAATACAATAATTTTACAGATTGCTAACAGAATATAATTAATTTGTTGGTTATTAAATACATATTTTCAAAACCATTTGCTTCCATAGCATTAGGCTCACTGCACATAAGTCATGTGCACACCTGTACTCTGAACATGGGCTCCTGAACCCCATGATTACTTTTCCTGGGCTCTGTTCCCAGAGAAGGCTGCCACCCACAGACCAAACTCACCATTGCCAGGAGAGGACTGAAGAGATGTCACAATACATGACAACCAGATAGAGAAAATACCCCCAGCTAGTTTGGGAATAGCCAAACTAATCCTGATGTGGAAAGGAAATTTTCACCCAGGCAATTTTCTATGAAGGGTTTTAGAAAATATGTCAGAATGTGAAAGACCGCACGGTAAGTGAAGGAAGGGTCATATAGACTCCTTTGGATCTACAAGTAAAAAGACGCAGAGTGGGTGTGTTCACCACAGCAGGTACCAAGCATATGCTGGACACATGGTAGGTCCTTTGTCCTTGCAACACTTGATGCAAAGTGTCTTGCAGTTCACACCTCAGAGGGGATGGCAGCTCAGCTGCTGCACTACCCAATCTTCCCAGGAGAGGGCGTGGAGAGCAGGACAACAACAACAATAACAACAACAACCCAAAGGTAAAGAATTTGTTCAACTCAACCAGCACAAAGGAAACTGTAACCAACTGGAATGTTTCAAATAAATGTGTTTGGGAATCATTTGGGAGCAGTGGTTAGCTAGAGGCCTCCTTAACTAGAGACCAGCATCCCTGACTCTGATGGGACCACCCCCCACCCCCCATCCTGGAACTCTGGAGTGGGATACAGATGGCACAGCTAATCAGATCGCCCTGCTACCAAGAGTGTATACATTATTCTCCCCACATTAAACACTCCATTTATGTCCAGCCCTCAAAAATTTGTTTCTTGGAAAAGGTCAAGAAAAGCAAACAGTGCTTGAATATAATTGAATTAGCTGTCCATCACTCACTGCCAGGAACAGAGGCAGGAAGACATTTGATGCAGGAAATCAGCTACAGTTAGCATAATGGGGTCTTTATGTCTCTAATTTGAATTTCTTCTTTCAAAATACTTCATTTATAGCTGAAGGAATGATTGCCAAGTGGACACCCATCTTACCATTTTATGGCAGCTTGCTCTTCTCAGGAGCAAATCTAGCAAACAAGGAGTGGTGTCCATCCCAGCAGAGGAGTCCTGTCCATCCTAGCAGAGGAGTCCTGTCCATCCCAGCAGGGGAGTCCTGTCCATCCCAGCAGAGGAGTCCTGTCCATCCCAGCAGGGGAGTGGTGTCCATCCCAGCAGGGGAGTGGTGTCCATCCCAGCAGGGGAGTCCTGTCCATCCCAGCAGAGGAGTCCTGTCCATCCCAGCAGGGGAGTGGTGTCCGTCCAAGCAGGGGAGTGGTGGTCCATCCCAGCAGAGGAGTCCTGTCCATCCAGCAGAGGGATTCCTGTCCGATCCCAGCAGGGGAGTGGTGTCCGTCCAAGCAGGGGAGTGGTGTCCATCCCAGCAGGGGAGTCCTGTCCATCCCAGCAGGGGAGTCCTGTCCATCCCAGCAGGGGAGTGCTGTCCATCCCAGCAGAGGAGTCCTGTCCATCCCAGCAAGGGAGTCCTGTCCGTCCCAGCAGTGGAGTCCTGTCCATCCCAGCAGGGGAGTCCTGTCCATCCCAACAGGGGAGTGGTATCCGTCCCAGCAGGGGAGTCCTGTCCATCCCAGCAGGGGAGTGGTGTCCATCCCAGCAGGGGAGTCCTGTCCATCCCAGCAGGGGAGTCCTGTCCATCCCAGCAGGGGAGTGGTGTCCATCCCAGCAGAGGAGTCCTGTCCATCCCAGCAGAGGAGGCACAGTGCAGGAGTTGGAGGCAGTTAGGTCACAGTGATTCAGAGCCAGGGAGCAGAGAGCTGTAAATGTGCTTAGCTAGCTTTCTTTTTGTGCAGTGAGGACCTCCTGCTGAGGGAATGGTACCTCTCTTGTTCAGGGCAGGTCTTCCCACTTTAACTGCCCCCTATCAAGCTCATACCTCCAGAGTATGCTCAGAGGCCTGTCTCCTAGAGATTCTAGAGCCTGCCAAGTGGCTCATCAATGCTGACTACCCCAGGTTCATCCTTTGTCAACTGGATACCCCCAATTATCACCCTGAAGTCATAACTGTTCACCCCTTGTCTTCATAGGCTCATGGGCATCTCATAAAAAGCAGAATGCATTCAGTCTAATTCCAAAAGTCCCCATAGCCTTTAAGAACTACAACAGCAAGTAACAGCCCAGTCTCTTCTGAGACGCAAAGCAATCTTGTACCGTGTTTAACGTCAAAGGACAAGTTGCATAGTTCTGATACAAAAGCACCGAGTAAATTGCCACTCCAAGAGGGAAGAATGGCGATTACATCAAGGAATGGCGGTTACACCGAGTCACGACTGAAACGTGCAGGGCAGGGGAACAAATCCTGCAGCCCTGAGGTAGCCATAGGCGAGGGCTCAGGAAGCTGGGACTCCACTTGGTTTGGCTATGCACACATCCCCCCTGTAACAGTGCATGTGGCAGCCTAAACCCTCAGCTGCACGTACTATGTGGACACAGCTTCTCTCAGAGTGCGACCTGTGTCCCCACTTATGTCAGGCTGCACACACATCTGCTTTAAACAATGGAAGTAAGCCACGCCCTTCTACAACCCCTTATAGTTTCTATACAAACATGTCCTAGAACACATACCCCAAACCAGGGAGATGGGCTGATCTGGCCTGAACTGGTTTGGGATGCAGCTGTCTTTGAGTCGTCCAGATCCTATAAGAAACCCCTCATTCACACTAAGGTAAGTAACCTCAATAAACTCATGGTTCCAGGTTGGACTTTGCTGGTGTCGCTACTTTGGTCCAGTGTGGATTCCCTATCAGGGGAGACATTTGCTCACATGGCCCCAGGAACAGCATCGCATAACAAAGGGTTCAGTCTGTTAGGACAGAGAAGTCGTGGCAGCAGGAAGTTGAGGTACTGAGCCATACAGCATCTTCAGTCAAGAAGCAGAAAGCGTCTGGTGTTTAGCGCGGTTTTCCTTCTTCTGTTCTAAAACACTAGCCTAGGTGATGGTGCTGCCCACATATAGGGTGAGTCTTCCTTCTCACCTCAGTTACTCTGGTTAAGATAATCCCTCACAGGGGTGCCTAGAGGCTGACCTCCTCGGTAATTCTAAATCCTGTCAAGTGGACCAAAAATATTATCCATCACATCCCGTTCTGTTCTCCTCCCTATTCTATGCATCTTCCAAACCGAATGTCACGAAGCCTCGTGCCATGCTGGGTGATGGAATGCTGTCATCCTGTAATTGATGATAAACTGCACCGTATTTCTGTGCTGCCATTGCAGAGGACAGAGAAGGCTGGTTTTGTTTTTGTTTTTAATGTATCTCATCTCCTTTTTTTAAAAAAATTTTGTTTGTTTGTTTTTTGAAATGAGGTTTCTCTGTGTATCCCTGGAGTCACTCTGTAGACTATGCTGGCCTGGAACTCTCAGATATAAACACCTGGCTCTGCCTCCTGAGTGCTGGGATTAAAGGTGTGCACCACTGCCACACGGCTAAAAGAAAGAAATTCTCACATGTGTGCCATACATACTAACTACTCCTATAGCCATTCCTCTCCACTGCTTGGAACTCCATTTTACCCTCCCTTTGAGTTAGCTACTCAGAGAAACTCCAGCCTCAGTGCTCGAATCTGGCTCTGGGCCCAAGAGATTAGTTACTGCGTTTTTCCGTGCAGTCTGGTTGAACAGCAGCAGTTCCCAGGCTGGCAAGAGACAGCGACTCACCCTGCACAGACGTGAGTTTAGGTGGGTTTGGAACAAGCCCAGAGTTGACTTGTGCACAGCCAAGATCATGCAACAGAAGGGAAGCAGCGGTGTGAGAAGTGATTGGACAGCGGGGTTCACGGTCCTGTCTCCAGTCTGTGTCGCTGCAGCCCGCCCCACGTGTGCTTATTTGGAAGTATCAAAGACATCCCTCGGGAAAGGCTCAGCCTGCCACGAAGTGTACCTTGTGCAGCCTTTGCTCTGCTTCCCGCCTTCAGAGTCAAGCTTTCCTTTTCTTGCCATATGTGCTTCATCTAAAACTTCTCTCCCACAGCTGCCGCCTCCAGCGTACATAAATCTGTAACAAGCTAAGCACCTTGGCGTAGCACACTGCACATGGGGCTCTGAAGATCCAAGGAACTCTTCCTTACAAAGTCCCTGTATGTTTCTGGAATTCAGGGGGAATATTGACAAAGTACCTGCACGATCGTATAAATTCCTAGACATTGTCTCAGTAAATAGCCAGACCATGGCGTAGAGTTAGTCAGATCCCCTGTGTCAACTTTACCTCAGCAACAAACATGTACCCTGGCTAGGGAACCCAGATTGCTAGTTGCCAGAAGCTGTTTTATACAGAATGGAAAACAGCTAAGCCATGAGAGTACCATCTCTTCCAGGTGGCATGGTTAATATTTGGACATAGTGATCAGCACCATCTTGAGATGTCAGTCAGTCACTGTTTAAAAACAAGTACTGAATCTCTGAAGACCATCAGGCAGGATCTGTGGCTCCTAATTAGACCTACCATGCAACCAAATATCTAAGTAGCTAAATATCTAAGTATCTCCTGTCCATTAGCACTTACCTTTCAACACAGCTGAAAGAGGTAAATTTCTCCAACAGGTAATCAAGGATGCTTGGTATATGTTTTGCTTAATCTCAGTTTTGTAACAAATAACTTGTCTTTTAAAGCCAAAGAGATGAGTTCCAAAGATAACCCTTCATTAAACCAGCATGAGTACAATTAGACTATTCCCTACGCCCTGCCTAAACACTGGGGTGAAGCTGTGGTGTGGGGTCAGAACCAGTCCAAGCTCTTCAACTTTGCATTTATCCAGCTTGCATCCCCCAGCCATACTGGACAGACAAGCAGCCCTCCATGTCTACTAATAACCCAGCAACATCAACACTGCTGCACAGTCCATGCTTCCAGACATCCAGGAGAAACCAGATCTTTCAGTGTCATCATGGGGATGGATCACCACAGAATATCAGCAAATCTCCAGAAGGTGCAGTGCCTTCTGGGTAACGATGCGTAACTCAGTACGCTCACCCTTTCACCTCATTTCTTTCCACCCCCAGATCCCACCAACTCCCCACCCCACATTGCCTTACAAGGCTATGCTGAAAGTTCCTGGAATTTGGGGAATATGAGGAAAGTCCAGGCATCAGATGTGACCCAGGGCATTCATTGTTTAACCTTCAACAAAGAATATGCTTGGAATCCATAAAACCCTCTAAAATTCTAGCAGTTAAACAGTCTTTGTTTTATGTTTTAGCACAACCCCACAGGCAATGGCTGAGGGTTAGGGTTAGGTTTACTACTGTTGATAGAAACATCTCTGGGGCACCAGAAATAAGTTCTCAGGGCCCCTGAGGGCTTCATCTTGATCGCATGCTTCATCTTTTTCACTCCCAGAATCAAATGTAATACCTAGAAACATATATTTGTGGCACAAATGTCACTTAAACCCATCTTTGATATTATTCAGGCAAAATACTAGTACGTACGCTGAATTTGACAGTCCACCTCTAGGGCCCTCCCTATGGCCATCCTTATTTGGAGGTTAGTACTACAGAAGTTATGTATGCACTCTATCATTTTCTATTAATATGTAAATACATATGTACACAGTTGTTTTGCATATAATTATGCTGGACTCATTATTCTCCTTAGAGCCATGAATTAGCACTATCATTTTTATACATAACTAATCCCTCCTGAAGGATGTTTTAGGTCACTTCCTTCTTTTATTTCTTTAAGTTTTTGTTTGTTTGTTTTTCAAGACAGGATTTCTCTTTGTAACAGTCCTGGAAGTCCTGGAACTTGCTTTGTAGACCAGGCTGGCCTCGAACTCACTCAGATTGGCCTGCCTCTGCCTCCCAAGTGCTAGGATTAAAGGTGTGTGCCACCACCGCCTGGCAATTGCTTCCTTCCTTTTGTATTACTTCATTGCTTGCTTATTTTTGTCTTTTAAAAAAATTATATTTATTTATATCATATGTATGAGTGCTCTGCATGTACACTTGCACACCAGAAGAGGGATCAGATCCTATTACAGATGGTTGTGAGCCACCATGTGGTTGCTGGGAATTGAACCCAGGACCTGGAAGAGCAGTCAGTGCTCTTAATCGCTGAGTCATCTCTCCAGGCTCCCTTTCCTCTTAGTACAGATGGAGCCATATGTCCTGGTGTATATTCATCTTTATAGTGAGGCTCAAATGTGTCTGTAGGATAGTTTCCTGAAATAGGAATAGCTGAGTCAAATATTTCGATATTAATAGTTATGGCTAAATTGACTTCTAGAAAGACCTGGCCAATTAGCACTTATCACTGAAAATTACAAGTGCATATATCTAAAAGGCTGATGATCAAGAACTGTTTCCCTCATGTCTGTACTTGGTGCTACTGGATCCCTTTATCCCTTCTCCTTGTGTGGCCACACTGAATAAATCTCTTCCTGTTTTTTGTTGGAATTCTGTAATTGGCATAAGGGGACAGGTGCCTATGCATGGCTTGTTGGTGCTGCTGGAATCCAGGCTTCGTCTAAAAACCCGTTACATAATGGAGTAGCTGGATCATTACTGGCACTGAAGTCCC
Source organism: Onychomys torridus (assembly GCF_903995425.1). Lineage (NCBI taxonomy): Eukaryota > Metazoa > Chordata > Mammalia > Rodentia > Cricetidae > Onychomys > Onychomys torridus. The sequence goes on from NC_050445.1 coordinate 112,801,007, forward strand.
TCCAATATGCAGCCTAGATCCTTCCAGGTCCAGGGTCTCACTGCAATGCTGGGGACCAGCCAGTCATCAGGACTTTTTATGCTCACAATGGGATCAGCTTCTAAGTTTTTCAGGGCTGTCTTCAGATGACTTTAAAGAATCGTGAGGCCTCACATTATCCCACATCTTAAGATTTCTAACAGGAAAGCTATTTTATAAATTAACATTTGGTGGGCTTTACATGCAAAGCTAAGGATTTGGTGAGCCAGGAGCTGACCTCTGAATACTTCCTAGTCCTCGATCTATTAAGATTTTAAAATCTCTCAAGAAATAAATTTTAATAAGTGTATTTTTCTAAACGTCCTATTCATGTAGATCCACAAATTGAAGGGAAATTATACATACCCCTTTACAAAATGTCCAACGTCCGTATTTGCAGTGGTAACCCTTTCCACCTCTAATTCCTGTCTTCCTCTTGTGAAGAGTTGTCAACTTTATTATCATTTCAAAGACTATTTTTATTTTATTAATCAAGTCTATTGCTTTTTTTAGTTCTTCATCTTAAGATCTTCAGTCTGTCCTGTTTTTCCTGATTTTATATGGATACTTCTGTCTGGTTTGGTGGTAAAACACCTAGTTCATTTATTTTACACACTTAAAACAAAATATTCACCAAGCATATATTTGTGCATCACACAATGCTGTAACTATTTCTAACTTCCAATTTCCATCTGATACTTTTCCCGCAAGGATGATTTTATTCAGATTAAAATTTCACATTTGCTAGTGTGGTGATTAATGTTACCAAGTTAAGAGGATCTAGAACTCCCCTTCTTCCCTCCCTTCCATCTCTGGGCAGGGGACCCTGGCAGGTAGAAGTGGAGAAAGGAAGATGAGCACTCACAAGCATCCATCACTTCTGCTTCTTCAGCCACTGAGGATACAATGAGGTCAGTTCCTGCTGCCTGACTTCTCCACGGTGATGGATGTGTACTCTGGATGTGAGCCAGAGCAAACCTCCATCGTCTTAAGTTCTTTTGTCCTTAGTATCTGGTCACAGCAGCAGGAGATGAAGCTAAGACAGTTGGGTATATTTTTCTTGCCCTCCAGGTGTTGGTTTCTGCAGGCCTTCCTCACAGACTCCCCGGGTCTGATTCTCCCCCATGTCTGAGTTCTCTGGCCATCACTGGTAGTGAGAGGCGGAGCTCACACTTAACGGAGTTTAAAATGCAAGGTTCATACAGGATGCCGATGGAAGCCTTGAGTTTATAGTTTGATTTCAAAGAGTATTTGCTACTGTACCTATCTTCATCTATCATGAAAATGAATGTCTCCCAGGCTAATCCTAAACTTTGGTATCATTTTCCTTTGAGATGTCTGGTCCTCACTGTGTGGGCTGCACTGCTCACGGGTGACCCACAAAAGAGGCTCACACTGGCTGCCCTCCCACTTCAACAGCATCTTATCCCTTGATGCCAGACTACACTGGGAAGTTCTATTTGTCTGGCACCAGTACTGCTGCTCATCTGAGAAATTCTGACCCAGCAGGTCTGTGATGCAACCCAGCACTTACCTTTGAAAAGGTTTTCAACAATCAAGTGGAAAATCAGTTTTAATAAATGTAAAATAAGATATATACATAATAACAACTAGAGAAATAGAAGCCATGAATATCAGAGAGTTGGGGGGCAGTACATAGGCTTATGTGGAGGGGAGAGAAAAAAATCATTATATTAGGTATTTTTCTGTTGCTGTGATAAAAGCACTATGACTGTCTTAGTTAGAGTTTCTCTTGCTGTGAAGAGTCACCATGACCATAGCAACTTTTATAAAGGAAAGCATTTAATTAGGACTGGGTCACAGTTTCAGAGGTTTAGTCCAATATCATCATGGAGAGAAGCATGGTGGCACACAGGCAGACATGGTGCTGGAGAAAGAGCTGAGAGTTCTACATCTTGATCTGCAGGTGGCAGAAGGAGACTGCCCACTAGGCTTAGCTTGAGCATATGAGATCCCAAAGCCTGCCTCCACAGTGACACACTTCCTCCAACAAGGCCATACCTCCTAATAGTGCCACTCCCTATGAACCAAGCATTCAAATGCATGAGACTATGGAGGCCATTCCTATTCAAACCACCACAATGACCAAGGCCACTTATGGATGAAGGGTTTATTTGAACTTACAGTACCAGAGGGATAAGAGTCCATCACCATGGGCAGAGAGCATGGGAGCAGGCAGGGCACTGAAGTAGCAGCTGAGAACTCACATTCACATCCACAGACAGGAAGCAGAAAGCACCCTGGGGATGACAGGAGGCTTTTGAGGCACATTCACATCCACAGACAGGAAGCAGAAAGCACCCTGGGGATGACAGGAGGCTTTTGAAGCCTCAAAGCCCACCCCCAGGAACATATCTCCTCCAACAAGGCCACACCTTCTAATCCTTCCCAAACAGTTCCACCAACTAGGGACCAAGTATTCAAACATGAGCTGCTGGGCAGTGGTGGCTCATACCTGTAATCCCAGCACTTGGGAGGCAGAGGCAGGTGGATCTCTGTGAGTTCAAAGCCAGCCTAGGTTACAGAGTGAGTTTCAGGAAAGGCTCCAAAGCTACACAGAGGAACCCTGTCTCAAAAACAAACACAAAAAGACATATGAGGCCATGGGGTCCATTCTCATTCAAATCATCACAATTATGTAATTATATTTTAATTTTAAAAGTTAAAATAATTAAGTTTAAATATTCACTCCTTGAGAATCACATCTTTTAAATTCTTCCTTTCCACCAGTCCCTGTGTTCTCATTATCACAATGCAACAAGACAAATGCCCTCTGCTTTCATTATCTCTGAGCTTCTCCAGTACTGGAATCAGTGCCGTGGTTTTCTCTCTACCACTGTACCCTAGAAACTCTACATTCCTGCTTCTGTCCACACTGCACTACTCTTTCTGACACGGCCCTTAATGTCTCAATAACTACAAGTCCACTCCACAAATAGCACAACACACACTATTATCTTCTGCGCTCTACTCTTAAACACTAGCAGCAGTGGAGGAAGTAGACAAAAACCTCTGTCCTGATGGAGCTTACATCCTAAAGGAGGAAAGAAAACCTAAATTTACACCCTGTGGAAAGAAATCGTGTTACAGAAAAACTGAGTGTAAAGAGGGGATCAGGAGTGTCAGGTGGTGGATGCAGAAATACTGATACTGGGTGGCTCATGAGGGCATTAGGCATTTAGACTAATTCCTGAGGAAGTGAACAAGTATCCCAAGAAACTTGTCCACACATAAACAGCACCACTGTGTTCGCTGTACTGCTAGTGTAAGACAAAGACAAGGTCTAGAATACAACTTACTACAAATGAAGTAAGATAATTTTTATTATGTAATTACATTAGGACGGCAAATGTTAATGTCAAACACCACAATTATTATCACTTCTTTCTCATGTTTAGAGGTGGAACTGCAAGGGTTGGAAGGACTAGCAGGAAGACTCCCTCCCCCAAGAGACTCCTAACCAACAAGGAGAACACCATAAGGAAGGGCTAGATGCAGCTTGTGGGTCTATGGTTCCCCCTTCACAGTGCAAACTGAACTCTGCAGATTAATGGAAAGAAAGGTACCATCCATTTGTTCCTAACTTTGCATTACCATTCTATGCTCACAGTCTGTATGTTTCTGTTACAATGAATACTTGCAATCACTACCATCTTTAGAAAGTCTTGTGTAAAGACAGCCATCTGGAACCAAGTGACAATATACTAAATAATCAAGTATCCCCCATATTCTTGTCTTCAGCTTCCCAAGGTCCTAGAAAACCCTCCTCCTCTCAAAAGATCAACTAAATACATTTGCTGCAAAAATTAAACCTAAGTGAGACACACACAGCAAATAACTCTTACTATGATCAAGGCTGGGCCACAGTTTAAATTCACAGAACATTGTGTTGGACAGCATTGATTCTCAACTGATGTTTAGGATAATCTTTTTTTCTTTTCTTTTGGTTTTTCAAGACAGGGTTTCTCTATGTAATAGCCCTAGCTGTCCCAAAACTCCCTCTGTAGACAAGGCTGGCCTTGAACTCAGAGATCCACCTGCCTTTGCCTCCTAAGTGCTGTGATTAAACACATGTACCACCACAGCCTGGCTAAGACAAGTTTTTAAGCTGGGTGTGGTGGTGCATGTGGAGGCAGAGGCAGGGCCATCTCTGTGAGTTCAAGGCCAACCTGGTCTATAGAGCGAGTTCCAGGAAAGCCAGGGTTACATAGAAAGACTGTCTCAGCTGGGGATGTGGCTCAGCTAGTAGGGTATTTGCATAGGACCCAGGATTCAACTCCCAGCACTGCATAAATCAGGTGTGATGGTATATATCTATAATCCAGTACCCATGCCATGGAGAAAAAATAACGCTATACCCAAGGCCCTCAAGAATAAAGAGATCACAGAAGGTGTGAGTGTTAATCTTGGTTGGTCAACTTGATTGGATCTAGGACTAGCTAAGGCATGTGTCTCTGGGCAGGTCTGTGAAAGTATCTCTCAGGGTTCTGCGCACCCAGGTGGCTGCCAGCCAAAGGTACAGATCTAAAGCTGTGGGGAAGGTGATGCAGTTCTGTTGTGAGCATGTCAACCCATTTCCACCTCCGCTGCAGCCATCCTTTATCAACACTCCGATCTCCATCCTTGGGCTCTAAAGTATGACAAGGATCGGCAGCAGCTCCCCGGAACCCTCTCTAGGCTACCGGAGCTGGAATGAGACTGCAGGGACTTCACCTCATGTACTGGGCAGCTTCTGGGCCTCTGCTCCTCCAGGGTAAAGATGGCCATGCAGACTACCCAGCCCGCACCGTGTCAGCCCAGCTTCTCCAGGGTAAAGATGGCCATGCAGACTACCCAGCCCTCACCATGTCAGCCCAGCTTCTCCAGGGTAAAGATGGCCATGCAGACTACCCAGCCCTCACCATGTCAGCCCAGCTTCTCCAGGGTAAAGATGGCCATGCAGACTACCCAGCCCGCAATCTTAGAAACCCCCCACAGCATATTCCTCTCAGTTCTGCTCTTCTAGAGAACCTAACGCAGAAGAGAAAAACAAGTTTGCAAATAAATCAAAGTAACTAATAAGAGTATAGAGAAATATTTATTTTGTCCTTCTTTAGTTTAAGAAAAATTTAACATTGTACAATTACATGGAGAGTCTCATATATACTAAGAAACCATACTCGACACCTTCTGTTCTTCTAAGATGCGCATTTTATTTCCTCTTTAAAGCATGTCACGGTGCTTCTAGCTTGCTGCTTCCTGACTCATACACCCCAGCTCTGTGTGCAGACTCTGCTCACAGTGAGAACTAAGAAACCCTAAGCTGCCTAAAAAGAGCTTGGTCCAAGGACGAGTGAGGAGATGTACATCATTAGCTCGGAGCAGGGGCTTCTTCAGAGGCCAGAACCCCAACCGTGGCAGGGAACTTTCCCCTCTCAGCCAAGCTGAGGAGACCCTCAGAAAACTATGGCTTGAAGCTTTTCTGTAGCTTAAGTGTGAAGCTACACAGTGCAAGGGAAGTAGTCAAGAAGGGGCAGATGTGAAAACAGCTGAAGCTGTGGGATGTGCAGAAAGCATTTCCTTGCAAGGTGAACATCGCTTCCCTATAGGGTAGCAAGATCATTTCCAGCATCTGTTGGTTCATAATTTCCCAGGATCCAAAGGACAAAAGCAGTGAATTAAATCACAGGCCATATCTATAAGGAATTTGAAAAATACCAGACACTGCACAGCTGTCATTTTTTTTGGGGGGGGGGACTCTAAACAGCAGTGGAGGGCTGTGCCTCCCACTGTTCTGCAGTCGCCTGGAAAAGGTTGCATAGTACACTACAAAGATCAAAGGTGTGTACAACCTATGGCTTTTATTAGCAGTATGTAAAGTATTGAAAAATGTCAGTCCCTGCCTAACCTCGTGGCCTGCTTCCACTGACAGATGAATTAAACAGACTCCAAAACAGGCAATCACACAAAGTCCACCCGTTTCACTGATGGCTGGTGTTTCAGTGTTTCAAGTGCAGAGAACTATTAAGAGAAGAAAATGATTACTCAAGTGCCTACTCAGTTTCTGGATGTTTCCCATAAAGAAAAAGCAAATCTGAGTTTGATATTATTGTAGAAAAGTTACTTTTTCCTCTTCATAAACCTTTTTGCTTCTTTCAAAAGCTCTTCCACATCTTCCTTCTCTTCATCATCCTCTCCTGGTTGCCAGTCTGAATCCTCATCTATCGGCTCATACTCATCTTCCTCGTCCTGGTCATCGTCGGTGGCAAAGCTGTCGTTCAGGTCCTTCTCACTAGGCTGTCCAACATCATCACTATCTTCATCTAGAGCAACTCTGACTGAAAAGCAGAACATTGCAAACAACACATCAATCACTACTCAAGCTGGGGTGAGGGATGCCTGTTGTAAAATGTCTCCCTGTGGCAAGAATTAATCACTATATAGCCTACTACTTTAAGTTTACAACAGGTACTGAAGTGATTATGTGTTTCTTTTTATTCTAACTCTGCACACTGTGAGATCCCTGTGACTAGCCTGGCCTGTGAGAGTCAAAGCAATGGTCCCTAGTAAGACCATGCTGTCCAGACCTTCATCCCAGCTACTCTATGTCCTGCCCCTTGCTGATAGGAATACTCTCCCATCCCCACTGACTCGGCCAAAGGTCAAGTGGTGGCAGCACGAGCCACTTGTGAGTAGATGCTTGGACACTAAGAACCAACCAGGAAGCCTTTTCTCGGGAAACCTCAGTGACAAAGGGCATTCCCCAAGCAGCAGCAGCTTAGGAAAGCCCTGTCAGGCCTGGATTCTCTCCAGGCTGTCCCAGGTCCCGTCTGCCTTTCCTCTGATCTTGGACCCCAAACTGCTGTAGGGAAAGGTTTCCTGACAGACTCCCCAACTTTGTTCTTACTCTTTCGGACTCTGAATGATCTCTCAAAGTAGGGACTAATTCTCTGATGAACTTTATCTAATGGGATTAAATATTTTTTAAATCTATAAAGTAATTAAATTATTTCAAAGATCCTCTATAACTCTATAATCATTTTAAAGCCAAAATAAGAATCTTTACTATCTCTACAAATCAGCGAAACAGTGTGAACTCTGAAAATGGACTGGCAGCTTGACTACTTGAAGACAGAGCAGGAGAAATAAGCTGCCATTTATTTTCACCAACTGATGGAATACACTTCACTACTGTGATGGTGAAACACCTTTTAGAAAAAGCAATAAACTACAAGTCTGACTCCCCATTGTTCACCAGACTGTATTAGGATGCGGCCAGGTCGGCCTCTAAGGCTGCAGGGAAATGTTGACCTTCTCCAATTGTCTAATTACTCTAATTCTACAGAGGAAGCCGTAAGAATGACACAACATAATAAGAATTGTAAGAATAGCAGAACAATTCTGGGGCTGGGGACACAGCTCAGTGGAAGAGCTCCTGCCTAGCACAAACCACTGGGTGAGATCCCCAGGAGAATCATTCCAAATTGCTGCTATGCATGCTTCATAGCAGATTAATAATACCTTAATTCTTCAGGTTTTATCTTCCTTTTTCTTTCCCATAAATATTATTTGGTACAAATACCTTTAGAGAAGGAAAATTTACTATATGCTATAATAATATTTTTAGTAATGTTTCATTTTACAACCAAAGACTAGTTTTCCTTTCTTTCTTTTTCTTTCTTTCTTTCTTTCTTTCTTTCTTTCTTTCTTTCTTTCCTTTCCTTTCCTTTCCTTTCCTTCCTTCCCTTCTCTCCTCCCTCCTTCCCTCCCTCCCTCTCCCCCCCCCCCCCCTCTCTTTTTTCTTTTTTTCTTTTTTCAAAGAGGTCTGCCTGCCTCTGCCTTGTGAGTGCTGGGATTAAAGGCATGCATCACTACTGCCTGGCTTAGTTTGTTTTTTTAATGTACCAGGACAGCAGTATGTTTTCATACTTGCAAACTCCTGCTGTGCTTTACCACCCCACTGTACCAGCTCTCTCTGACAGACAGCCCACTGCACCAGCTCTCTGACAGACACCCCACTGCACCAGCTCTCTCTGACAGCCCACTGCACCAGCTCTCTCTCTGACAGACACTCCACTGCACTAGTTCTGACAGACAGCCCACTGCACCAGCTCTCTCTCTGACAGACACTCCACTGCACTAGTTCTGACAGACAGCCCACTGCACCAGTTCTGACAGACAGCCCACTGCACCAGCTCTCTCTGACAGACACTCCACTGTACTAGTTCTGACAGACAGCCCACTGCACCAGCTCTCTCTCTGACAGACACTCCACTGCACTAGTTCTGACAGACAGCCCACTGCACCAGCTCTCTCTCTGACAGACAGTCCACTGCACCAGCTCTCTCTCTGACAGACAGCCCACTGCACTAGTTCTGACAGACAGCCCACTGCACCAGTTCTGACAGACAGCCCACTGCACCAGCTCTCTCTCTGACAGACAGCCCACTGCACTAGTTCTGACAGACAGCCCACTGCACCAGTTCTGACAGACAGCCCACTGCACCAGCTCTCTCTGACAGACACTCCACTGCACCAGCTCTGACAGACAGCCCACTGCACCAGCTCTCTCTGACAGACAGCCCACTGCACCAGCTCTCTCTGACAGACAGCCCACTGCACCAGCTCTCTCTCTGACAGACAGCCCACTGCACCAGCTCTCTCTCTGACAGACAGCCCACTGCACCAGCTCTCTCTCTGACAGACAGCCCACTGCACCAGCTCTCTCTCTGACAGACAGCCCACTGCACCAGCTCTCTCTCTGACAGACAGCCCACTGCACTAGCTCTCTGACAGACAGCCCACTGCACCAGCTCTCTCTCTGACAGACAGCCCACTGCACTAGCTCTCTGACAGACACCCCACTGCACCAGCTCTCTCTCTGACAGACAGCCCACTGCACCAGCTCTCTGACAGGCAGCCCACTGCACAAGCTCTCTCTCTGACAGACAGCCCACTGCACCGGCTCTCTCTCTGACAGCCCACTGCACCGGCTCTCTCTCTGACAGACCGCCCACACTCCCTTCTCCTCTCAGCCCTTCCCATCTAAGCAGAGCTTGAATCACAGGTGAGCCCTGTTGCTCTTCTTGAATCACTTTCTAGATCTTTGGGTTCCGTTTCTTGGAGGAACGAGGGGACACATCAGTGTGTGCACACCACTACCAAAGTTCAGAAGCTTTACAGCAGCTCTCAGGGGTCTTGAAATAGCATCAGTTGCCTAGAAGGATGCATACCACCTAGTGAGTGAGGGGCTTGAAAGAACAATCCCAAAAGTCAGATGTGAATGTTGGCGATAACTGCTTTGACATGCGGCCCAAGGTAAGGCAGCAGCAGTACAACAAAATTTCCCTGCACCAATTTCTCGTGCATTCACTATCTTGGGCCAAACCTCTAGCGCTCTGAAAACGTGTGGAAAGCTAGTAAGAAATCATGTTAGCTAGATACAGAAGAAATGCGGCTGACGGCAACAGAACAATACACAAGCAATGCAACCGCAGCAACATGGAGAAAAGCCCTGGACCCAGCGTTTCAGGAGGGCTACCACTGAGAAACTAAATCCCAGAGTCTAAGCGGCTGCTTTAATGTTGATACTATGCTATACTGTATTGATTGTCTCATGTGGTCAGGACTGTCCACCTCAAATGCAGTATGTTTAATTTTTTTAAAAAAAGAAACAAAAATGGACCTAGTTCTTTCTCCTTACTTCTAGTGTGTGGAATGCCATCTCCATCCTCCTGATCACCTGTACTGCCGTCCAAGGCCATGGCTAGTTCCTTTCCCTCACGCTGGCCTTCATTCCATGGCACATCAGTGGGCAAGTCCTACTGATTCTTTCAAGAGCTCTTAGCTCTGGGTACTTCTCATATCCCTGGGACCTTCCTCACACAGAAGACACATGACACATGAAAAAAATGAGTGTGTGAAGAAATGCATATATGAGCTTAGGAGCTGGGTAATGATAAACGTTAAACATTTGGGAGATGAGAAAAACAACTGTCAGAATTCTGTCTTAGATATCTCTGAATTAGGAACTATGAGACCCTAATCTCTAACTTAATATTTAAAGTATTCAGACCCACAAGTTTCAGAGGAGGAAAAGGTGTTCTGATTACATCAGCACACAGAGATTCCCAAGAGTTCAGAGTTGCTTCCTTCTTACAGCTGTCCTAAGATCTCCAAGGGGAGCTTGAAGCCAGTACACACACACACACACACACACACACACACACACACACACACACGTCCTATGATAAAGCCTGATTTGTCACTGGGCACAGTAAGAGACTAATAGCAACAATAATGAAATGGAATAAATAAAACAACAGTAGTTAAAGCTTATGAGTTACTTATTTCGGGACTCTTCTATTTGCTGTCTTCAGACAAGTACTGACTGCAAGTAACTGAAACAGTGGGCAGAGACACTGGGGCTCCCCAGTTAAACAGCAGTCTAAATGTGTGTGCTTTTGTGTTGCTAATAAGAAAAAGTGGCTGTCCAATACAAAAAAAAATTTCTTTAAACATTCACTGTTGAATGTTGTAATTATATTAATCTCAAAAAATATTTTAAGTTCACAGTTCTAAAGTATATTCTTCATTTAGAAAACACTTCAACAAAATCCCAACAAACTGTTCAAAGACTACTCAGACATTTTAAACTATGCTATATGATGCATATTGACAGCTTTTAGATAAATAGCTCCTATGTCTATAAAGATACACAAATGTCTTTTTTTAAAGATTTTATTTATTTGTTTATTATGCATACAGTGTTCTGTCTGCATGTATGCGTACACACCAGAAGAGGGCACCAGATCTCATTACAGATGGTTGGGAGCCACCATGTGGTTGCTGGGAATTGAACTCAGGACCTCTGGAAGAACAGTCAGTGCTTTTAACCTCTGAGCCATCTCTCCAGCCCCACAAATGTCTTTATATGGCACAATATCTTGGCATAATCTTCCAATAAAATAGTTAAATAAAAATTACCTTATTGCTGGAAAATCATTAAATCCAATCCAGTAAAGAGATTCTGTCATGTAAGAGCCCCAAACCCTGCTAGCCAAGACAAAGGGGTCCATTTATGTCTAGAGTTCTAACACACTTAAGTGGTCACCAAAGAGGTCTTGGTGGATTGCTCTCATTTCCAGTTATCTTCATGGTTTGGTCACAAGCTGGTTTACACACGTAGACACACAGTCCTGACAGCACATGCTTTACTCTCCCTCCTCGTGGGCATCCACACTATGTGTTGACATGGTCTTTCCATTATATACACGACCCAAAGAAACTGAGGTTTATTGAAAAGAAATTTTTTTTTTCTAGGAAAATTCTTAAAGAGCTCAAAACCAGGTAGAACAGTGGTCAACTGGCAGCTACAGGTCTGCACTCTAACAGGATGCACAGTCCCAGTGGTACTGGAGAAGGTCCATGTTCTGGTTCAGAAGAATAACCAGCTACTGTGATTGGCTCCAAGGGAAGATTTGGTCTAGGCTAGTTGAAGGAGGAAATCCAGCCTTTCTTCTAAGAATCATGAATCAAAAGTTGTTCATTCTTTCCTCAGATGTCAGCACCGATTCTACTGTCGCAGGCTAACAAGGCTGTAAAAACCCCTCTAGTTGAGAGGAATACCTGGAGAAGGAGCAGTCCTCTAGACAGAGTGATGCAGGGAAACCAGGGACGCGCCGACAGTAATAACCAGCCAACGCAATAAGCACTGTGCAAAACCAGGCCTGCCCGCAGCCTGTCTGTACGGAAGTCAATTCGCTTTCATCACTGCTCACACAGTTTCTAGTTTGTTCTCACATACTTACAAACAAAAGATGCCTAAAAGACACAGGAACATCATATACTGCTGGGCTATAACTGGGAAAAGTATTTGCTGTATATAAGCTTCTAATTCTTTCCTTTATTTGGACAGGAAACTGTTATGCTGCCCAGGCTGGGATCAGACTTGAGGCAATCCTCCTGCCTCAGCCTCCCAAGTGTTGGGATTCCAGGTTATGAGCTATCATACTCAGCTTCTGAAAGTTCATTAAAAAAAAAGATCAACTAAAAACTCATTAAAAATAACCTAGGAGAAATAATTCAAATCAGCAACAATAATTCACAAAAGCAACAATATTTTCTAAATAACTGGTTTAATGGGAGAGTTACTTACAGGTTTCTTTTGAGTTTACCGAAGCACAGTTACTTACCCGGAAGTGCACTGTGTCTGTATTCCATCTTGTGCTGGGGGTTCTTCCTGAAAAAGAAAAGGAGGCAAAAATAGGACCGGGTTCCCCAAAGACTGGAAAGTGCTAGGACGGTAAAGTGCATGCTCAGTAACCCAGAGACAAAGTTAGGGCCAAGCAGCACCTTAGGAAAGGATCTGTCCCCTGCCCCTCCTTCCTGCCTCTCCACCCCTCCTCTGCCTCCATCATCATCTTCATCACCGCCTGATGACTAGGCATGGGCCACTCTGCCCAGCAGGGGTTGACCTTCTCACTGAAGTAATTACTGAGTGTGCATCCCCTGCCAAGGCTAGTACTTCTGAACTCACGAAACGACAGCATAGAGAATGCAGACAACTTAATGAACTGGATTTAAGAGCTTCATCATAATCAGATGATTAAATCTTCCACTTAGAAACTACAGCACCAATGTAAAAATGTTCTTTTTTTATCAGCTAAAACCTGTACACTTTGTTAAAATGTTTCACAATAAAATATTATCTTTAAAGGACTATGATTTTCCTCTTCTGTGCCTCTGAAACTACTAGATAAAACAAATAATTTCTAATTATATGGAACCATCTCATATAAACAGTGGTTTCCTGGTTTTCAGCATTACCTAATATTTTATATCTGCTCCAAGCATTTTCCTTATTCCAGGCAATTGGAAGTCATTATAAAAACATAACTGCAAGCTAAGTAATAAGATTTAGAAAAATACAATGTCATTGCATGTAAGTTGTTATGGTGATTTTAGTTAATTTAGTTAAATTATAGCTAACTTGACTAGCATATCGAACAACACAAATTTAAAACAAACAAACAAAAATGGTAGAGCTCCTTGCTCACTCAAGAGCAATTTAAAATTGATTTTAAAAACTCCCTCCTGCCGGGGGTGGTGGTGCACATCTTTAATCCCAGCACTCGGGAGGCAAGCCAGGTAGATCTCTGAGTTCAAGGCCACCTTGGTCTACAGAGTGAGTTCCAGGGCAGACACCAAAGCTACCCAGAGAAACCCTGTCTCAACCCCGCCCTCTCCCAAAAAAAGACCTCCCTCCATAAAACATCTTCTACTGACCCTTAAGAAAAGTAACAATTCTATTGACGGGAATGTCACTATTGAAAGGAGGGTCGGGTTTAACACGGGGAACACCCCATCAGGATCCTGGCCCAAGCATCCTCTTACAGGCTAAGTGTCAGTGTCCCCGTCTGAGGAAGAGCTAACAACAGAGCCCACACGCAGGAGGCTGCAGCTTGGTGGGTGGTTCCAGAATCAGCCAGACTATTTCCACAGGCCAGGCCTGGGCCAGGTGTCTGTGGCAGTCCTTGATGCTAGTTCACAGCTTCTCCTGTGGGTGAGCATTAAACAGTGCAAGAGGGCAACTGTACAGCTAATTAGGGTCATAACTCAACAGTCTCAAGGGCTGGAAACAAGTCTACATAAGACTGTGGGGTAATTAACCTGACCTGACCTTCTGCTAGAGTGGAAACTGTGAGCCTGAGAAAAACGAACAAGACAACTGGCGTGCTCCCAGGAGCACCAAACAGCCTCGGCACCCTTCCCTACTGAACACGCTGGAGCAGGGGACTGACTCGTAAACTCAGCGCTTGCCAGTGCCGAGCATCAGGGAAGAAGGAACGGAAAAAAGGCATGGACACCAAAGATCTTCCTCCTTTATCTAGGAAAAAGATTACTGGGCAGCTCAGGAGTTTTGCTAGTTGTTATTTAAAAAGTTTCAAACCTACAAAAATGAAAGAATAGGCCACTGACAAGTGTCCCTTCATCTCCTCTCCCCTCCCTTACCTTCCCCTTCTGTCCACTTCCTCCCTCCCTTCCTTCCTTCCTCCCTTCCTTTTCTTTTTTTCACAAGTGCTGGGAATCAAACCCAGGGACTTGAGCATGCCTGACAAGTGCTCTACCCACTGAATTACAACCCCAGCTGGTAAGTATTATTTTCTACATGGATCACTTATTATTTATTTTATCATTATCTGGGGTCATTTGAAACTTGAAGTTTTTTTTCCCCCCCTTTTCCTGTGAACATGTTTGTTTTGGATACCAAGGGGTCTTCCCCCCACCTCTGCCCCCTTAATAATAGTTGAGCAAGATCACTGAAAAGTCAAATATGGTCTTAGTTGTTTATGATGTGAGTGTCTTTCGAAGTCTGGTTGAGAAATGTCAATTACCTAAATGTTGGGATTTAAAAACAAGTGAAGGAACTGGCTGACGTGGGCTGGCTGGCTGGCTGGGTGTGAAGCGGACTGCAACTTTCAATGGGGAGATGAAGATGCATCCTAAGATGGGGTGCAGTGGCCAGCACTGCGGCTCCACAATCACTCCTGCATCTGGTTTTCCCTTCCCTGGGTCTCTCTACTCAATGACTGGGTGGAAAGCACTTCCATTTCCTCTCTGACCTGGCTATCTTCACAGGGCTCTCTGCAGTTATAATTCAGACTCCTTCCCTGGTAGCTTGACCAACACTGCAGGTCAACACCCAGTGGTTCAGCACTGATTTTTCTAGAGGGTTCCTGGAAACAGGACAGCACCATGACTACAAAAGCCACAGATTCAAAGAGGAACCTTCCAGTGCCCCCCTCACCTCTGCCCCAATCATTGGGTCTTGATCCACTGCCCAGAAGACAGCTTCCCCAACACCTGCATTGCTACATGGGCTCCAAAATCCATGTCTGGTTAAATTAAATCCACTCAGCATTGAGTTCACTGTGACCCAAAGATAACATCATGCTGACTGAGTGGGGGCTCACAGAGGCTCCCTAGTAAGGCCTTACTCTAAGTCAATAGTCTGAGCTTGCTTTACCCAGCAGGGCTGCATAATGGGATGATTTGGCCAAGGGTGTGGTTACCAGGTGTTTTGAAGGGTCTACACTTGTTGGTACTTTATACTTCGACCTTGAAAGGGGGAGGCTCCTCCCCTTGCTGATGAATAAAAAGCCCATCATGACTGACCCAGGGCCCTCCTGAAGCTATCCTGTGTCTCTGTCTTTCTCTTCGTCTATTATTTCTATCTAATACTTCTTCATTCCTCACTCCTCCCCACAAGAACCCTTCAACAGGTTGGAGCTGGCCTCCAACAACTGAAGAAGTAAGAAAGGCTGCTCACGCTCAACTCTCTTACTCGTTATAATGTGTGAAATCTCAGAAATAAGGCAAAGAAGTAAAAGGGACACAAACAGGGGAGGAAGAAGTCAAACTAGCCCCTTTGTTAGTGATATGGTCCTCTCTTTAAGAGGCCCTACTACACCTCCACTAGAAGACTTACAGTGGAAAGTTCCAGCAAAGTAGCAGGGTACAAAATCAACATCAAAAGAGCAGCTTTCTACACACCAAAAGTGAACCTGCAGAAAAAGAAGTTGGGAAAGTAACCCAGTCACAGCAGCTGTGAAAAGTACCTAAACCACCAACGTGGAAGAGGCAGACAGCTCTCCACCATTTTTATGGCTTTTCCAGTGAGGAAAAAACATACATTTTTAAGACAGAAAATGCTAACAGGATTAAAGAAAAGAGACAAACATACAAGTTAAGAGACTTAGAAATTCTGAAGAACTTTTGTTACTGAGTTCAGTACTCAGTAACAGAAACAGAATGAAACCAGTGAGAGTGGAGGAAGTCTGAGTAACACCCTAACCAGCTCGGAGCATTTGCAGAATAGAAACGTAAGCACCCTTGGTGTGTTCAATAAAAACAGGCTCTGTGCAACAACTCACAGTACCAGCGGCTCCAGTCAGTAGTATGTACTCAACGTTACCGAAAAGAACAGAATGGCTGTCTGCATTAAAGCTCTTTAGGTTTGGGATTACTTCCTTTTGTAATCTGGTTAAATTCAAGTCTCTTCACACATTAACAAGGTTTCAAAATACCAAGGATCCTCTCTGTCAATGTAATATGCCTGCTGCCTGGTTGGGGGACATTCTGGTGAAGAAAGATTCTGGTATGGAGAGGTCCACTCTGCCTGACAGGGGGGACGACAGTGTGAATGTGCAGAGGGGAGGTTCTCCTCTTCTTCACTGCCACTGAGGGGAGACAACAGTGTGAATGTGCAGAGGGGAGGTTCTCATCATCTTCACTGCCACTGAGGGGAGACGACAGTGTGAATGTGCAGAGGGGAGGTTCTCCTCTTCACTGCCACTGAGGGGGGACGACAGTGTGAATGTGCAGAGGGGAGGTTCTCCTCTTCTTCACTGCCACTGAGGGGGGACGACAGTGTGAATGTGCAGAGGGGAGGTTCTCCTCTTCACTGCCACTGAGGGGGGACGACAGTGTGAATGTGCAGAGGGGAGGTTCTCCTCTTCACTGCCACTGAGGGGGGACGACAGTGTGAATGTGCAGAGGGGAGGTTCTCATCATCTTCACTGCCACTGAGGGGGGACGACAGTGTGAATGTGCAGAGGGGAGGTTCTCCTCTTCTTCACTGCCACTGAGGGGGGACGACAGTGTGAATGTGCAGAGGGGAGGTTCTCCTCTTCTTCACTGCCACTGAGGGGAGACGACAGTGTGAATGTGCAGAGGGGAGGTTCTCCTCTTCTTCACTGCCACTGAGGGGAGACGACAGTGTGAATGTGCAGAGGGGAGGTTCTCCTCTTCTTCACTGCCACTGAGGGGGGACGACAGTGTGAATGTGCAGAGGGGAGGTTCTCATCATCTTCACTGCCACTGAGTTCGGGTGTTGACGGGAGGGGTGGATGAGTGGGAGCTGAGGAATCTGACAGAAACAGAGATAACTTCCCCAATAGACTTACATATCACATCTCAGAGTCTTCATAGAGTATGTATTGGGATGTCTTATAAATTAAGATCACTGTATTTTAGACAGAAATACAGAAAAACTTCAGGTACTTAGAAGATTGATAACAATTTAGAATTATCTGAAAGAAATGTGTTCTCCATAAATTTAATGGAAACTATGCTACAGACTTAAGATGGAGAGCTGCTCAAGTCACCGGATTTCACCTGGCTCAGAAGCATGGAGGGAGGAGCGCGGCCACAAGGCTCAGTTCCCTTACCTGTAACAAGCTGCCCCATAGGGACACTCGGGCCTTTGGCCAGTTACACCTTCATCTGTGACTTGTACATCTCCATAGTCACTATCACCAGGGTGGCTGAAATGTTGAAAATGGAGAGGATTCTTCCTGTGAGAGTGAGAAACATTCCATCAGAAGAAAAAAAATACCAGGAAGTTGTAGAGTGAGACCAGGAATACCTGATGATTCCAGAAGGGAACCAAACACCTGTGCTGATGACATAAAGACTGAGGCCATCCCCACACCATGTTGTTGACCAACCTGGCAGTTGTTGAAGAACAGTCCAGGAATAAAGCTGTGTGAAGAGAATTCTGGGTGCTTGTGAGAGAACTCCAAGGAAACAAGACAAGAGTCTTGTGACTCCAGTTTCATCAAAACCCAGAACTGTTCTTGCAATGTGTTTTCAAGCTCCCAGGTGTAGCAGATAGGACTAAGTTGACTTCAGATTACCCATTATTGCATCAATTAAATGTTTAAACTATCCTTTATATGCCTGCGTGGAAAAACATGCTCCCACGTGTGGCTTGTCTCTGTAACTGTGTACAGCTTGAACTCATGAGAACTTTACTCATGTGACCTTTTTTATTTATTTGTTTTCATTTTTCCTTATTAAGAAATTTTCTACTCACTTCACATACCACCCACAGATCCCTCCCTCCTCCTTCCTCCCACCCCCCAGCCCTCTCTCCCAAGCCACACGGCATCCTCCAAATCAAGGTCTCCCATGGGGAGTCAGCAGAGCCCGGCACACTGAGCCTAGGCAGGTCCAAGCCCCTTCCCACTGCACCAAGGCTGGGCAAGGCGTCACACCATAGGCACCAGAACCCCAGAAGCCTGTCCATTCACCAGGGATAGATCCTGATCCCCCTGCCTGGGTGCCCCCCAAACAGTTTGAGCAAAACAACCAACCATCTTCTGTATCAAGAGGGCCTAGCCCAGTCCCATGGGGGCTTCACAGCCCATGTGAGCTTTATTAACCCTCAGAATATACATTGTCTGGGACTCTGAATAAAGTCCACCTCATTTATTGGTTCCATTCTCCCATGTCCCACTGCCTCTAGAGCAGTGACATCTAATCATCAAAAGACTCCCAGGGAAACAATCAATTTCTAGTGTGATATCACAAGTCATGTGCACAAAAACACAATTTGTAAACATTATATGGTTCATGTAGGTATACAACAAATATAAGCATCCATAGCCTTTGTAAATTTCTATATCGTATGCTAAGGCAAAGACGTTACCAACATTCTAGGTAGACCCATTTTTCCTTTCTAATCGTTACTCTTTTGACTACACAAAGTACACTATCATGTCTTTTAAAAGCATTTTTCAAACTCTTTGGTTCAGGCTTCTTTTCTACTCTTAAATTATTATTAGAATTTGACAGCCATCTCTTTATGTGGTGGGTTTACCCTGGCAAAAATTTAAAGTGAAAAATCAGAAACTACATTTATTTACTCAAAGTAACTGTAATAAACCTTTTCACATATTACAAATAACATACTTTAACAGATTTTTAAAAAATAATCCTTGCATTTATTGGGATCCAACTCAGGTCATCGGGTTTGGTGGCAAGTGCCTCTTCTCCTTGTCTTCATTAGGTTTCTATTGCTGTGATAAAACACCATAACCAAAAGCAACTTGGGAAAAAGGGTTTGTTTCCACTCACAACTGTTAGGTTACACTCCATCACTGAGGGAAGTCAGGACAGGAACCTGGAGGCAGAATCTGGATTGGTGGCCACAGAGGAATGCTGCTTACTGGCTTGCTCAGTCTGCATCCTTATACCACTCAAGACCTACCTAACACTGCCCACAATGTGCTGGGCCCCCACACTAATTAATCAGGAAAATGTCCCTCAGGCTTGCCTACAGTCCAACCTCATGGAGGCACTTTCTTTTTTCCCACTGAGGCTCTCGGATGACTCTTGCTTGTGTCAAGTTGACAGTATTGTAGTAGTAGCAGTAATCATCATCATCATCATCATCATCATCATCATCATCATCTATCCAGCACAGCCACTGAGTCTCCTCACCGACCCCTATGTAACTTCATAGCTCAAATATAAAATTCATGGATATATAATGCATGCTTAAGAAAAGGTATTTGGCTTTTCCTCCTTGCTTCTACATTTAATCAGTAACAATAGCAATGCTTTATGGTCTCTATGCTTATGAGAATCACATTCTAAATTTCTTAACATTAGCAGGAAAATGGATGGAAATGAAAATAATCATGTTAAGTGAAATGAGCCAGACTCAAATGGACAAATAGTACACCTCTCTCATATGTGGATCCTATGTGGGAGTCGAGCAGTTGTGAGTCATTAGACAGCAAAGGGGATGGAGAGAGAGAGAGAGAGAGAGACAGAGAGAGAGAGAGAGAGACAGAGACAGAGACAGAGACAGAGATCTTAAAGCAGAAGGGAAATAAGGATGGTAACTTAACAGATGTGAGATGAAAGTGGAAAAGGGGTTATTTAGGAAGGAAAGGGAACCAGCAAGTTCAGGGAAATAGATAAAAAGGAGCATGGAGAGCCAGACATGGTGACACATGCCTTTAATTCCAGCACTCGGGAGTCAGGTAGGAGGATCTCTATGAGTTCAAGGCCAGCCTGGTCTACATAGCAAGTTCCAAGACAGCCAGAACTATACTATATATAGGGAGACCCTGTCTCAGAAAACAAACAAAAAGAACATAGAAGACATCAGAGGATAAATTAAATAAATTATAAAAACAAATATGTGACAATATTATAATAAAACCCATTACTTTGTATATTAATTTTTAGACATTAAAACACAAAACAAAGAGGAATGCAAACTTAGGAACTATAGAGACTTGGGATAGTATCCATTTGAGAGGAGGGGTAGGTTCAAGAGGCTGAAGAAAAGCTAGACTTTTGTAATGACTTTATAGATACGATGTGTGCAGATGTGTGGGTTTATCTCAGACTTGACATGCTATTCCTCTCCTTCTTTATAAATATAAACATTTCAATAAAATTATTTCTTCCTCTTTGTTACAAATACTCATTTTTTGATTTAAACATTTTTCAGACATCCTTTATTTCAAAATTAATAAAGTTAGTTACTACCTAAAACTAGAGTGATTAAAACTAGCATATTATTATAAAGTATAAGTGAGTGAATTATTATTTGATAAAACATTTACTCCTTTTAACAAAAGGAAATGACAGTGTTGAATACTGCTATTCATTGAACTGGTCCCTTCAAAACTCCTATGTTTTGAAGCACTAATCTCCAATATACCTAGGAGAGAGATAATTAAGGTTAAGTGAGGTCATAATGCTGGGTCCCTGACACAAAATGATTGGTGTCTTCCTCGGTGAGGAAGAGACACCAGGAAAATGACATACAGAGCAAAGGCACCGAGAAAACAACCACCGTCAAAGCAAGAAGAGAAGCCAGACCTGCAGAATCTGGAGTCTGGATTGCTAACGTCCAGAACTGAGAGGAGGGGAATTCTGTTACCAAAGCAAGCCAGTCTGTGAGAGTTTGTTATGGCTGCCCTCGCCAACTAACGCAGACACAAAACAGGGTCTTTCCAAATCCAAAGTAATAGATAACTTATGTTTTGCTGTAGATTTTTACATAGTGTTCTAGACTTAGGATATCCACAGACAATATCATATATAAATTTAAAACTCACGACTGTTGAAATTGAAAAATACAGCTACTCTAATGCTACAATAACAGTGTATTTCAAAGAGCTATAATGAGAGTATGAAATGAACAGAATGCGTGGTGTACGTACTCTGTGCACATGGCATGAGGATGCACTTCACAGATACAGCTTGATAAGTCAGATGGCTAACAGGGGAAACAGACCGATTAACACATGCTGCTATAAACCCAGGGTCTAAAACTAAGATTATAATTTAAATGCATGAAATATGAATTCATGAAAATTTCATTTTCTAATTTTCAAAGTAGAAAATTTTCTATTTTATAGAAAAATGTGAATATACCTATAACACAATGCCGAAACACAATCTAAAATTATCTGAGTAGACAGGTAAAACTTTCTAAAAGTATCTCTTTAAAATTAAGATATTAAATAAGCAGGTATTTAAGTCTGTGTGATTCAGTTTTTAAGTCTGGATTCCCCAGTATTCAGGTACTTGCATTAGTCAGCATGTCTACACATAAAACATTTAATTCCCCATTGCATTTTAAAAGCTTCTGGCAGGATTTACCAGAATGCAGAGTGGGAAAGTGCAATCCAGTAGAAATTTGGTAAAGCATCTAACCTTAGGGCAATGGTTTATTAGGCTCTTAACACAACAGCACAGGACCACAGGCAGCACGTAGTGAAGCATGGGGCTGAAACACCACCTGTGGGCCCATCTTACCTGTAGCACTTAGCCCCATACATGCAGGATGCCCTCCAGACCTTGCTTCCTCCTGAACAGCCTAGAACTGAATCAGCCATTGTGTGCGAAGCATCAGGACTGGAGGGAGCGGAGCTGGACTCAGGATCGAATCCTTGCGATGTCCCAGGGGGTGACTTCTTTTGGACGCTTGAATGACCCTCAGGACGGCTCACTATCTCCCTCTCTTCATCTGCTGATACTTGGCTGACGGTTTTATGTCTAGAGACCTCACCAAGCTCCTCTATTGGACCTGCGTTGTTCGGTTCACTTATCTTTACAGTATCTGTATCTGGATCACCTAATGCGATTGAAGACAATGATTCTGGAACTTTCTGTAAAAGAAATCCGGGCGGGCGGGGGGCGGGGGAGGGGGAATCCAGAAAAGGCAACATTTTAAAAAAGCAAACTTTAAAAAAAAAGGAAATATATAAATTAAGGTTTAAGAGGACAAAAATACAAGTTTCATGATACGAAAAGCTTAAAACTTCAAACTTATTTTGAAGTTACTAAAGACACCATTTTCTGTTTTTAGTTTAGAAACTTTTAACAATTTGTAGTCTTCACAATATCAATTTGTAGCTATAATGATACTCTATTTCATTGTTACATAATCTAACTTAAAAAGCTCTTAAATGTCACTGTCCAACAACACTGTCCTTGTAATTTCTTAAAAAATGACTGCAATACTTAGTTCTCTCCAAATAAAGGGACTATTCATATGGCAGAATGACCAACTGGTTCATGCCTACACATCAATCTGCATGAGGGTATGCTATCACAATCGGAGAAAGCAAGCAACTTTCCTTAGAGAGCTCTGATTAAGTGTCAGGTTAGTCAATTAAGCCCTAGAGAGCTGACTACTGCCATCTTGTTAAACGGATAAAATACACAGCTGCTCTCTGATACTGATCTTCTGTGCCGTAGACTACTGCAGCTCCCACTTCTCATCAAAGGAGCTTCTTTTCACAGAAAACTACAACTGGTCAGTGCACAGAGAACTAGTGCCTGTGGAGAGGCCACCTTAAACGAGAGCTACAAGACAGTCCCTGCACCAAGGCGCAGGAACATGGCACCAAGGAGATATTCTAGTCACCCCAGTATGCCTTTTTAATTTGTACTGGCCACCAGCATAAAAAGTAAGCCTCATCTCAAAAACCTCCTTTCTGTGGAGCAGAAACATTGCTCATTTAAACACAAGTGTCTTTGTTAACCAAGTCACAGATATGAGGAGCACATACCAGATCAATGGTCACCTCCATTTCTTGGGCTCTGGGCCTGTCGGCTACCATCTGGCAAAAGCTGATTTAGTACTAATAGCTGATAGTTCAAATTTCTTAACATATTATTCACATGACTTCTTTTGGACTAATTATTTAAATATGTTTCAATATTTTTAAAAGAAACTAGAACTTCGAAACAGGATTCACACTGGCTAAACACGTTCTCCATGGAATGTGGGTCTATCGTGGCTCTGCACAGCAGCAGATAACCTAGGAAAAGCAGGTGCTTGGCTATCTCCTATGACTTACACTGGGTGGTGGCATTTAGACTACATCCCTCTACATCATACACTCTACTTCCAACCTTCTCTACCACTCCCCAGTCCCATCCCCTTCCATTCAGGACCAATTGTCACAGGCCAACAGCTGGAACTCAGGGACAGGAACTGAGAAGTCCTGACTACGGCCCACTTGACAGCTCCCCCATTTCCTTCATTCCTGTTCAGCGGTGGGTGAGTCAGCAAGTCTGGTAGCAAAGCAAATAGACCAAAATTTGTTAGATTATTGTTCCTGTGGCATTTTTAGACTCTACAAGTCATTTTCCACACTTAGGAAGGAAGGCTGTGATTCCTCAGAGGCACCACTTCCCAAGGCCTTAAGAGTTCCCAGCCTTTCAGGTATCTGTCTACAAAGCCTGGAGGGAAAGGGCAGACTATTCTCACGCCTTTCAACAAGCACCACAGGAAAGGGGTGATTCACATTGCTAGGGTTCCTTCCAAACACAGGATCCTGACAGTACTGTTGTTCCAGCATCCAGCCACAGCAGAAGTTTGAAGGGAAACAATCCCACTCAACTTCTTAGTCAGTTTCTTTCAGAACAAAGAGATACATTGGAAAGTGATAAAAAAAAAAAATTAAAATACATCTTTTCTATAAAATATTGGAGAGATGTTGAACTAACAGTGGCATGGCTAAGGATTGCTTTTAAAAGGAGCGGGTTTTGTTGTTGTTGTTGTTGTTGTTTATGTATTTGTTGGGGGTGGTGCATGCATGCCCACATATGCATATGCAGAGGTCAGAGCAAGATGTCAGATGCCTTTTTCTCTTAGTCTTCACACTAGTGGCTCAAAATAGGATCTCTCTGAACCCAAAGTCTGCCTTTTAGGCTAGGCTGGCCGGCCAGAAAACTCTCCAGATCTGCCTGTCTCTTCCCTCCAATACTGGGGTCACAGGCACGTGAAGCTGTGCCTGGCTTTTCATGCGGGTACTGAAGATGTGAAGTTAGGTTCTCATGCTTCCAGAGTAAGTGTTCTTACCCACTGAGGCATCTTCCTAGCCCTCTAAGGATATTTTTAACTTAAGAACAGTATTATTCTATGATGGCATTTAATGTTTTAAGTAATCTCTCACACCACACCCCATCAAAGATTTTGTAGCAGATGATTGATGACTATTCCAGAGAGCCACCACCAGTCAAAATGAAGAGAACAAGTGACAGGGGGTGCCCAAACCAACTCCTACATGGAAGGCTCAGGGGAAATGACTCAGAGGAGGGGCAGAAAGCTTTTGAGAGCCAGAGAATCACAACACCTGCTGTAAGACAATGTCTTCTAGACATGACAGGGAGGCTGTACCCCTCAAACCTCAACAATATGGTCTAAATGAGTCCTGTATAATGAGAACACCATTTGACATACCGACACAGAATGAAAGAAATTTAACAAGACCCCACCCTGCATAAAGAGCTACAGGCACTCAACTGCTGCTGAGAGACGGAGATTCCATTTTCTCCAGGGATGAGTCCTCTGATAGGTCATCCAGTCCAAAGGGGAGGCCTTAAGCACATGTGCACATAAGCAACACTGAGTGGATTTAGTAGGTTGTGTGTGTGCCTATGTATTTATCAATGATAATTAAAGAGGAAGGGGTCATAAATTTAAGTGGGAGTGGGGGAAGGGTGGAAATGATGTAAATACTTACTCAAGTATGAAACTCTCAAAAACTTTAAATTAAAAACAATTCTCATAGCCAAGCGCAGTAGTACGTCCCTGTCATCATGGTACTTGGGAGGCTGTAGCAGAAGGATCAAGTTATGAGCCAAGTTGAGTTACACAGCAAAACAATGTCAGATATAAATATAACATCTTTATATATGCATGTGTATGTATTTGCCTATATAAATCCAGATGAAGATTTTATAATGCTACAAAAGTCAGTGCAACAATGGGACTGAAGGATGAGGCAAATGAAGTTTTCATTTTTAATAAACATGCTTCTGGATATTCTATTTGGGCAATAAGCATGTATTATTCTGCTATTTAAAAATGAAAAACCAAAGAGAATGAAATGTATAGCATCATAGTTCAACTCTCTGTAGTTCTAAGGAACATAAAGAAGAATCTGTTTCATTAAGAACTGAACTTTAGTTCCCCACAGGAACATGTATAACATGCTAATTTAGAGAGAAAGGAACACTAAAATCACAGGCACCCCTTTAATCCCAGCACTTGGGAGGCAGAGGCAGGCAGATCTTTTTGAATTCGAGGCCAGCCTGGTCTACAGAGTAAGCTACAGGACAGCCAGAGTTATGTAGATAGACCTGAGACTTCCCCCACAAAGAAATCAAATAAGAGACATAAAAGTTGGAAATCATAATTCTCTTTATGGAACTCCATGCAATATTAATATTCTTGGCATTCAAGAATTTAACATTCTTGGTTTCAATTATTTATAAATGATCCCAAAATCCATTACACACAGTAATTTTTAAGTTTGCTGATACACAAATTTGAACTGTGCCAATTCCAAAGCTCATGAGCAGAGTGGGTGTGGGGGAGTTGTGGTAATGGGAACAGGAAAATGGAGGGTGAACCACCTACAGCGAGTAGAATGAGAGCTTCAGTTTTACTAAGCACCCCGCTGTTTATTAGGATTTGGTGGACATGTGAAGGATTAAGCATGGGAGGCTAGAGAGTCCTGATAACAGAAAGATCACCAACAAAGTAAAAAAAGATGTGTTTGAGACTGGAGATCATGGGGCTAGTGGTCCTTTGAGGAAGATCAGAATGCACTCTTAAGACTATTAAAATAGCTTTATCAACTTGTCTAGTAAGCACTTCCCTGCCCCTCAGCCATCTGAAGTTTTAATGTATTGTAAGAGATAGGATAAAAAAACTACCCTCTAACATAAATCTAGCAGGGTGGTTTGTTGTTTCCAAGATGCTCTTGGCAGGAATGCCTGTGCTGATAAGTTGCCTAAAAGTCCTGTATCAATTCCATTAACATTCCTGGAGAATAATGGAAAAATCCCAGCCTCATCCTCAACCTCTGACTGACAGTTCAAGCACTAGCTAAATATTGCTTCCTGGGAAGTCTATCCCTGAAACTGAAAACTTAACAACTGAAATTCCACCTGTGTGTTCTCTACCATAATTTCTCCCAATACCTTATCTCTTTGTCCTTCCCAGCTGGAATCTTGGAACCTGCCTTTTATTCCCCCTCCTTCCCCAGATCCATGTTCAGACACTCAGCACTGAAGTTTTGCATCCTAGATGCTTTTCCAATCCAATGGCTCACCAGGGGCTAAAGTCTCTGCACTTCTTAATTGTGTCAATATGACCATCATTTCCCTCCCTTATCTCCGAGCTCTTACTTTGTCACTTCCAATCTCTCTCTAGAGAGCTAAAGGACCTGGGGCTCAATAAATTTCCAGTGCCTCCCCCTGCACAGGTCCCCAATGCTGCTTCAATTTTCAGTGAATGCCTGCCTTGTATCCAAGTTTCCAAGGACATCAGTTGACTGACTGCCCCTTATTCAAATGCTTAGGACCAGAAATACTTAGGATTTCTGAGTTTTTGGAGTCTGGAGTATGTGTAAAGATTTATGGTTGAGCATCAGTATCTGAAACTATCCAAAGTCCCAAGTGAGTTGAGAATCTTATCAGTATGCAAAAAGTTTCAGATTTTGAGTATTTTATTTTTTACTTTTGGATTAGGGATTCTCAAGACATATTTGTTCTCCCTTGTTTTAGTACTTGGCCTGTCATCTACCTGGTACCTTGTAACTTTCCATGACCAAATATGCAGTAGAAAAGACCAGTTCTAGTCATTAAAAGATCTGGGCTGTAAAGATCTGGCAGCTTTTAATTTTACCATCTTGGAATCCAGCTGTTGGGTAAAGGGATTTAGTCTCAACTACCTAATGGTAAGTGGAGGGAGGGAGGCCCAGTCAGCTTCCAGATATCCCATCCAACCTTGCAGAGGCACCATTCATGACAGACTACTTTAGTTTAGCCTGAACCCACCACCACTAATACCAAAAATGTGTCATGAAGAAGTGTCCAACTGAGCCCAGCCAACTCACATTTGTAGTAAATAATAAGTCATGTTGTGCTAAGTGATTAAGTGTTGGGGTTACATTGATTACGGCAAGAGATAACTAATAATTTTATGACAGGATTTTGCAGAAGTTTTTTGGCTGTGCTTCCTTCTGCTGCCTGTGACAGTTCTAATTAGATTATGTAAAAGAAATACTATTGTCTTAATCTCTGCTATTGCAACAAAATATCACAGCCTAGGTCATTTACCAATGACAAAATGTATTTTCTCAATTCTGAGTTCTGGGGAGGCCATGGTAAGTTGCTGGCATCTGATGTGGGATTTCCTACTCTGTCCTCATAGGGCAGAGGGAAGAGAGGACAAACATGTTTCTGACATGGCAGAGGCACAGCAGGACGTGCGTTTGTGTCCTCTTGTGACAGAAGGGCCCAAAGAGTACACCGGCCCCTGTGGACTTCCTAGCAACCGGAGTCTGCTCCTGAGTATGGAGCCAGTGCTGAGCAAGCACCACTAACACTGCTGCACGGGGAGAGCAAGCACCACTAACACTGCCGCACGGGGAGAGCAAGCACCACTAACACTGCTGCACGGGGAGAGCAAGCACCACTAACACTGCCGCACGGGGAGAGCAAGCTTCAGTATAACGCAGAGAAGATCTTCACATTGATTAATTCAAGAGCCCTCACTTTGGCCATAAGCTGGACAGACATACAACCTGTAAGGACTGTAGAAGACCTGTGAGGACTGACAAAATCCTGGACTATAAAAGAACAATTAACTTTATGAAGAGAAGAGTGCTTGTCACAAAACTCGCTCATAGTCTAATGTGCACAAGAGGAAAACCCAGTGTACACAAAAGCATCTACTTCAGCCATCAGGGCTTCCTGGCAGTGTGGCCTTGGGCTTCAGTTTTCTCCAGGTGCTGAAGGATGGCACATCAATTGTTCTCCTTGAGGGCATGTTCAAGCCGCAGGAGTACACATATGGCACTACTACTTAGACACAGGCCAGGGACTAAATGAGTCAGAGCTCAGGAAAGGGGCAAGAAAGGATTTCTGCCCTTTCTCTCTACTTCCTCTTCCAGTCTTAAGAAAATGTCTACCCTAGAGTCCTGGACAATTGCTCTGAGGTCTTGAAAGGCATCTCCACACATCAGACTAGATGGACCAGCCAAGCTTTTGTTTTCTCTCATGGTGAGCTTGTCTCCCCATTCTTCACTGTGCTATCCCATCAAGACTGGCTGCTCTCTAGGGGTAAGATAAGACCAAAGACAGAAACTGGGCAGACATGGAGGATGAGCTTGGCCAGTCTGGCTTGGGTCTTCAGCGTCAGCCATTTTCTCTGGCTCAACTTCACTAGAGCCCAGGTTGTGAGAGTTTGGGCCTCCTTTCTACTCAACAAAGAGAGGTCATGCTCCCTCAGGACCCTCACAGGAAGAACAATTAGCCAAGTGGAACTTGCAGTTCCTCCTGTATCTATTACACTACCTTGATGTCATCAAAACCTCACAAACACCTTGACTAACTGGGATCTCCTTACTGCTTCTCTCCTACCTATTGGCTAAGAAGATATTTCTTAAAGTCTTTCTTATAATTATCAGACTTAGTCAGGATAAAGTATATTAAAACACATACATTAGGTTCTCTTTGGAACTAAATAATTTCTTGTAAAATAGGCAAAGTGAACTGATATGATCACTGTTCAAAATATATGAAGGCTAAAAGTTTATATAAGACAAATTGCATTTTAATAATATTTAAAGGTGAACATATGAGCCAGGATTCATCTTGTTTTGATTTATTACACTTGGCCCCTCAGTAAGCAAAGATGCTGAGTCTTAGAGACTAGATCCACTTCTCTCGCTGGGACAAGTGCTAGGGGATTCTGGTCTCTCCCTAGGGGAAGAGGTGGAAGTGAAGGTGCATTCTACCAGGACAGGACCAGCCTGGCCTCCTGAGACTAAGAGACCCACAGAGCTCAGCCAGTGGCCTACCCAGCCCTGAAACTGTCACCTTAAGCTACCACTGTCAAAGGAGAAAAATGCCTGGACTTCCTGTTCAGGCCACCCCTATTGTTTCCTGTTACAAGCAGCTCAGGCTACACAGAATCTGGCTAGAGGGAAAAGGTGAGCATAATCTCCCCACTAACTGAGGAGCTCTTGGCATTTGATAACTGCTGGGAGAGGGGTCAGTTTTCTTCAAGGATGTGACCCTGGTAGATCAGCCACATATCCAGGCAAGCCTCACTCCTAAGACTAGTTGTGCAGTGTAAACTGGACTTGATGGGACTTGGGGGAGAAGAAAACTCAGGTAAGAAGGCAGGAGGAGAAGAACGGAAAGAGTGATTATGGGAGGAGCTGAGGAAACACATTATATGAAATTCCCAAAGAATAAATAAAATTATTGATTTTTTTTAAAAGTCTGGCTTATGTTAATGAAATGTGCTATAACTTCCAAGTTAAAAAAAAAAAAAAAAAAAAAAAAAACCTTCATGTAATAAACAGGCCTTGTCTTTTTTTCAATATTCAACATCAAGGAATGTCAATTCGGCCACACCACTCTAGATTGGGACAAGCTGAAGAGGAATGAAAGGCCTGCACTCACTTGAAGGTGACCCCGTGGCTCTGTGAAGAGTGGCACACCATTTGTTCTACTCACCATACTTACTCAGTGGTGACATAAGTCCAAACTAAGACCAGAGCCAAGAGGGCTCCACCTTTGCTCTACTCTGAAATATTAGTCCTCAGTGCAAGTTCTCTCTATATAGTCAAAATCAGTTTCCATAAAGCTCTTCCAGACCCGGGTTCATCCCGGCACCTACATGGCAGCTCACAACTGTCTGTAACTCCAGTTCCAGGAGATCTGCACCCTCTTAAAAAAAATACACACACACACACACACACACACACACACACACACACACACACACGGAGAGAGAGAGAGAGCAAGAGAGAGAGCAAGAGAGAGTGCAAGAGAGAGCTAGTTTTTAATCTATATAAACACAAAAAAGGGAGTAGCTTAGTTTTTTTGGTTTTGTTTTTCTTTGATAAATTTAGCACGATTCATATCTATCACTTGATCTTATCCAAAGGGCTAAAAGGACGTAATTCCTGTCTTAAATATTAGACAAAGAAAATAAACAACATATTTTTTAATCACCTTGGATGAAACAACTGGTCCTTCTTGATCAGAACTTTTGCATTTTTTCCCAGGATCCTGTTCTGCAGACATACTCTCTGAATTTCCTAGTGAAATCAATCGCTTTCTTCCATGCCATGTTCTGTTTACTGGAGCTTTATCTTTGCAGGTTCCTTCTTTTCCACTGCTCTGGGCGACATCCTTATCTAACATACACACAAGCACACATTTACAAAGAACAAAAAGAAAATTACTTCCTGTATCTTCAAAGGTCAACACTCTATATGACTAAAAAGGATAAACTAGCAAGTGACTCACAGGCTGTGAGATGGCTCAGTGGGGAAGATAATTTGCTGTGCAAGCTTAAGGATCTGAGTGTGCATATTCATCACCAACATAAGAAAAAGAAAAGAAAAAAAGTGGGGGTAGAGCTTGGTGGGCCTGTAACCCTAATACTTTGTTGGAGGGTGCAGGGAGACAAAGACAAACATCACTTGGGGTTGATGCCAGCCAGTGGAGCCAAACCCAGCGAGCTCCAGATTCTGTGAGAGACCCTGTCTTAAGGGATTATGGCCCAGAATGATAGAGATGGACACCTGCAAATCCAAATGACATTTACAGTAGTGTCCACTGGGAAGTACTTCTTTACAATCTCAAACAGCATTACGGAGCACAGTGGCTAAGAACGCCAAGCCAGAGTGCATCAAGCTCAGACGCAATGGGTCCACTTTAATTGTTTACTGCGACTCAGAACTTTGCATTTGCAAAGTGGAAACCAGAGTCACTAAAAGTAAATGAAATAAGAGAGAACCTGACACATTAGTCACAATTTTTTAAATTATAGCAATAATTTTCTCTGAGAAAAGCTGACAGAGTAACCCAATGAATTTTATATCCTGAATGCCTACCATCAAGTTAGAAATTCAACTTATTTCAGATATATGTAAAAACTCCAAAAACCTAGGAACGAGAATGTCCTCTATAGACTCTGTAAATAAAGAAATCTCAGTAACAATGTATACTATATGCTATATATTATCCATATATTATCTACACATTATCCATATATTATAGTTGGTGAACCTTAGTCAGAATCTCATCTTGTCAACAAATTCATAATCATCTAATCAGAAAAGATGAAATAGCCTTTGTACCGTAAGAAGAACAAACTCATGGCTAACTGTGTCCTCTAGACTGCAGGGAGAGCTTCTTGAGGGTGAAGACTTTATGCACCTTGCTTACTATTTTCCCCTTTGGGGAAGGCCTTCAGGACCTTAAAACGTGCTCAATATTTTTGACTAAGTAAATTAGGAATATAACCAAAATTTGCCTAGGCTGTAAGTATGTATACACTTTGTAGTCATTGTCGAGACTCTAAAGCTCTGTAGCGGGCTATAGGGTGCCTTCTGCAGCTACTCAGCTTTGCCTTCATAACAAAGAGCAGCCATTAGAAATAGACAGATGAGCATGGCTGTATTCCAACACAGCTTTACTCCAAAATGGGCAGTGGCCTGTAGCTGCAGTTTTCTCCAGTCCTGCCTGGCCCACGGTCAGGACAAACCTCTCTCACCCGTCAGTCCCGCAGCTGGTTAGACCCAACCAAGTAAACACACAGAGACTTACATTGCTTACAAACTGTATGGCTGCAGCAGGCTTCTTGTTATCTAGTTCTTCTATCTTAAATTAACCCATATCTATTAGTCTATAAGTTGCCACATGGCTTGTGGCTTACAGTACCTTACATCTCACTTTCCATGGTGGCAGCTGGCAGAGTCTCTCTGACTCAGCCTTCCACTTCCCAGAATTCTCCTCTCTCCTTGTCCTGCCTATACTTCCTGCCTGGCTACTGGCCAATCAGTGTTTTATTTATTAACCAATCAGAGCAACACATTTAACATGTAGAACATCCCACAGCAGTGGCCAGATCTGGCCTATGGGCATCCAGTCTCTTAGCCTTATTCTGAAGGACACCTAATGGGCCTAAAGCAGTTTCAGGGAATAAATACCGATGGAACACTGGCTGTAGGGAGCAGGGGAAGCCCTGAGTGAACGAATATGTCTTGTTGACACAGGCACAGCCATGTTGAGAACTGCAATGTCTCAGCCCCATGGGAGTGGCAAGGCCTTCCACAAGAGTCTCAGTGTGGATGTTGACCATGTGTGAAGAAAACATCCACCACAGCTTTCTCCCCATGGATATTTATGGCCTGAAGACCACTCCTACAGAGACAGTTCCTACTGAGATTAACTTAAGTCTGCCTCCTTGTTTAGCTATATGTAATGAACCTGCCTCCTGTTGAGCTGTATGCAATAAACCTGCCTCCTTGGCCTGTCCAACTACATACATACATGAATATATATATATATTCAACTACATATATACATACACACACACACAGTAAGCATGCTGAACTTCTAGGGTGTTGCAGTTTTTCCATCAGAGAGCCTAGTCTACTCAATCTCAGACTTTTTTGTGTTTCTGTGTGCCCATGTGCTTATATTTTCCTCATTTATCCTCACCATCCCAATCAGGTCCCTCCCTGAGGCTGTGCAGGCATTCGACAACTGTCTATATTATCAATAGAACTATCCATCGCACCAAAATAGGAGTAATATACAGTAGTCACCTTTCACCCTGCCATTTCCCCTTGTTTCACTTACTACCAATCATGTTGTAGTCCTTGTATTCAAGCAACCACAGGAATTGTGACACCAGCAAATCTGTTACAAATGGAACGTTTGTAACATCTCAAAACCATTCATGTTTGTGTGTGTGTGTGTGTGTGACAGAGAGAGAGACAGAGAGAGAGACAGAGAGAGAGAGACAGAGAGAGAGACAGAGAGACACAGAGAGACACAGAGAGAGAGGTGATACACAGAGAAGACAGCTAACAGCAAGCCACAATGCTGACACCTTGATCTTGGATTTCTGGCCTCCAGAACTGTGAGAAAGTAAATGTCACTTAGGTCACCTAGGCTATAGTACTCTATTACAGTGGGCAGAACAAGGAGAAACTCTCTCAGGAAACAGAGAAGAGTAACACTTCCCAATGCATTTCACCAGGCCAGCAATTACATTAAAACCCCCAAAATACTTCATACTAAAATAAAATTATTGCTCAACACCACTTAAAGCAATCATTTAAAAATCCTTAACAAAAAAAAGGGACATAAAACAGGAGAAAATCGCTGAGGTAGAATTTGTTCAGCAAATGAGGCCCTAAGTTCACTTCCCAGAATCAAAAGACAAGCAAAAGAGCCCAACAGTCAGGGGTTATCAAGAGGGCCAGGCTGATTTGACATTCAAAATTCTACAAGTACAGGAGGGCACTTGAGATCAAATCCTACTGATGTACAGGAGGGGCACTTGAGATCAAATCCTACTGATGTACAGGAGGGGCACTTGAGATCAAATCCTACTGATGTACAGGAGGGGCACTTGAGATCAAATCCTACTGATGTACAGGAGGGGCACTTGAGATCAAATCCTACTGATGTATAGAAAAGGCACTTAACTTTTAACATTTGTTAAAACAAAAACCTTGAGAAAAATCACAGACAGAAAAGAACAAACCAGACATGACCAGCAAAAAAAAAAAGTCCATGAAATTATTCCCAGTGATATTCTGCTATACTACTAGACTGGAGCCTAGCATAACTGTCATCAGAGAGGCTTCATCCAGCAACTGATGGGAGCAGATGCAGAGACTCACAGCCAAACATTTGGTGGAACTCAGGGAACCCTGAAGAAAAGAGGAGGAAGGATTGTAGAAGCCAGAGGGATCAAGGCCACCACAAGGCCACCACAGAATCAACTGACCTTGGCGCATAGGAGC
Organism: Onychomys torridus; assembly: GCF_903995425.1. NCBI lineage: Eukaryota > Metazoa > Chordata > Mammalia > Rodentia > Cricetidae > Onychomys > Onychomys torridus. The sequence continues at coordinate 112,835,203 of NC_050445.1, forward strand.
TCACAGAGACTGAACTGACAACCAGGGAGCCTGCATGGGTCTGACCTAGGCCCTCCGCATGTATGTTACAGTTGTGTAGCTTGGTCTTCTCGTGGGACTCCTACAGAGGAGTGGAAACTGTCTGACTTTTTTGCCTACTGTTGAGACCCTTTTCCTCCCACTGCATTATCTCATCCAGCCTTAAGATGAGAAGTGCCTAATCTTATTGCAACTTGATATACCATGTTTGGTTGATATCCCTGGGAGACCTGCCCTTTTCTGAAAGGAAACAGGAGTGGAACTGGGGGAGAGGAAAAGTCAGAGGGAGGGTCTAGGAGGAGAGGAGAAACTTCAATAGGGATGTACTATGTGGGAGAAAAACAAATAAACAAATACATGAATAAGAAACAATGGATGTCCAGCAGAAAGACAAATCACTGAGGTGAAATAAGCACATGACACAAGCTGGGCACGTGTTTTGGAATCTCGTATCACACACTGTGTGCCTGGCTACCTTATTTAATTATTTATAAATACTTTGGTTGTGGTGTCCTTTCATCTCAGATATGACACCAACATGCTCATCTGAGAATATATATTAACAGTGCACCTAACAATAAAAGGGAAATATCACATGCTCAACAAGGCATCAATGGATAGAATGCTGTTTGATAAGTGCCATAAAGTAATAGCTTATGTTCTGAATTATATTCCATAAAAGTAAATCTTAGGTTAAGGGCATAGCAGCCGCAACTGTAACCTCAGCTCTCAGGAGACTGAGGCAGGGGCATAACAAGTTTAAGACCATGTCTCAAAATAAATAAATAGACAGAATAAAATTTAAAGTCCCAGGCCACCCATACTGTGTGCGACCATCACTCTATACCTATTTGCTCAGAAAAACCTTTAAATTGTCTTTAAGGTTTCCTTGAAAACAGCAGCAAAGACAAAAACCTACCTCCACCCAGAACAGGTGCTGAAAGGTTTTGATCACTTAAACTTTCTGCTAACATCCAGGCTGGGAGGATTCTTTTCCTCTGGGCAGGGTGTGGCTGGTGCCCACTGCCATCTCCATGTGCACCTGAAGAGGACTAAAGAACACCCATTCCTAAAGGTGACATGCACCCTTAGTGAAGTTGTAAAATGATTTTCTTTGAGGAAAATTACCATTAGCAGAGCTACCCACAACTGTAGACCCAGTTAGTTAAATTTTTGACAAGAAATTCATTATCTATTGGTTTGTGTCAGCCTCGTGTGACATTCTCTACAGACTTGAAAACAACAGAAGCAGGTCAGTGCCACAGGCTATACCATCATATACCATCATGCCACACGCATGATGTCAGTAGTCTATTTGGGACGTACAGACCACATTAGGAATGCGCCTCTGAGATTTCTCACCAGAGTCTTGACAGCAGCACACTCAGTTAGTTTGGGGCTTCCTTGCAGCCGTGAAGCACCAGCTGTCTCATCAGGCAGATTAATCACAGGGGACTTCTGCATCTCACTCAACACATCATCTTCATCAAGTATTTGACTGTTCCTGTAAATAAAACCGAACTCTATTTTCTATCATTTGGTGGCCACCTTGAGGCTGCTCAGTTCTATGCTTCTGAGGACTTCTCATTGGAGGACTGAGCTCCTTCAGTCAAACTTAAAAAACTAAAAACAGTTTATACTACAGGAAAATGTTTTATCTCCAGCCACATATATTATCACAGCATATATTAGTCTTAAAAATCATGGGCTGGGCCAGAGAGATGGATCAGTGGTTAAGAGCACTTGCTGTGGACCTAGGTTTAGGTCCCAGTACCCAGGCTCACAACCATCTGTTACTCCAGGTCCAATGACCTCTTTTGGCCTCTGTGGCCTGAGGCACATTTATGGTGCACTTACACACATATATCCAGGCAAACACTCATACACATAAAATGAATAAATATACCTTTAAAATTGAAGATAAGAGATTTCAGAAATGTGTAGCTGAAGAGTCTGATTTGTAGTTTTGAAATGTTCTTTTAGTAGCTATAAAATAAGGAATGATCTTTTTCAAAGGCAGACTTGAATTTCATTGGCAGGAATCATAATAAATGGCAGGAACTATATTCCAAGATTATTTCATATTTGCTTACTACTCAAAAGCTGATGGACATTTGACTTGTTTCTCAACTTTGACTAGTATGAATGATGTTACTGTGGGATTCCATGTATAAGTTGTTGTGTGAACACATGTTTTTAATTTGGGGGCATAAACCTAGGAGGGGAAGTACCAGGACACAAAGCTTTCCACCTTTCCTGGAACTCACTCTATAGACCAGGTTGGCCTCAAATTCACAGAGATCCAGCTGCCTCTGCCTCCTGAGTGCTGGGATTAAAGGTGTGCACCACCACCGCCTAAACACTTATCGGAATATGGACATTCCAGGGAGAATGTATTGTTTTATAACACCACATTATATATGAGAGTTCTGGTTTCTCCATATGCTAACATCAACATTTACTAATGTCTTTGGTTATAGCTGCCTAGTATCTTAGTGAGCATTTTTTTCAAATTGTTAAAACTTTCTCATTATAGATTTGATTTAAGTTTCCCAATGACTAATGATGCTATCTTTTCATTTTATTATTAGGAAATATTTATTCCAATCAGTTGTACATGTTAAAACTGGGTTGGCCTTATATTTTTGAGTTATAACTGCTTATATATTCTAGATGTAAATATGTTATAGATATATGATTTACAAAGTTTTGTCATTCACTTATCCTTTTTGTTTCTTGACTGTGCTCTTATAAGCACACATTTTCAAATGGGAGGAAATCCAGTTTATCTAATGCTCCCGTCTTTGCTGTTGCTTTGATGTTAGACTTGTGAAGCCATGCCTGAAGCAACATTCATACCTATGCTCTCTCTCTTTATATTTAGGTCTCTGATCCATTTTGATTGTTATATGATATAAAGTAAAAGTCTCGCTTCATGTGGCTATCAGCTGTTCCAGTACTGTCTGGACAACTGACTTCACCCTGCTGTCAGAAGTAAAGACTGTAAATGTAAGGGCTAATTTCTGAACCCTCAACTCCCTGAGCTATGTCTGTCTTCATGCCAGGACCACACTATCTTGATGACTGTGCTTCGCAGCCGGTTTTGAAATTGGGAAATGTTGAGTTCTTCAGTAGCATTCTTATAATTAAGATTGTTTGGGCAGTTAAGTTATCCTTAAGAGTTCAAAATATATTCTAAGCTATGTTCAAATATGTTACTTATTTTTATATCTTTAATATAAAATATGCTACTAATGAAAATGAGCTGATTTGAAAATTACAAATGAAATTTTTATTTTTCCTTTTATTAAAAATAGATTTTTTCATACAATATAGTCTGATTATGGTTCTCCTCCCCTAACCACTTCCCAACATCTTCCCTGCTCCCTTCCCATCCAAATCCATACCCTTTCTGTAATTACAAATCAATTTCAAAGTTATTTATTGTCACATTATAATAAGATTTTCATCAACATTTTATTGCTTTGTTCAGAATTAGTGCTTGAAACTAGCAGCTATTTATATGGAATGTAAGTGTTAAGAACTTTAATAGTTTAGAAAAAATAAGTTAGCACTGATAAAAATTTACTGTACTTTCCTTAAGACTATCTTTAAGAAAATCTCCCCAGGGGATAAAATTATGTTACTTCCTTATCAACAATGAAGTTTAGCTATGAAAACAAAATCCTGTTCCCATCACAGTATCTGATACCCAAGGATCCAACATACACTCTGCACCCCAATACTGGGGATGCATCAAGAATGCAAAATTAACCCTGCTCCCATGTGAAGTGTGTATTATTTAATTATTTAAATACAAAACCAAGTATATTTTTTTCTCATTTGGCTTTCTCTATGGCTTCTCAAGAGAAAAGTGTAAGCTTTGGTATTTCTAGTAGAATAATTTCAGATAAAAGTAAACACAAGAGTCAAAAATGAAAACTTATAGGTGATGTGTAGCCACATGCTCCTAAAAAGTAGGCTGTGAATGATACTATAAACCTTAACAGGCTGTAAAAAGTATGTAAACAAATGTAAAATGAGAACTAACCAGTGATTTTGTTTTCTTTTTTTAACTGCTATTTTGTTATTTGGGTTCAAAACTTAAATATCTTATCAGTTGGAAGAAAAAAAAAATTACCAGGGTAAAAGCCTTCTAACAACTGCAACAAAGTATTATACAGAGAGGGTCCTTTCTAGTCTTTTTTAAACTCCACCAGAGTTAAACGTGTAACAATAAGACAGCATACCCTGTCTCCCTACCTACAAATATGAATACTATGTATACTACCCCAAAGAATACTTTGTCAAATTTGCTCCAAATAAAGACAATCAAAGCCCACTCTGTACATGACCTCAAGTTTGTTCCTTTCCCCTTCATCCCGTCCTAAAAGCTGGAGTACGATGTCTTTATAACTTCATCATATGAATGCATCCATCATTTGATAGAAATAGTATACACTTCATATACTTTTAATTTTTCCCTCAATATCATACTACAGAGTGTTAATGAGGATCTTCCCCCCCCCCCACCCCACCCCACCCCGCCTCCCTCCCTCTTTCTTTCCATTCTATGACTATTCCAGGTTGACTTCACCATCCTCCAGGTATTTTTGCAGTGAGTGCTAAAGCAGGTATTCTGGTACAGTAGTGGGTAGTCATCATTCTGGAAATAGCTGGCTTGATTCTAGAACCTGGACCTATTATGTAACCCTAGGCAAGTCTCAACCCTTCTCTGTCTTCCTTGAACTGCAATAGAGATAGTAGTGTGAATCCCCCACACTCATTGTTATGAAGATTTCAATGTTCAAATACATGACGCTTATTACCATTCCTAACAGTGGCTAACAGTGGCTACTCTCAGAAGTTATGTTTGGCGGTTGCTTTTACTTCCTTACCCTTTGTTCACTATTCCACATTCTATACAAACACCTAGATGACTACCTGCTAAAGAACCTTTCTTTAAAACTCAGACTATCTGGCAACCCTCAGATGACACCAGAAAACATACATCCCTCCTTATCCTGTGTCTGGAACATCACTTAACACAGAGCATGTGAACTGCCGGGTGGGTAACCTATAGAAAAGTAATATGCTTATCTAAAGGTATTAGCCCTAGGAATTGCTAGTTTCCAGTTAGGGGAAAAAAAAAAAAAAGGACAAAGAAAAAGCCCATAGCTAATGGTGAAGATGCTGCCTTAAGACCTTGTCCAGCAAATGGTCTTCCCATCACTGCCCATGTACCTCCTATCTCTATATAAGCCCTTCCCTGTACTTTGGTCCTCAAGATGGTCTTCTGAGGAGAAGAAAGCTCCTTCCACTTTTTTAGGGTGACGGCTCCTGAGTGCACTCTTCTCTACCAGGTACTGGCTTTTCAGTGTGAGCAGATGAACACAGGGCTGAAAACAACAACCTTAAAGTTTTGATGTAGTAGACAAAGCAAAATAGAGGTAGTTCTAAAATACATGAAAACCTCAATGAGATCAAGAAATGTCTAATGCATATGTCACTATTTCCAATTAGTTCTACAGGTCTAGTGTTTGAACTCTGTCATTTAGAGCCAGAAAAAAAAGCCCAGCAATTGCCTGGCAACTGGCTCAAAATTTGTGAATTTTAACTTTATACCAGATTCTGAGCACTCATCCTACTACCTCATTTCTTCAGTCCTTCTACTCTGTACTTTATGATATTATTATAAGGTAAAGCAGTGATATAAGTCAGAATACCTAAACAATTTTAATAAAGCTAAAAATTCAAGGAAACATGTAGTTAGTTGTTTGGTGGAAACATTAGGAATAAAAAGGTAAAGGATAGCACACACTGGAGCACACCAGGAGGCAGCCATTTCCAAAGCCAAATGTTTCGCAGAAACAAACTATGTGGCTACTGCAGCCGAATGAGACTCAAACCTAGAACGATTTTCACTGAAGCACTTGTGGGGTGGGGCACTCAGATACAAATGCCATCACTCACTCTAAGTTCACAGGCAAGCTTACCTTAAAGTACACTCCATTTCCACCTCAGCTTGTGGAGAGAAAACACGGAAAGAGTACTTGTTGAGTAACAAGGAAAAGCTATCCCCAGGATTCAACCAGCACCACACGTGTGTCTTCATTGGCGAGAGCTGGCTCTCCTCAGAGGACTGCCGGAAACACGGGTTTGTATGGATCTAATCAATAAAGGAATACAGTGGCACAGCAGGATTGAGAAAAATACAACTAATATAAAATGATCCAGAATTTTGGTATCAAAACAATTAAGTATAAAATTACACTTGAAAGTTTAGTAAGCTTGGCACCTAGTACCATAATCATTTATACATGAAAAAGGGTTCTACCTTCCATTCCTGAAGGAATCCAAGATAACAAGCAAAATCATCAACTGATGAGTTAAATAAGCTACTCAATGGGTAAGAAAGATGAAAAAATAATTCTCAGTATGAGAAGGGTCTCCACTATTTTTCCAAAATGCACTCGTTCTCTGGCAAAAGCACTTCTTTGCAATTATTTATTATCTCCTAAGAATTTCTGACACAATTTAAAAGTGAAAAACCATGAGGCAGGATATGGTGATCAAATATCTTATGCATTACTACCTTCTTTCTAGCTGTCTGGAAGAATAATTTTACTTTTAAATAACTCCTTCCATGAATATCATTTAGATTGAAATCGCAAATAATTAACATATATCAAAGACAAAACTATTAATGCATTAATTATTTTAGATTATATTTTTCCACTGACTGCCTCCATATTAGCAAAGATAATTAGTTTCCCCAAATGTAATTTTTAAAATACCTACTGAAAGGCACTTCAAAATTTGCAAATATGAGCTGGTAAGCAGTCTCAGCAGGTAACGATGCCTGCCACCACACTTGAGGACCTAACTCGATCCCCAGGACCCAAATGGAGAAAGGAGAGAACCAACTTCAGTATGTTGTCCTCTGCTCTCTACACACATGCCTCCCCAAAACACAAAATGTAATCAAAAAATCGTAAATGTAATCAAGGTAAAATTGGCTATTTCTGCAAGTCAAATAGCCAATTTTTTATTTTACTATTAGGTTTTGAAATAAAGAAGCCTTACTACATGATAATGTAATCACAGTAATGCAAACAAATCAAGATTCTGAACAACTCTCCCTGTGACCTCTTCCTCTACTACATCATGCTAAATTACTTTTTCCTAGAGAAATCAACCATTTCCCTAGCATACCAACTTAATCACTCAGCCTTTTTTATTGATCAGCCATTTGTGTGTGTGTGTGTGTGTGTATTTGTATACATACATATGACTGTCTGAGAATGGAGACTATCGTTATTTATGCAATAACATATCCCAAGGAATTAGGAAAGCTTGGTTTAAAACATCATATCCTCAAGCAGTTATCAAATCTACCCACAAAAAAAGTGAATTAAAGGTCCTTGATAATCTTTTTTTTTAAAGCTGTTTAGACAGTGGACTCCAGAGTAAACTTGATACTCCAAGGACATATACTGATCAACCCTTAAGTTAAGCCTTAATACATATTATTTACTGTTAACATATATATGAAATAATATACAATCAAAGTTTCTAACAAAAGTTTTTATTGATCCTTTGGGAATTTCACATCATGCACTCCAATCCCACTTATTTCCCAGTTCTTTCATATCTGCCCTCTGCCCCTGTAACCTTCCCACCAAAATAAAATAAAAATAAAATAAAATAAAATAAAATAAACATCTCACCAACCCCTCTGGGCACAACCTGCTCCTCTGGGCACAGCCTTCTCTCACTCCACTGGACATGGACCATTCTTTCTGTCTTTCCCCTCCCCATCACATATTCATTAATCATAGTGACACTGGAAGCTGCACTGTACACCTTTTCGCCCAAACAGCTTTACCTGCAAATGTTCATTGTAATGAGTCATTGATCTGGTTCAAGGCCTCTAGTGTCTGCTACACCATCAAAACTGGACCCTTGCTGGAAGCCACAGAAATATGAAGTAGGAATTCAGCTGACTATGGCAAAAGCTAATATCTGGAAGAAGCCAAGGACCTTCCAGAGGATAGAGCCAGAGCTTAAGGAGTCTTGATGATATTGGCTTTTAAATATTAGCTGTTTCCTGCTATGAATTTCTCACGTGCTATTATAGCTTTTCCATTCCTAGAACAGTGTGTTCGATCATCCATTGGCACAATTAAAGTATTTGGACACATCTCCCGACTGTGCTAAAGCAGCAACACAGCCAGACCCCCAGTTTCAGCAACTTTTCTGTAACTATTGTCATTACCAACATCCAGCCAGGACTTCTCTGGATGAAAGTATCTTATCTGAGATACTCCTCAGATTTTCTAAGAACAGATGTAAGCATCCAGACTATCTGCTTGAGAAGGCCTGGCAGATATGCTAATTAAGCTTATTAACCTTCCCCTTTTCAAAGTTTTATCTCTAGTTTTAGATCTACTTTTAACAATTAACTCAGAACTAAAGGGTTTCTACTTACAAGTATATCAAGCTGTGACACAGGTTACCTAGCTACACTTTCCCCACCCTGCCAGAAAACATTGGCAGCCGAGACAGCTTGGACAATAGGGGCCAAAGGAAAAAAGAAGGCAGTTTTATTTTCACCCATGACTTAGAGACTTATAGATTCTTAACATTCTAACTACTTCTAAGAACTTAGTTTGAGCCCATAAAATCCCCTTTGCTTAGATATTAACCGAATTTAGCCCTTAGTTGATTAATTTCCCCATTAGTCACTTCCCTTTTGGGTTGCTGACAGCTACTGCTCTTTTGTGTGGATCTTATTGCCCCTCCTTTTGATCCTGTGGGAATTCAAGTCTGGTGACCTTGCCTTAGCCAGAACATTGGTATTGCACAGGTATATAACTGTAAACCCCAGAGACTTGAGGAGAACTAGATTGGAGGACTAGAAGAGAGAACTAGAAGAATGAGATAGAAGATGAGGAAGAGCCAGGTAGGGAAGAACAAAATGAGGAAGAACTGGATGAGAAAAAGAAGATAGAAAAGGAGCTAAGATGGGAAAGAACTAGATGGATGAGAACCCAGAAGGAATTAAGATAGCACTTAGAGGGAACTGAAGAAAAATGTAGAGAGAATTAGGCAAGAAAGGAGCTAAATAGGAGAGCAGAACAGAAGCTGTGTAGAGAGAGAACTGGCTTAGAAGAATAAAGTGAATGGACAGTGGCACAGATGTCATAGGAGTAACCAACCACTTTTTAAAATTGGACTTAAGGCACACTCCATGAGATGAACCCCATACTTGGCACTGCTAAAGTAAACAAGAACCTAATACTAAATAGATCATGGGCCTAGGTGAAAACTTACTACTATTATTCTGCTAAAGCAGTGGTTCTCAACTTGTGGGTTGTGACCCCTTTGGGGGTTGCCTAAGAGATATCCTGCATATCATATATTTACATTATGATTCATAACAGCAGCAAAATTACAGTTATAAAGTAGCAACAAAATAATTTTATGATTGGGGGTCACCACAACATGAGGAACTATATTAAATAGTCACAGCGTTAGGAAGGTTGAATATCACTGTGCTAAAGAAACATAACAATAAAATGACTCCTAATGACATATTGCTATAGCCAGAGTGGAGCATCACTCAACCCTCATTGGAGAAGCTTCTTTGAAGTAGACAGTAATTAACAAAGAGATCCACAGCTGGACAATATGGGAAAAGTGGGAGACTTTGGACACTCAGCCCTAACTGGATGTCTTTATCAACCCCCCTACCCTCATGGCTTTATGCAGAAGAGGAGTGGAAAAGAGTCTAAGGGCCACAGGCAGCTCCTGCCCCAGACACAATACCATCTCTGTCCTAAATCAAACACACACACACACACACACACACACACACACACACACACACACACATATATATGTGAATCTAAGGTTGTTTATAAACTAAAGTTTTATTCAACTAAATCACTAAAACTCCTTAAGGTAAATCAGCAGTTTTAACAAAAAAAAAAATTTTAAAGAAAAATACTCAATAGTTAAAAAATTATGAATCATAAATAATAAAATAGAGAAAAATTACTCCATATAGTTAAAAGATCTCTGATTCTAATTCCCATTCAAAAAGTGCTAACTATATAAGATCATGCCTTTTATAGAACCTTGACACTGTAAGTTATTAAATACAATAACAGATTTCCAAAAGCAATACCAAGAAAAGAGTAAAAATATATTTTCCAGATTAACATTCCTCCAATCTCAGAAGCAAACTATAAAATAAAGAATGCTTCTGGGAAAAATATTGAAAGGTATTATCAAGAACAGTCACTGACCGTTCAGGTTGTATATAATCAGGACACAACAGCTATTGATCTTTCAAAGGTACCAACAGCCCTACCTTTAAAATGGTTAACTGACAAACCTGTTTGGGTGGAAAAATGGCCTTTTTTTTGGGGGGGAGGGGGTTTCGAGACAGGGTTTCTCTGTAGCTTTGCGCCTTTTTCCTAGAACTCACTTGGTAGCCCAGGCTGGCCTTGAACTCACAGAGATCCACCTAGCTCTGCCTCTCGAGTGCTGGGATTAAAGGCGTGTGCCATCACTGGCCGGCAAAAGATGGCCTTTGACATCAGAAAAATTATAGGTACAAGAACAGCTAGTATAGGTGCAGCTAAATGCTCCACATATTGAAGAATCGACCAGTCCTTGAAATTCTCATATATATAGCATTAAAAAGAAATCTGGAAAATGGAGAATGATATCAGATTTGATAGCTATTAACAAGGTGATCCAGCCAATGGGTTCTTTATAATCTGGAATTCCCTTGTCTTCTTTATTACCTAAATTAAGTCTATTATAGTGACTGATTTCAAAGATTGCTTTTTTTACTATACCTTTACAAGAACAGGATAGAGAAAAATTTGCCTTCACAGTGCCTACATATAATAATTCTCAGCCTGTTAAAAGATATCAGTGAAAAGCTCTTCCACAAGAGATGTTAAACAGCCCTACCTTGTGTCAATATTTTGTACAACAGCCATTAGAAATAATTAATAAACAATTTCCTCAACCTATATTTTAACATTATATGGATGATATCTTACTGGCTGATTCAGATACATATACCTTAGGAAAAGTGTTTGATGAAGTAAAGAGAATTTTGCCTTGTTGGGGGTTACACATTGCTTCTGAAGAAATACAAAGAGGGGATTCTATTAATTATCTAGGATACAAGATAGGTTTACAGAAAATTCAACCACAGAAAGTACAAATTAGGAGAGAACAATTATAAGCTCTTAATGATTTTCAAAAAATTGCTGGAAGATATTAACTGGCTACAGCCCACAATTGGATAAATAACTCAAGAACTAAGTAACTTATTTCAAACCTTACAAGGTTATAAGGACCTAAAAAGTCCAAGAAAACTATCAACTAAGACTGAGAAAGAATTGGCTCTGGTAGAAAAGAAATTATAGGATGCACATGTGGGTTGTTTGGATCCAGAGCTTGATTGTATTCTGGTTATTTTACCTTCTATTCATTCTCCCACAAGAATTCTTATGCAGAGAGAAGATAATATATTAGAATGGATATTTTTAGTACACAAACAGAGTAAAAAATTAAAGACCTATGTAGAAAGGGTTTCAGAATTGGTTCTGAGAGGAAAATTGAGACTCCATCAATTAATAGAATATACCAGATAGAATTGTGGGACCTTTTTACTAATGCTCAAATTTCCTCATTATGGGCAAAAAAAATGAACACTGGCAAAGTTTGAAGTAATTTGGGGGGAAAGATTAGCAACAAATATTCCAAAAGCAAGAGACTTCAGTTAGTAAAGAAAACTAATTGGATTCTTCCTTACATTGTATGAGGAACACCAATTTCTGGAGCCCTTACATGTAATATTAATGCAAATAAATCAGGAAAGGCAGGTTATAAGTCAGAAAAAATAAGTAAAGTGGCTCAAAGCCCTTATGATTCTGTTCAAACGTCAAAATTATATACTATTCTCATGGTATTATTAGATTTTTCCAGAACCTCTTAATATAGCTACTGACTCAATATGTAATAAGAGTTGTTTTACATATTGAAACCACTGAATTTATTCCAGATGATTCACAATTAACTTTGTTATTTACTGAACTACAACAAGTAATTGGACATAGAAATGATTCCTTGTATATAACATATATCATCTCCTATAGGGGTCTACCAGGCCCTCCAGCACAAGTAATGATTAAATTGACCAGCTACTGGTAGGGAATGTGCTAGAAGTGTCAGCATTTCATAAGAAAAACTATGTTAATAGCAAAGGTTTGAAAAAATATTTTTCTATCACTTGGCAACAAGCCAAGGAAAATGTCCTAGTTATTCTTTGTGTAACCAAACTCTATTACCAAACCCAAAAGGTACTCAAAGAAATGAAATTTGGCAAATGGATGTGGTTCATTTTGCAGAGTTTGAAAAATTAAAGTATGTACACCATACCATAGATACATATTCAGGATTCCAATGGGCAACTGCTTTGAGTTCTGAAAAGGCTGATTCTATAATTATACATCAGAAAAAAGACTTATAAAGAGATGTAAAATTTATAAGGTTGAGAGACATAAAAGTTTAAGTTGTTTATCTAAGAAAATGTTTCAAGGTCTAAAAAGATATTTTTAGGATGATAATACAATTTATGATAGAAAGTGGTTTAGGTATAAAACTTTGGACTCATCAAGATAGGATAGCTAATAGAGTAATTTCTCCAAACCTACCAAATATAAATGGATTGGAAATTGTAAATGTAATTATTTTATTTATTTATTTATTTATTTATTTATTTTGGTTTTTCGAGACAGGGTTTCTCTGTAGCTTTGGAACCTGTCCTGAACTATCTCTGTAAACCAGGCTGGCCTTGAACTCACAAAGATACACCTGCCTCTGCCTCCTGAGTGCTGGGATTACAGGCGTGTGCCACCACTGCCCAGTAGTAAATGTAATTCTTACCTGATAATTGTTTTTATAGTATATAGTTTTACTATGTTAAAGTTAAAACCTTCCCTTTTTACTTAGACAAAAAGGGGGAAATTTAGGTGAAGCATTTACCTAAATTGTTCTATTATTAATAAAAACTCAGGAATCAGATATTGGGGTACAAACCTGATAAAGAAAGCAGCCACAGAACCTCAAGCTGACCCTCTCTCTCCACCTTCCCAAATCAAAAGGGCCATGAATCTCTTCAAGCTTCTCCTTGTCTCTTCCTGTGCCTCTCTATCTGGGCCCTCAAAAATCTCTATGGCTAATTCCAGTCAGCTAGTTGTGGACTCTGCCCCTTGATTCAAGGTTTAACCTTATTAACAGTCTCAGAGTGTCACAATCAAATATCCCATAACATACATATGTTGTAAAAATCATATTGGTTTATTTCTCTGCACATGATACTATCAGTAGGATTTGAATATTAACAATACAATCTAGAAAAGTCTAAGAGTTAATTTAAAAAAAAAGAAATCTAATCATCAAGACAACTCAAAGGATTTACCAATCCAAAACTAAAGGGTAGTGTGCATTCCTCCTGTCATGTCCCTGGATTACAGGATAACAGATGGAAACTTTGCAGAATGTTGAGTGTTGTCACATAGCTTTCACTTGGGGCCAGATATGTCATCATCCGCCCTTCCTTTTCGAATGAAGTAAGTCTAAACAACATTCTGCAGAAACAGGAATCAAAATACCCTGACTCCTTCCCTAAAGATGCTTCAGAAACAACAAACTTCTTTATTTCATTAGTTCATTAGAAGGGTATTAGAAATTGGGCATTGAAAAACAAGTACTTTTATAAAAACCCACAATATACCCACTTTCAGAAATTCTACATTATACTTCTCATCACAGCACTGACTCATGCATTCAACTGTACTAAGAACCTGATGCAGTCTAGGCATCACAGTAAATACCAGAGACACAAAGTTAGTCCAGCTCCCCATAGTGAGCTTAAGTGATCTCACCTAAGGAAAATAAGAAAGTGAAGATCAGGGTTGGGGATTTAGCACAGTGGGAGAGCGCTTGCCTAGCAAGTGCAAGGCCCTGGGTTCGATCCTCAGCTCCAAAAAAAGAAAGAAAAGAAAGAAAATGAAGATCCAGAGATGCACTACTGCTGAGCTCCAGGGTGCTGACTATGACACTGACACATGTCAAGGCTCTCAGCGCAACATGAGAACAACATACAAATGTTACTTATTCAGGGTTGAGATGGGGGTAAATTCAGTTCTACTTAAAAGTTTCCCCAGTACTTAATTTAAAAGGCTATTATTGCAACAACAGTTCAAGTAATGACTTATACAACAGACAGTAATACAGAAATCACAAGGATAGGGTATATATAGCTCAGAAGTAGAGCATGAGCAAGGAAGGGGGTAAAAATATAAATTGGCTTAAAAGTCATAAATCAGTGGATTTAGTTCAATAATATTTATTTCACCACAAATAAAATACTCCCAAGTGAATCTTCATACACACAACCCATTCTCCTATACAAAGGAGTTTGAAATTGAAAAAGAATAGCTACATAGTCTCAGGATCACCCCAGCAAAACACTGATGCTCAGGCTACAGAGCAAAGGATTAAAAGTCCAGCCTACAGAAAATGCTTTAAGTGAAAATTATCTACAAAACAATGAAATAGAATACATTCTACAATTTACAAATATTCACTTCTATACAAAGAACCATAGAAAAGTGTTGATAAACATCCTCTAAATACTGAAGTGAATGAACTTACTACCTCATTTGTTCCCATAAAACCACACATTACAGTTACAGGCATGCTTTGGTTTAGGGGTGAGGAACACTGCACGTGTCCCTTGAAGGCAGGAGGAGGATCTCAGGTGTCCTATCACTTCTCTATTCTCTTGAGACAGAGTCTCTCACTGGATCTAGAACTCACCATATTTTAGCTAGGCCAGCTGGCCAGCAAGCTGCAAGTACACTGTCTCAGCTCCCTTTACCACAATATGGTTACAGACACACACAGTGTCTTAGTTAGGGTTTCTACTGCTGTGGAGACAGGCCATTCAGATATCTCTAGCTTCTCTCTGCCTGAGAGGAAGTGTAAGCTTGGAGTTTCCTCCACTATGTATCAGCTGACTGTTTGCTTCATCTTTTTATTTTAGTGTCCTCATCTATGACAAGTGATCTTGCAGTGAACCCTTACAAAGGAAAGCACTTAATTGGGGTTGGCTTACAGGTTCAGAGGGTTAGTCCATTATCATCATGACAGGGAGCGTGATGGCATGCAGGCAGACATGGTGCTGGAGAAAGAGTTGCTACATGTTGATATGTAGGCAACAGGAAGTAGACAGACACTGGATAGTATCTTGAGCATATATGAGAGCTCAAAGCCTGCCTCTACAGTAACACACTTCCTCTAACAAGGGCACATCTCCTAATAATGCCACTCCCTTTAGGGGCCTTTTTCTTTCAAACTACCACACATAGCTTTTCACATGTGCACTAGGGATCAGAGCTCAGATTCTCACAGAGGAAGTGTTCTTCCTTACCCATGTTGTAGGTATTTTTGGGAATTACTTGGCTAATCAAATAATGAACAAAATTACAATTTACACATAGGCAATCATTTTCCATTAAATCTAGCCATTCAAATTCAGCTCTGTACTATGAGAAATACAGTTTACTATTTACATATTTACCTTGCAAGTATGAGACAAATAGGTTCTGATATAAATTCCCTATTTTCAAACCTTAGAATAAACAGGCATCTCTAATCTGATGGTAGAAGGGCAAGAAGCAAAGGGTTAAAATGAATCAATATACTTACTGGTTTGATTCGAAGCTGACTACCCACCACCTCTAGAATGGCATGTCTTCTGGATACTCTTTTGTCTGTTATCTACAAGGGGAAAATATGTCAAATTTAGCTACCTCCTTAAAAGATAAACAAAACCCTTAGCAACACCTATGAAATTAGTAGCTAGACATTACATATATTATTAACTCAGTAACTACATGTCAAACAACTGCCCTCATTTAACAGATAACGAACAATGAAGAGAAGAGGGGACTTACCCAAGTCATGAAAGAGTGAATGACTACCTGGGATCTACATATCCCCAAACATCCCAATTCCTACAATGAAACCTAGAGAGGATTTCTTCCAGTAAAATCTACCAAATAAAAAAATATTCAGGATATACTGGTTAGGGAACATTTCAAATATAAAAATTGAGCTTGTCCTAAACATTAAGTGGTAAATTTGAAGGGTGTGACCACAAGGTTAGATAGATGCAGATCCAACAACCTCATTCCTGTTATGGGGCCGCATGTGGTAGTTTAAAAAAAGAAAAAAGAAGGCAGGAGGGAAACAACCCAAGTCAAACACTGACAGTGAAGAAAAGATCAACATCTATGTCTTCAATATTTCTTGCTTTGAATTGGCAATGGTCACTTTACACTCACAACTATTTACCCACACCAAAGTTCAAAACTGCTTCTGTTTTAAATGCTGAAATGATTGTCCTTCCCACCTCACTGAAAATGTAATAGTTGAGAATAACTTTTCTATCCCTGACTGATACATGATAAAAAGCATCTTAAGCAACAACTATATGACATTATGACCATATGACCAGTCTAATGATTAGTTTACTTACTACCAAATACATGAAGTCCAGCATTACATACAGCAGGACCAACATTATCTCTCAAAGCATGCTATAGCAATGTATAGATAAAATTAAAACCCATTAAGGCTGCAAAAACATTGAAACTGTCACCAATCAGTATTCATTTTTCAAAATCATGTAGCACTTCCACACTTAATGACTCTAAACGTACAGGGCCACAACAACGTGAGGACCACAAAAAGTAATTAGTTCAAAAAAAACAGTTAATTTAAAAAATAATAATTTCTAGAAAAAAATATCTTCAAACCCTCATTTAAAATATGGATATTTCAAAGAAGTAAGTATCCTAACTTTAAAAAAAAAAAAATCAAAGTTTCGAGACTCTGTCATTGTTTTGTGACATGTACCTGAGTGGGCAGAATCAGCAGCAGTTATTAATGACTCACCTTATCATTCAATAAGCTACATGCTGAGCTACATACTGGGACTTACCATAATGCTACTGCAGCTATTAATCACTTTACAAATCTGGATACTGAAAGCCCAGAGAATTGAGATAACTTAGTCACTCACAGACTGCGCAGTGTTCAAAATCCTTACTCTTACTAATAAAAACAAATGGTATAGAAAACATTTACATATGACTATACCTAAATAAAACCATTCAGAAGCAATAACAGAAATACAAATTACTCTGTGGTTCAGAGTACGAAGTTCCTATTTTTATTTTGAGTATTAAGATCTCATTGTTACTTCACCACAAATGGATTCTCTGTCAGAGAAATGTCATGATAAAACCATGATATACAAAGAAGGTTCCTCTAATAATCCACCTTAGTTTTCTTTCCTTTTTATACTATCCAATCCCAATCTATCTTTTAACAGACTTAACACTGGGAAGAAAAGGATATTTTGAATAATACAAAAGTATAGTGTGACCTCTAGTGGGTTCTCTTTTTATTTCATTACAAACATCTCTTGACCAAAAAAAAAAAAAAAAAGTGTTTTTGTTGGGTACAGGGCTGCATGCCCATAACCCCAGCTCTTGGGAATGAGGCAGGAAAATTGCAAGTTCAAGAGCAGCTTGGGCTAAGTAGTGAGAGAGACCCTCCCTGTCTTTAAAAACAAATACATTTGAAATAACCTAAATTCTAACATATCAACACATCCTCCAAGAAGTCAAAGAGAGCAACAGCTAAAGCAAACCATATCAGTGTCAAAAATACAATCAGGAAACAGAGATTACAAAACACTTCAGCTAGGGGCTGCTCTTCTAGAGGTCCTGAGTTCAATTCCCAGCATCCACATGGTGGCTCACAACCATCTGTAATGAGATCTGGTGCTCTCTTCTGGCCTGCAGGCATACATATGGACAGAACACTGTATACATAATAAATAAATCAAAAGAAATGCTAAAAAAAAAAAAAAAAAAAGAACAAAACACTTCAGCTAACATGCTCAAGACAGACAGAAACATCAATCTGGCATTCTATGTGGGAGCAGGAAAGACATGTCGTAACAGGAAAGAAGGGAGGGAGGAAGGAAACAGCAGCAGGTCAGTGAGAATACAGAAAATAGCACTCAGGTGGGAGATGACGGCAGTCCATCTTTCCAGAAGAAAAGGAACCCAAAAAGATGCTTAAAGAGGAAAGTCTAACTTCTGACCAGATAAAACTGGCTGCTGAGCCTTTGCTATTGCTAAAAACCAGCCATCAAGTAGGCTCATCTCTTATTAGCAGGGCTAAGAAACCATGGCAGGAACTATAACCCTGTTTTTATAAAACAGAGGCCCAAAATCCACCCCTGTCCTCACCAAATCCATAGTAGTAGGCACTGGCAGCAGGATTTCTTGCCCCTCTGAAGCAAGCTACAGCACGTTAGTCTGGGCATCTCACTACCAAAGGAAGGACAAGCTGCACTGCGGGTTTGGTCTCATTCAAAAGAAGCACCTTCCCAGGAAACTCTCCCCAATCTGTGTGCCATCCAACAAACTAAGGAAAACTACACAGTGTTACGTAAAGATGTAAACAATCACAGTGGGGAAGAGGTAGGCAGCATGTGAACTTCTGCTTCGTCCATACTGTGCCATGCATACCTGTTTCTTCTCTCACACATACAAAGGGCAACCTCAAGCACCACTTTTCCTATTCCCAAAACAGCCTTAAAGCTACTACTAACGGTTCCACACAGAGGCTGGAAACTAGCCACACTCCTTATACCCTGGTATGAGCTGACCCAGGTCTGCTCCACTAACCCAAGACAAAACACCTACAGGGTGGGGACCCTGTGTGCCTCATTCATCTTTGTATGCCTACAGTGCTAGAGTCAGCAAAACAGTGTGCACCAAGTGGACACTACAGGAGATATGGCGGGGTTGGGGGTGGTGGTTACAGATATAATTAGGGAAATAGATATAAACATAGCCAACCAAAAAGATCATAAACTTACTTAAAACACTGGGGGGTTTTTCGTGTGTGATTTTTAAGATTGTATTTTTTATTATATATGCCAGGATATGCATGTATGGAGTGCCAGGAGAGGCAGAATTACAGGTGGTTGTGAACAGCCCAACACAGGTGGTAAGAACTGAACTCAGTCCTCTGCAAGAAGCCACAGGTTCTTAACAACTAACCCTTTTCTCCAGCCCCTTTTGATATTCTTACTCAACGGCCAGGATCTCTAGAGTGGCCTTTGTAAATGGTATGTCTTGTGGCAATGCCAAATGGTGGGATACTACCGAATACAATTTCATGGTGTAATTTGCAAATGTTCTGGTTCCTAATCTTCCTAAAGAGGAGAAAGAATATATAGCTTAGTGGCCATTTGTATATGTATCATCTTTTAATGACCAGTTTATAGCTCAACTTTCTCATCTGAACGAGGCTAATAAGAAGCACCTGACTTTCAAGTTTTGAAAGGATTCAACTAGACCATCTCTTTAGACCAATGACGGGCTCACTACCCAGCCTACTTATGGTAAGGTCCACCAGCCTTGCAGACGAGGCCAGGGGACAAAGGAAATTAGACTAGGGAGGTCACTGGGTTAACCAACCTTTTCCGTAATGGGCCACACAGTACTGTAAATAGTGTAAGCTTTGTAGGTCAACACGCAATATGTTGACCCTTAGAGTAACTAAACTACTGGCCCTTAAAAGCTAATAGGGTTTTTGTTTGTTTAGTTGGGTCTGTTGACATTTTACATCTTATAACCGAACTTAGTTAGCTCAACCTGGATTTGACCCTAGTTTGTCAGCCGGAGAGGATGATAATGATGTTAACACACTCAGTACTTTTTACAGATACCAAAAAGAAATGTCTGTGCGTTGACTAACGTTGGCTGAAAACGTGCTGCCCTCAAATTAAAATCTTGACAAGCGGAGCCAAGCCGTGGAGTTCCCTAGGACAGGAGATAGAGCCCCAGCCGAGCAAACTCCGGCTGCCCGAGCCCGGGAGCACCTCCCACACTTACTCCCAGCAGAGGCCCGCGGCCTATCACCGTCTGCCCCGGCCCCACGGGCACCTGGGGACCGCCATCCAGAGGCTGCAGAAAGAAGTCCAAAGACATGGAGAGGAGAGCAGGTTTCTTCGCCAGGAGACGCCTCGCAGACACCACCAGGAGACACACGGGGCATGTCCCGGAGGGGTGTGAGACCCGAGGCTCCTTTACTGGTGAGCAAGCCTCCTCCCTTTCCGGAATCACCGCGCCACGCAAGCCTGTGACTCAAGCAGGTACTCCCCGCCAGCTCACCGCCAAACTACTACTTGAATGCTGGAGCTCACAGAGCCCTTCCTCCCACAGAACTCGTGGAACGCTGGGACTTGTAGTCCTTGACCCCCTCCCTTCCGCTCCTTTCTGGAGGGCAGGCCTCATTAAAAAAACTACCAATCCCAGAAGGCAATATGCGCATCTCTGCGCCAGTGCTGATTCGAGTTGCCGGGGTAGGGGAGGGTGGAGGGGAAGGAAACCCGCTAGTCCGGCTGCCAAGGCCTGTAGAGAGCTTTGACCCGATGTAAACAGCCACAGCGCTGGCCTGGTGGCTCTGTGACCTCCCGCCAGGAGGACAGACTTTTCCCTTCTGTAAGGAGGAGGCTTGGGGCTAGAGTAAGACCTCAGTGGCGGGAGTGTCTTCCCTACCCCAAGGAGGATGCCTAGACTTAGATTTTTAGGGTTCAGCCTCAGGAAGGTTTTTTCTTTGCTGTGCAGGAGTCCCATGCTCAGTCAGGGACCTGCCGCCAGTGGGCCTTCTCTTCTTTCCGGGGGAAGCCTGGCTTAGGCGCTAGGCCCATGGAGCTGGAGAATCTTCCTTCTCTATAGAGGGGGCCCCTCGCTGGGAATCTGTAGAGGCACCAAAAAGAAATGGGGAAGACCTGTGGGAAGCGAATATGGGGGGTGGGGGAGTGGGGGAACGGTAGGAGCGTGTTTCCTATGGAGAAGCCACGTGCAAAGCTCAGGGCTCCCAGCTAGAGGGGACTTTCTTTTTGCAGGAAGCCTGGCCCAGAGTTTGGCATTGCCCTGTTCCGATCTTTTCCTTTCTTGTGGCTGAGTCCAGACTCAGCAAGGCTTTCCCTTCCGCGTTCCGGCCTGCGCTACAGGCAGGGCTCCGGCAACAGAGTTGGAGTCGGAATGCCTAATGCATCCCTAAGGCAACAAGGTCTTCTCATCCCCAAGAGGCCACCTCTAACCAGCCTGGTACGGATGAAGATATTCTAAAGAGACACGTGTGTCCTATCATAACAATGGTCCCTAAGAGAATGGAATTTCCCCCAGTAAGCTCATGCTGTGTGAAGATAAAGCCTAAAGCCTGGCCTAGCCAGAGGAGGGAGTTTTCCCCCAGAGAAGATTTCACATAGCCCGGTCTACTTGTCAGAACACCATGCTGGAACAAGGGCAGCACCTCCATAACGCGCAGCGCCACACCCTAGCTCAGATATTCATAACTCTGGCTCCCTATTAAACTTTGCTTTAGGAGGCTGAAGATGGACTTGAGGGTCACTGGAGCTCTTTGTCCCTCCTCCTAATCAAAATTCCAATGAAATTTTTCCACAGAACTAAGAAAAACTATTTAAACATTAATGTGGAGACATAAAAGACCCACAAACGTCCAAAGCAATCCTAAAGGACAAAAGAAATGGTGGTGTTATCACAACATCTGATTTCAAATTATGGGACAGCGCTATAGTAATGAAAGCAGTATGGTATTGTTGGCACAAAAGGCGCACACGTAGAGAGGTGGGGTGGAATAGAGGATCCAGCAGCAATCCTGCCCATCTAGAGCAAGCCTGATCTTTGGTGTCTAAATCAGATGATGCCTGGAAACCTAATGACCTACACATAAAAGAATGAAACTACATCCGTATCTCCCACTTGCATCTGATTGGCCCCTGGGACATTTTCTTGATTAATAATCGATTTGACAAGGCCAACCTCATTGATTTGGTGCCACCCCTGGCCAGGTAGTCATGGGTTGTAGAAGAAAATAGTCTGCATCAGGTGTGATGGAATTTCCCAGCACGTGGGAGGCAGAAGCACAAGGATCTTTGTGAGTTTGGAGCCACTCCGATCTATATAATGAATTCCAGGACAGCCAGAGCTACATAGTGAGACCCTGTCTCAAAATCAACTGGGGGAGAAAAATGGAAGAAAGGCTGCACACACAAGCCAGTAAGTGGTTCTCCATGCTTTCTGCTCCAGCTTCCTGCCTCAAGTTCTTGCCCTGACTTGCCTTCATGATTTTGAGGTGTGAGGTAGGTATCCATTAGAGAAGACCACTCAGGCATGGGTTCAAGCCAATAGAAAGTCTTTTAGCCAGCCAGTGACTACATTCATGTTCCGGGACCCAAGTGCAGTCCCAAGCCTTTCTCGGGTGATTTTTTTTAAAGCACAAAATCACACCCTGGGTTGACAGACCTCAGTTAGCCTGAATCAGAACTATGGAAGCCAAAAAGCAAGTTTACTATTTAAGGACTTTCCCAGAACTATGGCCTTGGCTGGGTTAGGTTTTTATTCTTGCTTTGGCAGGTGGTGCTGCCTATGTCCTGGGTTCCAAGGCCTGAATGGCACTTCCATCATGGCATCAGTCTAGGGGCCTGTTACATCATAGCGTATTACAATGGCAAGCTGACATAAACCCTTTCCCACCCAAGTTTCATTTGGTTATGGTGTTTTATCTAGCAATAGAAGCCTAGACCAGAACAGAAACTGGTATGAGGTTTGTGGGTTATTGCAGTAACAGGCCTGACCGTGTTGTTTTTGAGACTTTGGGCTTTGGGACTGAGAAGGAGCTGAATGCTTAGAGCTTCCTGGGCTGTTCTGTGGGAGCCTGGGAGATAATGCTGAGAGCAGTGAAGCTGATGGAGGCCTGGCTTGTTCGGCATCAGAGGAACCAAAGACTATCATGGCAGTTGGTGTGATGTTATTGTCAGGAATTTGTAGTTTATGGTCAGCTGGAGCTAAACTCAGCTGTGATTAACAGGAGACCAGCGGCACTAAAGGGAAGCCTTTGCTCTGCTGGGACAGTCTACACCAGTTATCCAGAGCTGAGATATTAGTCGTGAGAAGAGACCAGAATCACTGAGGTGAAATCTGGAAATATTTCCTCAGGGTGAGCACACAGAAACTGTGGTCCAGAGGGGACCAAGACTACTTCTCATGCTGGCAGCCGAACTAGGTATGTGGTACCTATCTTGAAGGCATTAAGGTATCATGGGGAACAGCTAAAGCTTGGGCCCAGGAGATACCATTGGTGAAAGGTTAGGGTTAGGGTTTTACACACACACACACACACACACACACACACACACACACACAGTACCAATTTCCACAAGAGTACTGCAAATTGTCACTCTTCTTACTCCCAAAAGATTCACAATCCTAATACCAATGGTTCCATTAAGACTCTGAAGTTGGGGTTGGAGAGATGGCTCAGAGATTAAGAGCACTGGCTGGTCTTCCAGAGGATCTGAGTCCAATTTCCAACAACCAGATGGTAGCTCACAACCATCTATAATGGGATTTGGTTCCCTCTTCTGGTGTGCAGGCAGACATGCAGACAGAATACTGTATACATAATAAATAACAAATCTTTAGAAAAAAATAAAAGACTCTGAAGTTAACTAGAATGACAGTTAGTACTCCTTACTCCTTGGTATTAGCTGATGCAAGTCTGTCCACCAGTCCAAGAGAAAGAACATTCTTACAGTGTGAGCTACATACCATATTTATCTTGTATACCACAGAGCTAGCATCTAGAAAACATTGTGTGTAAGTGAACACTACACAGGAGATGTTGAATGGGGATGACACAATCACAGATACACTTTGGAAGAAATAAATACACTATATAATGAAATCTAAAACCTTCAAACTTCTTTTTACATATACTTGATTTAATCTTGTTTTATGTGCATGCTGTTTTGCCTGCATGTAAGTCTATGTGAGTGTGTTGGATACCTTGCACTAGAGTTACAGGTAGCTGTGAGCCACCATGTGGGTGCTAGGAAAGAAAAGTCAGAATTCTTAACCACTGAGCCATTTCTCCAGCCCAATCTTCAAGCTTCTAATCTTCCCCAAGAGAGTAGAGAATATATGGTTTAATAGTTGCTATATGGGCTATATAGGATATTGGTGGTGGTGTTGATTTGAGACAATGTCTATGTAATCCTGGCTGTCCTGGAACTCACTATGTAGACCAGGCTGGCCTCAAAATCATAGAGATCTGCCTGCCTCTGCCTCTTGAGTGCTAGGATTAAAGGTGTGCACCACCATGCCCAGCATTTTTATTTTTTAGTAGCCAGTTTGTGGTCCAATTGTTTTCATCTGAACAAAGACAATAAAAGTATTAGAGATAATTGTTGAAAGTATTCAATTATACAGCTTCTTTAGGTCAATGATTGATTCACCCATATCATTTAAGGATCAGTTGCAGATATCAGTGAAAAAGAAAAACGAAAAAAAAAAACTTTTAATAAAAGTAAGTGAATGAAAAAAGAAATAAAAAAAGAAAAGAAAAGAAATAAGGCTGTTCCTAGGTATGCTGAAGAAGAAGATTTATTGTAGATATGTGGGAGAGCATATTGAGAGGCAGGGACTTCTGGTGAAGTCCAGCGTGTACATGACCCTGAGCTGGGCCATGTTGGCAGAGAGGGAGGGAAAGAAAGAGGGGAGAGAGGGGAACCAGGTGCAGCATCCAGGAGGCCCAAATGTCCAAAAAGACAAAAAAGAGTGGGTAAACAAAATGCTTGGATTATATAGGGAAAAGCAGCCCAGCCCCTGGGCTGGAGAGTGTAGGGTAGGGGGCAGGGTATGCCAGCCAGGAGGACACCCTAACAGGTAGGGACTGAGGGACATAGGAAGAACCTGGCAGCCAGGTCCACTATGATCTGTTAAGTAGGCACCTCTGCCATTTGTCCCAGGTTTGAAACCTAACAGTAAGGTTCACTGAGCCCTGCAGAAGAAGTTGAAAAGAAATAGCAGGGAAGTAAGATCACCGGGTTGACCAACTTCTGTAAAGGGCTCTTTAATTACAGTCAGACTTGGTAGGCCAAGGCCACACCCCTAGTAATTTGCCATGAAAGCTAATGGTTGTTGCTTAATAACTGCTTTTAGGTTATAGACCCACACAAAACCAGCTTGAACTTAGCCCTGCTAAGATGACAGTGATAACAGTCTGGGCCTTTTAGGGGCAACATAAAGCAATATTTATCAGTTAACTGAACCTGAAAACATATTCCTCAAACAATTCTGACGGGATCAATTTGGCTCCAAGGGAGCAAGCAGCCACAGCCAATCTTCGCCTACCACCAATAGCCTCCTGCAGCTTTTGGTTAATCACCAGCTATGGCCAATCACATTCTGGGGCCAGGGCTTGAGAACAGGCCAGGAGCCTTCACTGGGAGATGCCCAGCTGCCACCAGACTCTCCTATAAGGTAGGTGCTGAGGTCTGGGCATCTTGGCCTGAGTTCTGCTTCCACTTTGGCCAGAGGCTACATAAAGCCAAATGACTGCCCCCAAGGAGGCAGGGGTAAGGAGCACTGGCCCAGGAGTCCTGGGAGCCTTCTTTCTACACCTCTCAGGGGCTCAGACGTCATGGAAATACTACCAGTCCCTGAAAGGAACAAGCCTCTCTGCGTCTGTGGGACTGGACTTAAAAGACAGGAGAGAATCCTAAGTCACTTTTGGACCTGCAGAAGAGTCCCCTACTCTCAGTGGAAGCACAGGGGGACTGCGACCTGTCACAAGCACGCTGCCAGCCATGGTCCCGAGTACCAGTCACCTGCACAATTGTTTTCTGGTGTGGATAGTTCCTGGGAGTACACCCACCTGGAGCACACTGATGAGTGGCTGGAAGGGACCAGGTGGGTTAGGGGTTAAGGCTAATGTTAGGAGTTAAAGTTAGGGTTATGGCTAGTGGTTGTTGCATGAGCCCACGTTGTGAGGGGAAACATGAACAGGCCACTACTCGAACCATATAGGGCATCATTGAGAGACCATCGTAACAATTATACCAAAGTCCACCCTGGCTAGCCCAGGACAGCCTTCATGGTATTGGTGGCAGGGCCTTTAGACATTACATCATTTGTTGTGACTGTGAATAGGGGCTCGTTTTGTGCACACTAAAAAGAGGCTTGGCCTGAAGGCCTTCAATCCTGCCATTTCTGTTACTGAGGTAGGGCCAGTGGTTATCCTATCTGTTATAACGCTTTGTAGATTGTAAGCAGTGGCTGTTGTAGCACACACACTGACTTTCTACCCCTTTCCATGACTAAGAGAAAAACCCCACTGGAACCAGTTTCTCATTTTTTATTTTTATTTTTTTATTTTTTATGCCATAGCCCCTTGCCATGAGATGCATAGCTTCTGAGTTTCTACTGATTTATAACATGGAGGGACACTGGTGCCATGGGATACACTTAGCCTGTCCAAAACCTTTTTGAGTCTTTATCCAAACCCAATATGGAGCCCATCTTTGTCAATTTATATAAGCGGCGGACAATTTGGGTGACTTGAGATGTGAAAATCTACCAGTTACCCAGGAGCCCCAAGAATACCTAGAGCAGTTCTACAGGAACAAGTTGTAAAATGTTTCAAAATGACTTTGTTAGGTATCATACGGCTGAACCTACCCCATGCTCCTTGTGTGGATGGACCCCACCCCATCCCTTCAGGTTCACCTTGTATGGATGGACCCCACCCCATTCCTTCAGGTTCACCTTGTGTGGATGGACCCCACCCCATCCCTTCAGGTTCACCTTGTGTGGATGGACCCCACCCCATCCCTTCAGGTTCACCTTGTGTGGATGGACCCCACCCCATCCCTTCAGGTTCACCTTGTGTGGATGGACCCCACCCCATTCCTTCAGGTTCACCTTGTGTGGATGGTCCCCACCCCATCCCTTCAGGTTCACCTTGTGTGGATGGTCCCCACCCCATCCCTTCAGGTTCACCTTGTGTGGATGGTCCCCACCCCATCCCTTCAGGTTCACCTTGTGTGGATGGTCCCCACCCCATCCCTTCAGGTTCACCTTGTGTGGATGGTCCCCACTCCATTCCTTCAGGTTCACCTGTTTATTTTTAGATGCCTTTCTAAATCTGTAAAACACTCTGGGGTTAGCTTGATGTAATCTAGCTAATGAAACCTTCCTATAGGCCTTTAAAAAGCAGGACCCTTGGTCACCATCCTGTTACAAAAAGCAGTACCACAAAGAGAACCTTGGGAAAGAACTCTGAAGGCCCACTCTTGACTGCCTCAAGTAAATGCAAATTGGTCCTAGGACCTAGCATCCAAGAGAATATTTTTAAAAATGTATTAGCAAGTGTAGGACAGCATGGAAAGACCCTAATCCTGACCCAGTTGTTCAGTCAAAACAACAATGTTGAACACATAAGTGGGGGAAACTATTTAGCTCCATAACCCACTGTCATTCTCTGGGGGCCATCTGGCTTTTGCACTGCTTATATTGGGCTTTTGAAATGGTGTGGAAACTCAAAAAAACAAAGAGGTACACTTAAAGAAGATGGGACATGAACCTATACAAGGGCCTCCAGAAAAGATTGTCACATATCACTAACTCTAACCCGAGCCATAAGCATTGAGCCTATCGGCATCCAGTTCCATCGAGGCCACTTACCCGTGTATTCCATGTGAGCTGAAGCTGCAGAGTCCAGTGAACACAACTGTGAAGGTCATCACTGTGCAAAGCCATCACTGCAAGATGGCTGTGACAGTCTTCTGACGTGAGGAAATGAAAACCCTTACCTTTTCTGATTCCTCAGCACTTTATGCAATTGTCACAGCTGAAGGTGGTCTTGATGTTTGATATTCCCCACCTTACAGGGGATAGGAAACTTCCAGGTTCCCATTTCTGCCACTGACAAATGACTGCCCTCACAGTTTGTGCCATCAGGTGGAACTCCCCAGTGGTGGTATGCAGGAAGGATCGATGCATCCTCTCCTAGGATGTTCTCCCTTAAATGATAAGTGGTGCTGGTTACCTGCAGAAAGGTCGTGGTCATGACAGAACCCAGTATCAGTTTCAGAGCTTTATTAGGAGGAAGAGGAGTAGGGGGAAACAAGAGAACCAGGCCTGGGAAGGAGCATGTGCAGAGATAGGGAAAGATGTTGAGGGGGTGGGTGTTGAAAGAGGAAACAGAACACAGAGAGAGGGGTTGGGGTCTGCGTCCGGCTTTTTAAGAGTTCCTGGTGAACATGCACAGGTGGGCTTACAGAGCTACACCATGCGTGTGCTGATTGCATGACTCCGCTGTGCCTGTAGTCGCCAGCACACTCTGATGACATGACCCAAGACCCTTTGCTTAACTCCTGAACTGTGCATGTGTGGTCATGCAGCTGGAGTGCAGCAGAATCCTAACACTCACAAAGTAGAGAAACATACACCCTATACTGTTTGGTGGGATAACTGACCACCACTAGGATCTGCTTGGTTCTTTTCGCTCTACTATTTTGTCCACGTGTCTATCCACTGTTGCCTGTTGTCCCTGGCACTTTTGGTAGTTATGAATTAAGGTCCTTTCAACCTCAGCATGCACCAAAAACCCAAGTATTAATAGCATACTAATTAATCTGGAATTCAACACGATACCCCTGGCCAAGTATGACCCTTACTTGTAGGCAACCTTGGCCACCCTATCAGAGGAACATCTTGGGTGGTTCCCAGCCTAGAATATCTCCTTCCTCCATAGCCAAGACTTCACTGGAGATTATTTGACTCTCTCTATCTCTTGTTTTCTTTAATCATTGGTAAACTTGTTGTGCAAGCCTTAAAACCTTCCAAAGACTCACAAGCACAGCATTTGGCTTTTTAAATTAACTTTCCACTAGGAACTCCAGCTCAACACAACTGTTATACAATTCCTCAATGAAATCTGGAGTTTTTCCAATTTGTAATCTTCCCAAAGAAGGTAGAGAATATAGTTTAGTGGCCACAGGCATATGTATCATTTTTAATAATGAATCCATGGTTCAACTTTCTCATCTGGAGTATGATAACAAAAGCTCATGACTCAGGGTTTTCAGAACATTAAATTATAAAGTTTCCTTAGGTCAGTTGCTGGTTCACCCACCCATACTACTTAAGGATTAACTGCTAATGATGAGGACGCCATTATGAAAGCAAGGGCCCACCTAGCCCTGCATAAGCAGCTAGGGCATACAAGGCATTAGCCTGGGGAACAAGCTCACCTATTCGACAACCTTTTCTACAAAGGTCATCTACCACAGTAAATATCTTAGTTTTGCCCTTATGTGTAACCATTCACCCTGAAAGCTAATTGTTTTGGGGATTTTACATGTTAAAATTTGAAGAATCATTCCTAGTTTATGGGCCCACATCAAACCACCTTTAATTGTGTCCTAGTTTGCTAACCTTACCAGGCTGATAAGGAGATAACATAGCCAGGGCATGTAAAGAAATGTGAATTAACCAAAGGTGATGGAAAATGTGTTGTCTCAAACTTGAAAATCCTGACAGGCACGACTGGCTTCTCAGGGAGTCAGGAAGGCTGTAAGCATGGGTCAGCACACATTTCTAGTAGTGGCCTTGCAGTCAGTTACTACCTCCTGGGTGTCAGGCACAGTGGGGTCCCACACAGCTGCTGCTACTTGAGTCTCACATGACAAGAGGACTGAGCATCATGGCCAGGAGATGTGATGCCCCACAGCAGCCACCTGCAGATCCCAGGGCAGGTCCACGCAAAGGCAAAAGAGCACCAAGTCTCTCCTTTGGTCACCTCTGTCCAGGCTTTTGCCACAGATTGCACAGATTCCATCCCAGCCAACACTTACACTGGAACATCCCTCTTCAGTCTGAAGCCTTATCCCACCCTGTGCTTTCCCAGCACCAATCCAGTGCAAAGAGCTCTGAACCTTTGTAGTCCACAGAACTCATGTGCAAGTGAAAAAAACAAAAAACAAAACAAAACTACCAATCCCAGAATGCATGTGTGCCCCCTGAGCTTGTTCAAATTACAGCCTGGCTGCCAGCAAGAGTTCCAGAACTTGAAGGACTGAAGAAAGAAGTCTTGGCTCTGAGCTGCATGATGACTACACCCTGAAGCGGGGGGATTTTCATGTCCTCACATCAGAGGACTGCCGCAAGCCATCCTGCAGTGATGGCCTTGCACACTGGTGACCTTCACAGTTGTGTGGCCTGGATGGAACTGGATGGGGATAGGGTCAGTGTTTGTGGCTAGCCTTAGAGCTAGGGTTATGTGACAACCTCTTCTGGAGGCACTTTGTATAGGTTCACGCCCAAACTTCTTTAAGTGTTCCTCTATGTTTTCTAAATATGTGACACACTCAGAGGTTAGCAATATGTCTTCTATTCTCTTGAAGGATAGGATAATTGTTCACTCTTAGGGCAAACTTGGTCCTTGGTCTTAGTTAGGGTTCTAATTCCGTGAAGAGACATCATGACCACAGCAACTGTCGTAAAGGAAAGCATTTAATTGGGGCTGGCTGATAGTTCAGAGGCTTAGTCCGTTGTCATCATGATGGGAAACATGGAGGCAGGCAGGCAGACATGGTGCTGGAGAAGGAGCCAAGAGTTCTACATCTGGATTGGCAGGCAGCAGGAAGAGAGAATGAGCCATGGCCCGGCTTGAGCATCTGGAACCTCAAAGCCTGCCCCTTCTGACACAGTTCCTCCAACAAGGCCTCCCCTCCAATAGTGCCCCTCCCTATGAGCCCATGGGGGCCAATTACATTCAGACCACCACAGTCCTTCTTACCTATACTGTTTTATTCCCATATTCACCCACTGTTATACATTATCCCTGGTGCTTTTGGGGGTAGCTATGAATTAAGGTACCCTCAGCTCCAGTTTACACCACAGTTATAAGAGAACAAAAATATAATGTATTTCTCACACTGATAGTATTACAGTGAATCTGTAATCCAACATGAGGCCTCTGATCACCATGTATGGCCCTAACTCACAGGCAAACTTGGCCACTCTATTAGAGGAGCAATCGGTTGGTTCCTTGTGGCAGGAATCTTAAAAGTACTTGTTAATGAAATCAAACCTGAGGCCAGTTATTGGGGTGAATGCTGGAAGATCAGAGACACAGAACAAGCCACAGTTTCCTCACCTCACCAGTCCCTCAGCTGGTCTTGTTTCCTCAGACTGCATGCTTCTGAGTCCTCATCCGAATGAATCTCAGCTGAACTGTGTGGCTCCAAAGCCTGAACGCTTAACCAACCAAATGCTAAACTAACTACATGCTTTTTTCTTCTCCTCTAGTTCCTGGTCCTCACGCTTTATATATCTTTCTCTTTCTGCCTCCACTCCCTGGGATTAAAGGTTGGGATTCTGGGATTAAAGGCATGGGTCATCATGCTTAGCTGTTTCTAAAGTGGCCTTGAACTCAGAGATCGGGCTAGCTCTGCCTCCCAAGTGCTGGGATTAAAGGTGTGCACCACCACCGCCCAACTTCTGCTATGGCTTACTCTTCCCATTTTCTAGCCACCATTTTTGGCTCTGTTCTAGTGGCTGTCTGTTCTCTGACCCCAGATATGTTTATTTCAGGGAACACACGATATTTCAGGGAACACAATACCCACCACAGTTCCTACCCCGGAACATCTCCTTCCTCCATAGCGGAGAGTGCACTGGTGATTCTGTGAACTTTCCTGTCCTTTGAGTTCTTCGATCATTTAGTGAACTGCTGGCCAGTCATTAAAGCCTTATAAAGACTCACTAACCTGCTACGTTTTCCCCATGAACTCTAGCTCAACACAATCTTACTATGTTTGTTCTCAAGTAACTCAGAATTCATTGTCTGTTATCACATTCTCTCATTTCTACCTATTGGTTTAGTCCATAAACAAGAAATCAAGTTACACACCCATTAGATAATCTAGGGTTCCCAAAGACTCCCCTACACTGTAAAGACTACCTCCCACCAAAGACATCTATAAAGCCATTGTGGTGACTCTGTAATGAGGTCCTGGATGAATCTACTTCTCTTGGAAGTGTGCTGTGAGGACAGTTCTATTCAGTCTGGAGAGCTAGGCAAATGGTTAGAAATGAGGTTTAGGTGGGAGTGTATAGGGTTTGGGGTTTGGAGTTAGAGCTAGAGGGTTGGGACAGGGATATGGCTTGCATTCGGAGTAAAAGGGTTAGGGTAAGACGGGGTTAGAAGATTAAGACTTTAAGGTTAGGGTGATGAGCTATGTTAGGATGGGGGTTAGAATTTAGAGCTTAAGAGTTAGAGTTAACCTGGGCAGTGGTGGTGCACACCTTTAATCCCAACACTCAGGAAGCAGAGGCAGGTGAATCTCCATGTTCAAGGCCAGCCTGATCTACAGAGCGAATTCCAGGCCAGCCAGGGCTACAGAGAGAAACCTTGTGTGTGTGGAGGGATGGTTTAGAGTTTCAGGGTTAGGGTTAGAGGTTTAGGAGTTAGGGAGTTAGGGTTATGATTAGGATTTGGACAGTTAGGATTAGTTAGAGTGTTAAAGAAGTAGTGTGGTGGTCTGAAAGAAAACAGCCCCCATAGGGAGTGGCACCAATAGGAGGCGTGGCCTTGTTGGAGTAGGAGTGGCCTAGTTGGAAAAAGTGTGTACTGGAGGTGGGCTTCGATAACTCATATTTGCTTAAGCCACACCCAGTTGTTCAGACCACTTCCTGTTGCCTTTGGATCAAGATGTAGAATTCTCATCTCTTTCTCCAGCAATGTGGTGATATATTGTGTACCCTAATAAAATGTTTCTGAAGATCAGA
Source organism: Onychomys torridus (assembly GCF_903995425.1). Taxonomy (NCBI): domain Eukaryota; kingdom Metazoa; phylum Chordata; class Mammalia; order Rodentia; family Cricetidae; genus Onychomys; species Onychomys torridus. The sequence goes on from NC_050445.1 coordinate 112,868,070, forward strand.
GAACAGAACAAGCCACTAGATTAAACATAGATGCCAGGCAGTTGTGGCACACACCTTTGATCCTAGCACTTGGGAGGCAGAGATCTGTCTGGATCTCTGTGAGTTTAAAGCCACCCTGGACTACATGAGACTGACTCAGTCTAGGAGAGAAACAGCCAGGCAGACCTCTGCCTCACAAGTGCTAGGATTAAAGGTATGTGCCACCATTCCTTGGCATCTATGTTTAATCTAATGGCTTGTTCTATCCTCTATCAGGCAAATTTTATTAGAGTACACAAAAAATCACCACACCAGCACCATATCTTCCTGCATTCCACCTTACTCTCAGCGGCTATGCGCCCCACCATGATGATAATGGACTAAACTTCTGCAATTGTCAGCCACCACGTCGGTTAAATGCTTTCCTTTATAAGAGTTGCCATGGTCATGGTGTCTCTTCACAGTAATAGAAACCCTAAGATAAGTAGGGTTAGAATTAGCTATACCACACATACACAAAAACAAAAAACAAGGAATTGGCTCTAGATGCTATTACTGTGGTATACAAAAATGAATGTGACATGCGTCATCAGATTGTAAGAATGCCCATGAAGTGGTGGGACAGACTTGTTAGCTAATACTGAGGAGTAAGGAGTATTGACTGCCAATCTAGCTAACTTCCTAAGTCTTGATGGACTTGACAGTTTGATGCAGGGCAGTAGTTTTGTGGAAATTGGTTCTACAGGGAGGTGTGTGTGTGTGTGTGTGTGTGTGTGTGTGTGTGTACTTATGCAACTCCAACACTAATCTTAACCCTAACTCTTCACCAATATTCTATCCTGAGCCAAACTTCAGCTTCTCTGCATGACCCCCTTACTCCTGGGGTCTCCACTGCAGCTGAGGCTATACTTTCCCAAGTCCCAGCTGCTTCTATGACTCCTCCATGACTTCCAAACCAGTACTACCTGGGTAACTCTTACACATTACCAACACCAGCTAACAGCTTGAGATGCAGCTTTGGTCCCTCTGGACCACAGCCTCTGTGTGCTGACCCTGAGGAAATACTCCCAGAAGACTTCACCTCAGTGATGCTGGTCTCTTCTTATTCACTGCTAATAGCTCAGCTCCAGCTAACCAGTATAGATTGTCCCAGCAAAGCAAAGGCTTCTCTTTAGTGCTGCTGGTCTCTGGTCAATCACATCTAATTTTTAGCTCCATCTGACTGTAAACTACAGATTCTTAATACATAATATCACATAAACTACCACAATAGTCTTTGCTTCCCTGTGAAACTTAACAAGCCGACCCTCCATCATCTGCACTGCTCTCAGAATTATCTTCCAGTTTTCACAGAACAACCCAGTATGGTCTAAGCATCCAACACTTTTTCCAGTCCAAAGTTCTAAAGTCCTGCACAGTTCTCCCCCCAAATTAACATTGTTAGGCCATCACAGCAGCTTCCCCCAAACCTGGCACCAATTTCTGTTCTTTTAGTATGATGAAACACCATGGCCAAAATTAACTGGGGCAGGGAAAGGGTTTACCTCAGCTTGTATTTGTAGTCCATACAAAGGGAAGTCAGGCAGAGAACTCCAGACAGGAACCTGAAGGCAGAAACTGATGCAGAGGCTATGGGAGAATGCTGCTTTCTGGCTTATTCTTCATAGCTTGCAAGCCTGATTTTTTTATACAGCCAGTGACCATTGCCCACAGGGATACCACTCACAGTGGGTGGGGCCCTCTCACATAAATCGTTAATTAAAAAATGCCCCCACAGACTTGCCTATGAGCCAGTCTGATGGACACATTTCCACATTGAAATTCCTTCTTCCTAGATGATTCTAACTTTAAGTTGACAAAAAAAAAAAAAAAAGTCTAACTAGGACACTAACCCTAACCCCAAATCCCTTTTTCTTACCCCTGACCCTGTCCATGATTCAGACCTTAGCCCTTAACCTTAACACTTGCCCTAACCCTAACTGGCAGTTTGGTAACTCAGACTACACACAATGGTCAGCACTAGGTCAAAATGGAGTAAGGAAACTGTTCTGGGCTTGTCAGTCTGTCCTTCTTGTGGACTGGCTCATTTATTAGAACAGGGTAAGAACAGGGACACAAAAAGTGAATGAGGCAGTTAGGAAAAAAACCAGACTGTAGAAGGGCTTGAAAGACACAGGACTTTTGGAAACCATAGGAGGTTTTATGCACAAAAATGACTTGGTTTAGGGCACTCCTGTTGGGAGCAGGGACTAGGAACAGGGTGGGCTGATTCAGCAGTTGTCTTAGAGTATGCAGCAGTCCGACTCGTAAACAGGGAGAGGCTGAGCTGCACAGCTAGTATAGAATGACAGATGTCCTCATGCTCTTGATTTGTCCCAAGGCTGTTTCCCAGCGCAAGGCCTCATTGGCTGCTTTTTGTCCCAGATATGCTTCATGTATTCCATATGGCTGGTTGTTCCCTGATAGGCCGAGAGAACCTTGCTATACACAAGCAACCCACATGCCCAGCCACAGGACAGAGCTCCATGCTGCCAGGCCTTAAGTCACAGCACTGTGGACATCCTGTAGTGAGCTTAAAGGAGACAAAGAGATCACAGAAACCATTGCCTGGAGGCTTTGGGACTTGCTAGGCTGAATTACAGACCTGGGAGTAGAGGCAGTCTTGTTTGTATACTTCAATCTTGGGGTAAGTAGGCACAGCACATGTGCCTCCCACATTTGGATTCCCTTCTGGTGTTTCTACTCCAGAGGGATATGACCAGCTCCTAGGCTTTTCCAGGGTCAGTGGGAAAGCATTTCAATGCCCTACTCCATCTCTGCCCTGTCTACCTGGGGCCACCAGCTGTGTCAAGTCAATCAAGTAGGGTGTGGTTGGGAGAGGTACTAAGTAACTGGGTTTTTTTTGTTTGTTTGTTTGTTTGTTTGTTTGTTTTTGCCCTGTAAGGACAATGTGGGCAAGTGGGAACTGAAGGTGTATTAATTTTGCCAAACTGTTGAGAAGGTGATATTCCATTTTGGAAGATAAGTAGGGCCTGCCTGCCTGGGACACACCACCCACAGCACTTACAAAACAACAGCCATGGGTTATTTTGTGCCTAGTGTCCACCTTTGCAGCCATGTCTAGAATAGAAACTTTGATCACCGTGAGCTGGGGCTGTTGGCCTATAGTACCTGCATGGGAGCCCTGCTAGTTGAGGCTTCTATAGACTTCTCCTGGGCACCTTCCTGGTAGAGGAAAGCTCCCTATAATAAAGAGGAGTCACCTTAAGGGCTAGCTAGATGCAGGGGGTGCTCTATGGGGCTCTTGTTGCTGAAGGTGGCATTGAGCTCACTGAGTGTTGGCCTTGAATTATAGACAATTTCTAGGTCTTGTTCTTGTCTTGACAACTGCCACATAAAGAAGGGGAAACATGAGGCAACCGACACCAGACTCCCATAACATTAAGGGAAATGAGCCATTGGTTCCAAGTTGCTGAAGAGCAAAGGGTAACTGAAAGAGCAAAGGAGTAGTTCTGGAAGGGCCATGGGCAGTAATAGGTGTCCACCCTGAGCGTTTGCTCCAGATCACTGTGTTTAAGTGGGTGACCAACATCCTTATCCACCTATAAGGCATGAAGACCATGCTATCACATGCCAGCTGCTCCATCTACTCTTGGCTCTGGAATCATGATCACCAGGTGAGCTCCATGTGCCCCCATATTAAAAAATAAATAAAACAAAAACAAAAACAAAAACAAAAACAGGCCAGACACACTGAACAGCCTGCTCTTGGAACCAGAGTGCATTTGCAACAGGGTCACGATGACTGGGCTAAGCCCCTCCATCATCCAAACGTTAATGAAGCCAGCGGCTGGGAAAGGAGGAACTCCGGTGATGTGGTCCCACTGAAGATTCACCGGAAGTAGGATCTAGGTGAGACTGAGTCCCTAGTACCAGGTGATGGTCATTGAGAGACAGTACGTCTTGATGCACAGAGAGACTATCCTGGGAACTAGGTACGTTTGTTGTGACTTGACTCTGTCTGTGCCGTTCAGAAGACTGGATGCTTGCCTTCTTTCTCCTACCTGAGAGAAGACAGGTGGGTGAGTGGTGGGCCCATGAACCAATCACCCTAACCCATTGCTTGCCCGTATGTTCCACGCCCTGTCCAGGAAGCAATGCAGTCTCTAGCACATACCATAGCTGGCTCTTTACATATCAACCCAGAGTAGCCAGCAGGCATCCACCTCACAGAGAAGGAAATGTCTCACAGATGTTAAACAACTTATTTCTCGAGACAAATGAAGCTTTGTCAGGGTACTGTGTGCCTTTGGAGCCATGCATTATGTTCAGAGGTCATGGTCAAAGCTCTCAGTGGTCATCCTTTCTGATCTCAGCCCTGCTGTTGCTGTTGGGCAATGTACCCAGATGGAAGACTGCTTCCAGAATCTCTTTACTGTGTACCAGCTGGACAAGTGTAAGTGAGATGGAGGGTAGAGGGCTCAAGTCTAGGCACTGCTTGTGGAAGGCTGTTTTAGAGCTGCTCCCAGGAGAGCAGTTGTGCTCACAACAGCTGGGCCAAGCAGCTCAAGTTCATCTCTATAGACCAGTGCTTCTCAACCTTCCTAATGCCTTGACCTTTTCACAGTTCCTGTGTGGTGACCCACCCACCCCCCAATTATAAAATTATTTTGTTGCTATTTCATTAACTGCAATTTTGCTACTGTTATGAACCGTAATGTAAATATCTGCGTTTTCCGATGGTTTTGGGGGGTTGTGCCCCACATGCTGAGAACTACTGCTATAGATGGAAGCCTCCTCTGTAGGCCCAGCTGATGTCTACCCAGGGGAAGCCATTAAGGTAGAAGATGGGCCTTTTACCATCTTCATTAACCCTTGAACTCCAGTTAATATGCTTTCTGCAGAAGGTACAGGTCTTACACAGGGGGAGTATGGGACTTTTGTGACTGCAGCTCTATCTGAAATGTTCTTCATCTTCCATAGCCCCTGGCTGTATTTTGTAACATGTATCCAGGGTCTGCCTGACCTAGTGGCCTGCATTGCTCAGCTCTATTGTCAGTAATAATGGGGAGGGTACCAGGCCCAACTGAGAAGAGAGACACACGATTTACTGCCATGCTGGAATCCAAATAAGGCACAACATGGCCTGTAGGACTCTGACATGCCACAGATGATGACAAAATATTTCTCCCTCCAGGATCCAATCACTCATTGGGGCTTTCCCCTTCTTCTTTCATAAGATCTTGGGGTTTTGAGGAGAGTTCACTTGGAGGCAGCTTCCTGGGATGAGAGTCCGGAGACTGTTGAAAACATCCTCCTTCAGTCCATGTGTATGGTTACAGTACAGAAAGATCACCCCTGCTTCTTTCCTTGCAGAAAAAAAGCATCCTAGATGGTCCTTTAGAAGCACATGTACACCTGTGTCTACCTCTAGACAGGACAACGTGAGGAAGGATGGTGTCCCTGTAACCTGTTCTGGGGTGTGGCAGCATTAGCCTCTTCACAAAACAGAGAACTCAGCCAGACACTGGCCCATGTCTATAATCCCAGCACTTGAGATGTAGAGGCATGAGGAGCAGGTGTACAAAGTCAGCCTCAGCTGCATAGCAAGTTCAAGGCCAGCCTAGACTACCTGAAACCCTAATGCACTTACAACATATGTCAGAACCACTAATCAACTAAAGAATATAAAAGATCAAAATTTGTGTCCCTTTAGACTTCATGTTCTAGACCTGTTACTCCTCTGAACCAGCTTTTCATACATGACCCTGAGGACCCCTCTGTTGATCGCTTCTAGGACCCTTTGTCCTCTCATCACTATGAGAGATGAGGTCCTAGAGTCCAGGGGTGGTACCCTCCCTACAGCCCCAATGCTCACCAAGCAGCTCTCATCCGCGGTGCTTCCCAGTCATGGGAAAATGGCACCACCTTGGACTATGGCCATGTGTGCCTATTCTCACTTAAGACTTCTCATTTCTCAAGGACTCGCCTCTTTGGTTGCAGAAGACAAGATGTATCTAGGTGTCAATGGCAGGATCTTCTTCAGGCTCTTCTCTACTGCTATGCAGGTCACTCAAGGTCCTGGCATACTTTGTCTGCCAGATTTCAAGCTCCTGCCTGGTTTCAGGGCTCTTGGGAGCAAAGGAGATGAGACTCTACTTCTCTACTTAGCTTGGATTCTTGAAACAGACATATCGGAGATTGGCACTGTGAGAGCGGGGCTGGCCTGAGCATCCTGCCAGGGCTGTGACTTGGAAAATAACTTCCCAAAGATTAGTTAGTTGGCTAGAAATTAATGAAGGGGGAACTTTGTACAAGTGGAAAGTACATACCTTTATAGTACCAGGGATATGAAGCTACCTGGAAAAATACTCTCCATGAGGGGAAGCTTCGGAAGAGACCCCTGTGGGATATGTGGACTTGTATGGGCTATTGTACCAGGCTGTCTACTAATCCATGTGGATTTCAGAAGCCTAGCCACTAGTATGGTCCTCCTCTGTAGATTCAAGTTTTTCTTGAGTTTGATGGGAGTGCATAAGCCTTAACCTGAACCTCTTGTCTTCGAAGGCAAACAGGCCAGAGAAGTTCCACTGGACAGGCCAGCAGTGGAGTCCAGTGGCGAGCCTCACATTCTGGGCTGCATAGCTCACTCCCCTGGAGCCTTATCTACAGCACCACTGACTCTGAACCTGGGGCAACCACACACAGGTTCTCTCCAGTCTCAGGACCAGGACTTGCCCAGGGGTGCAGCAGCATCTACACGTGTGGAGAAAGCAAAAGTCGGCCAAGTTGTCAGCACTTCCTGTTTTGTGGGACTGCTCCCATGTAGCCAGCTGCCCTCAGGACAGGGGGCAAGAACCTCTTGTTTATTGAATCTAGCTTTCTCTGAATTTTTTTCTGCCAAACCTCACTGCTAGATAAATTTGTGTGCTCTTCCTAAACGAAGTTTCTGCTTCTTTTAACCAACAAATACACATTAAACTTCATGAACAAATTGTGAAGGGAAAGAAGAAGACTTGGGGAGACTGGTTAAGTAAGACCTATACCTCTGATACTACTCACCTCCCCCAGGTAATTCTAGCAGCATCTATAGCTAAAACGGGGTTAGACGTTCCCCATGAGGTCCCAGGTCTCTGCCCTGAGACTGCCAGGGGTCCAGGGGCCAGTCTTAGGTAACAGTATTGAATCTCCAAAAGCCACTAATTACCTTCCAGTCACCCATTTTATAGCCAAGAAACCAGGCCCAGAGCAAAGAGACTTGTCCAAAAGCATGCAATCAGCACCCACACACAGCCCCAGAGCCCAGGTATCCTGAGTTCCAGCCCTACATCAGACTCTTTCTACCAGACCCATCCTGAACCCTGCTTTCCTAACCCAGAGAGTGTGACTCTAATGCAAACCCAGCAGATGGCGCTAAAGATGCCAAGAGGGCCAGAGCTCCCTCTGCCGGCAGCACCAGGAGGCTCGACTCAGAGAGCTACTATCTTACCAGTTGCAGGCTTTGGAGCTGGAAGAGGGGTCACCTGCAGGTAAAGTGGTGGCTTCTTATACAAATCAAAGTCCTGGTGTCGCTGGCTCCAGCTCCATCTATCCCGATCCAACACAGGCTTCAGCACGTTAGCAAACAGTGCACTTTCCTGCCATTCCTAAATAGTAAGGAGAGCCAGTAAGTGGGGTAGGAAGCCATCCCTAAGAACCCAACCCCTCCCCTCCCCACATGAGGCCCTGCTTCTCTCCATGAAGACCTCATTCATCTCTTTGATTGATGAAAGTCTCAGATCCTGCTGGCAGCTTCCAGTGGCGCTCTGAAGACCCCACACTTGGAACCCACCAGTTGTGAGCCAGGCCTGGCGGGACTTCTTCTGGGCTTTCTTCTCTTCTTCCTTTGGGTCCTGAGGATCCACCATAGCTGAGAGGTAATTCTGTGAATATGTGAATCGCTTCATTGGCTCCTAGAAGTGAGGAGACAAACGTCTGCTAAGAACAGTATTGGGTAAGGCTGGGTAGCCATCAAGCTTCCGAGCAGGTATCAGAAACATCTGGGGACATAATGACACAGGGTCTTGACACTATAATGCACTCACATTAACTAAACTCTAAGGCAGCCCTATGAAGGTCACATCACTGTCTCTGTCCTTGGACAGAGAAATCCATTTTCTACATGTAATGAGTGCTAAACGCCTAAACCAAGGATTTTCTTATGGCTAACAGTTATCTCCATAGAAACACAGAACAGCTTCTGCACTGTTTTCAACCATATGTATTTGAATATGTGCTAAGCACCTCTGACTCTCTAGAGCATGGTGAACTCACACTCTTCTCCCATCACCTGATCCTCTGTCTTCTGTCCCTAGATGATTGATGTCACCCAAGGCCCCTGATTACCTTTGGCCAGAGAAAGCAAAGCTCATATGTGTGGTGGTTTGAATGGCCCCCACAGGCTCATATATTTGAATGCTTAGTCATCAGGGAGTGGAACTGTTTGAGAATTAGGAGGTGTGGTCTTGGAGGAGGTGTGCCACTGGGAGGTGGACTTGCAGGTTTCAAAAGCCCATACCAGGCTCAATGTCTCCTTCTCTCCCTGCCTGTTACTGCCTGGGGATCAGGATGTAAAGCTCTCAGCTACTGCTCCAACACCATGCCTGTCTCTTCCCTCCACGATGATCATGGACTAGCTCTCACCCCCAATTAAATGCTTTGTTTTATAAGAGTTGCCTTGGTCATGGTGTCGCTTCACAACAATAGGACAGCCACTAAGAGGGTGTGTTAGTCAGCTGCCTTGTCACTCACTTTGGCCATCTCTTTAAACATCTCCTTCTTGGCAAGCTCTGTGGAATTCAGGGTCTGGATACTGTAGTTGTGGACGCCTTTGTTCTGAGGAATGGCAATTCTAATTGTCTTCACCGTTGACTTTGGAGGCTTTTTGGTGAACTGGTAGGCTTCTGTTATATTTTTCTGAAGAGAGAGATGGCAACTGTTACCCACACCAGGTTCTTCCTCATGTGCAGTAGATGTTCTCTAACACAGATCCATAGTACAGAAACTGATTAAAAATTCTTGAGTACCAATGGAGTTTCTAATCACACAGCCATGACAAAAGGCCATCTAATCCAACATGTCAGGACCCAAAGTGGAATTTGGAGGAATAAATCTTGAGACTTACCACGGACACTAACTACATCACACACAGAGCCACTATTCTTCCATCCACACAGTAGTAAAGAATAAAAATGTACAGTTCAAATGGTGAAAAGCATGAGACACTTTTATGGTGTGGATAGGGGACACTATGTCCTCAGGCAGCAGGGATGGACATCATCAGCCATGGCTGATTTCAGTGCTATGATACATGAGGTATGGCAGGGGCCGGGGGTCCTCCAGCAGGCCTGGTAACAAAGTGAGGACTGTTCCCTCTTCAGAAAAGGCTGCTAAAGAAATAAGGTGACTTTATTTGTGGGCTTCCTAGGGAATTAAAAGCAAAGTAACTTGAACATGGTGTACACACCTGTGAAGTCAGCACTTGAAAGGTCAAGGCAGGAGGATCATGAGTTTGAGGCCAGCCTCAGCTACATAAAGACACCCTATCTAAAACAAAAACAAAACAAGGTTTGGGTATGTAGCTCAGTGGTAGAGTCATTGCCTAGTATGTGCAAAGCCCTGGGTTCAATCACCAGGAACTAAAGCATGATCCTAATTAGTCTTGTCAATAAAAACAGGAGTCAGATATCAGAGTAAAAGCAGAAAGATCAGAGAAGCAGGGAAGCAGCCACTAGAGACTTCTTACCTCTACAAATTCTCTGACCAAAAAGGGCCAAGATCCTGTCTCCGCCCCTTTATCATTTCCTCTCTCCGCCCAGCCTCATCACTTCCTGACTACTGTCTGTACAGACCTAGCTCCACCTTCTGATCTCCAGGCAAGCTTTATTTGTCAGAACACAAACAAAACATCACACAAGAAACACCAAGAGAAAAGATGAAAAAAAGACAAAAAGAAACAGATGAGATTGGCTGAGCAATGGAAATAAAAGATAAAACAGAAAATAATGTGGTTGGGACCTGAGAGGGGACAATGAAGAAAAGGCCCCAGTCCACATTGTCACCCACCTTACCCTTTATTTGCCTATTGAATTTGGAAAAACAACTATCTTCTGCTTAAAAAAAAAAAAATTAAGGTCCAGATGATGACGTAAACATAAACTGATAACTTGGCTAGAGTCCTGAGGAGGAGCACAAAGCAATCAGAAGTTTTGCAGCTATTACACACACACACACACACACACACACATACACACACACACACACACACACACACGCACGCACAGGGAAGCAACCATGCAGGCAAGATATAGCTACTGTGGCTACCAAGTGAGATCCAGGAAAGGTGCAAAGCTACACAGAGAAACCCTGTCTCAAAAAAAAATTGAAATAAAAAACCCTCAGGCTAGAATATCAGATCCAGGTAAAGGGTGCATTCAGTTGTGAAAGCACAAAAATCCAGGGAAATTATCCCCCAAAATCTAGAGACAAAGGAATTAGTACCTTTTAATATCAAACACACACACAAATAAAATATCAATAACAGTGGAGCAGAGCTGGCTGCCTATACCTCAATTCCCTGTGAATCTTAGACATGACGACATGAATCTCAGTTTCCACTCTGGTACCTTCTAAACAACTGGTGCAATAATAACAAATCAAGAAGATAAAAATATACCTGAATTCATATAAAAAATTTAAGTCCAAAGAGACACCTAACAAAAAATAAACTCATAATCATAAATGATTTTTGTCAGGACTTTTCCTAGTAACTAACTGAAAAATCAGATTTCAAAGATTGACTGGGGAGTGTGTCTCAGCAGGAAAGCAATTGCTAAGCATGTTTGCTGCCCTGAATTCAGTCTCTAGCATTGAAAAAAATCAATAAAGCCAGGATGATGGCACACGCCTTTAATTCCAGCAGTCAGGAGGCAGAGTTAGGTGGATCTCTGAGTTTGAGGCCAGCCTGGTCTACAGAATGAGTTCCAGGATAGCCAGGGCCACCCAGAGAAAACCTGTCTTGAAAAGCCAAAAATAAAAATAAAAAATAATTAGGTAACTCTGTCTTGAGACATTTTTATCCACATTTAAGTATATCTCACTCTTTCCTGGGTGCTTACTAATACCCCCTACTAAATATGTGTTAAAAATCCATTTTAATAAACTATGACTCTGCTTTTGAAAAAAGTCACTAGGATTAGGGAACAAATTAGCAAGCTGACATATCAGATACATGCACAGCAGTTGATAAGGACACACGCTGTTTTCACAAACACTGAAGCATGTCCCAAAGCCAAGAGACTGAGTGGGGAAGCAAGTCTCAAGAGTGGAAATGACACAAAATGTACTCACTGATATCAATGAAATTAAGGTAGAACCCAATAGCCAGAATGTAGGGAGAAATAGAAATTACAAAACTATTTTGAGAGGCTGGAGAGATGGCTCAGAGGTCAAGAGCACTTGTTGCTCCTCCAAAGGACCTGGATTTGATTCCCAGCACCCACACAACTATCTGTACTCCAGTTCCAGTGGGTCCAGTGCCCTCTTCTGGCCTCCTCAGGCACCAGGTCACAGTGCATAAACATACATGTAGGCAAAACACACATATACATGAAATAAAACTAACGTATGTTCAGGGCTGGAGAGATGGCTCATCCATCAAGAGCTCTTGCTGCTCTTCCGGAGGACCTGAGTCTGGTTTTAGCATCCAACTTCCTGGAACTCCACCTTCAAGAGACCTGATGCCCTCTTCTTGCCTCCACAAGCACCCATACCCCTACACGGCATTCTCTACCCCACCCTGTGTCTCTGGTCTCTGTCTCTGTCTCTCTGTCTCTCTGTCTCTCTGTCTCTCTGTCTCTCTCTCTCTCTCTCTCACACACACACACACACACACACACACACACACACACACAAATAAATAAAATAATAACAATACATTTTGTAAACCAGTAAAGCAGAGCTGGCAAGATTGCTCAGTGGATAAAGTAACTTACTGCCAAGCCTGATGCCCTGAGTTGAATCCCTGGAACCCACATAGGGGAAGGAGAAAATCAACTTCAAAAGGCTGTCCTCTGACCTTAATACAAGTGCTATGCAAAGTGCATTCCCATGCATGTGCACGCACACACACACACACACACACACACACACACACACACACACACACACATGCACACAATAGATAGATAGAAAGAGAGAGAGAGAAAGATGCAGGAAAAAAAACCTCATGAGAAGTGCTTGGTGTTCACAGTACACTTTTTTTTTTAACCAAATTACATAAAGATGATTTCATGATATATCAATCTTCTAAACTTCCACCTAAGAAGTTAAACCCAAATATTATAAAAATACAATCAGAAATCAAAGAAATATATAATATGGAAACCAAGAAAGCAAATTGCTGACTTTTTTGAAGAGACTAATAATGGTATAGCTGCAACTTCAATGATGATCCCAACCACCATAAACAGACCGGATCCAATGGCAACTTGGTCAGACTGATTTGGTAGTACAAATCACTGGGGTAACTATAGGCTAAGAACACTCATCATCCATGGCAGGGGGGGCGGGAATGAACTTAGATCCCACCCTCATAGAGTAATAAACCCCAGGTGAGTGTGGTGGCTCAACCTGTAATCCCAACGTTCAATAGGCGGAGGCAGGAGTTTCGCCCAAAAGTTCAAGGCCAGCCTGAACTAAACAGTAAGTTTCAAGTCAGCCAGGACTGTGTAGCAAGACTCTGTCTCAAAGGAAAAGAAGTTCTAGATCAATTTAAATTAAAATATGGTGTTTTAATCAGGATTGTGGATGAAGTTCAATGATAGAGCACTTGCCTATCCTGTACAAGACCCTAGGACACCCCAACTTCAAAATAAATAAATAAATATCTCAAAGAAGAAAATAGATTATGATCTTGGAGTAGGAAAAGATTTCTGAAATAAAGCAAAAACAATATGAAAAAAATACTAAATTTAAAGTAACTTCTGCTAAAGATGCCATTGAAAGGAAGAAAAAGAGCCAAATGTGGTAGCACAGGCCTCGAATCTCAGCACTTGGGAGGTAGAGGCAGGTAAATCTTTATGAGTTAGAAGCCAGCCTGGTCTACATAGTGATCTCTAGGCCATCCAGTGCTACATAGTTAACCCTATCTCAAAAAATAATATTAAATTTAAAATTAAAAAGTAATGCTACTAGCTAGGCAGTGGTGGCACATGCCTTTAATCCCATCTCTCAGCAGGCAGAAGCAGTCAGATCTCTGTGAGTTCAAGACCAGCCTGGTCTACAGACTAAGTTACAGGACATCCAAGGCTATACTGAGAACCCCTGTCTTGAACCCCACCCCCTCAAAAAAAATTAATGCTACTGGGTTGTTTTTAAGGATTCAAACAAAATGTTGCTTAAATATGGGCAAAATAATCAAGAAATATATGAAGAAATATTAGGCTTCATCAATAAATAGTGCAACTTAAAACATCTTTGAAAAACTGCTAAACATCAGAAATTAAGCATCCCAAAGTCCAACTTATAGCACATAGCATGAATGTACAAAATGGAATGTACAAAATATACAAGATAAGGATGCCTATATTGATGTAATTATTTGGAAAAATAATATATGATCTATGCTGTGGGATGTTCAAGTATGTCAAATGTGTTGCTCTGATTGGTTAAAATAAAACACTGTTTGGCCAGTAGCCAGGAAGGAAGATAGGTGGGACAAGCAGAGAAGAGAATTCTGGGAGGTGGAAGGCTGAGGCAGGGAGACACTGCCAGCCGCCACCATGACAAGAAAAATGTAAGGTACTGGTAAGATGTGGCAAAGTATAGATTAATAGAAATGGGCTAAATATAAGAGTAAGAGCTAGACAATGGTAGGCCTGAGCTAATGGCCAAGCAGTTTAAATAATGTAAGTTTCTGTGTGTTTATTTTATAAGTGGGTTGTTGGACTGACAGGGCTTGGCGGGGCTGGAGAGAAGGTCTCCAACTACAGATCTAGGCAATAGAACTATTATTCAGCAATTCTAATCCTAAGTATTAGATCCTAGAAAGCAACTGCATAAACTTGGCAGATCATGTATTGTCATAGAGCTATAATACCTTTAAGTTGCAGAAGATAAGAAACGATACAAATGACCACCAGTGAGTACAATGAGCACCAAGACAGCACAGAAGAAGGGGAACTTGGGGGTCAAAGTGGAGCATGGAGGCAGGGGGTGGGGAGGGCTTCACCAAGACATCATGAGCAGACAGATGCAAGTCACACTTTACATGTTTGTATTTCCAAGACTGTGGAGCTGGCGTGGGGTGAGGCACTGCTCTTGGCCATGCAGGCCACACAGCACCGATCTTCCACCACCTCACCATCCTCTCCACGTTCTCTCCTACAGGCTGGTTTGCTTTTTATGCTGCTCAGACAACTTATGACGCCTGTAACAGCTCTCCTGAAATGAACACTAGGGCCGTGCGAAGTGCTCTGTGCCTAAGCTCACTCCTTCTCACGCTTAAGAAGAACAGCCAAGGTGAGCGGGACTGGACCAAATTCTCTGGCATAATTCAGCCCTGCCTCTCCTACTGCTGGCCTGTCCCCCCAATGTCCTGAGCCAGAAGGGCAAGCATAAGCCAGAGGCATCTGGCCTGTATCTCTTACTGGGCACCAGAATTCCCAGGGGATCTGGGAGCCTGAGCATTGAGGGGAGAAAGAAGGTTCACCTGAACAAGGCTATCCCTATGGACTTGGTTCTTCAGCAGCATGTTGTTCCGCCACTGCAGGTACTTCTCCTGGTGGGTCTGGATGTCCCCTGGGAGGGTAGAAGCCTGGCGTTGGATGTTCTCTTCATTGGGAGTGGGCTGGGGTAATGCGGCCAATGGCTTTCCATCTGTGAGTTCTTCCTGGGAAACGGGTATCCCAAACTCTTGGCTCAGGTCTTTCACCATGGAGGAGGAAGGCAGCAGGTCTCTCATAATCACCTCCTCGAGTCTGGTGCTGTTGTGGCAGATGTCATGGATCCTGAAATGAAGAACGGCCAGCCATTCAGCCTCACCTGCATCATCATCCACATTTCACAGCAGAAATGGAAGTTTGGGTTGGCCAGGGGTGCCGGGTCAGAGCTGGTTTAGTTTAGCTAAGTTGGTCTCCTGATGGATGCTCTTTTCTCCTTTCCTCTAAGCCTACTAAATGTAGGGGCTGCCCACCATATGCACTGAGTGTTTTTCTGTGACTGTGGCTTTATCCGTGGTCCTCATCAGTCCCACACCCCACTAGGGAGCCACCCCAACAAGCTAGTTAGCCCTTGGCAGGTAGATCTCAGGGTCCTCTTGCACCAGAGAGGAAGATGCGATCACAGCTCACTCCTGCACAGAGCTGAGACCTGAGTAGCAGTACTACCTCTCCAGAACAAGGACTTCCTGTTGGTAGCAGTGGGCCACACTTATGTTGCCCTGCAGTAGACCTAGGATCCACACTGACACTGTCTGGGAACTTCTATGTGCTACTCCATGTCCCCACTGTTTCCCAAGTCTGAAATGAGGTATGTACCTGAATCTGTGGACCCGTCCCTTACTTAGCCTTTCTGCTTTCTCAACCATCAGCAACAAAGCAGAGACACAGTCCCCATGGTGGCAGTGCCACGTTGGTCACTTTTCTTGTTGCTGTTATCAAACACTTAGTAAGAAGCAACTTAAAAGCAGGGGATTTGGTTTGGCTTTCAGTTTGAGGGGATGTAGTCCCTTGTAGCTGAGAAGGCATGGATAGCAGGAGTGTAAGGTAGCCGGTCACACTGCATCCACAGGCAGGACACAGAAGGAAATGAATGATGGCATAAGCCTTCTCTCTCTCTCTCTTTTTAAATCCAGTCCACAACCCCAGCCCCTGGGGTGGTACCACCTACATTCAGGGCAAACCTTCCTTGCTCAGTTAATCATTTTGGAAAGACCATCACAAACACACTGAAAGATGTTTCCCTGAAGATTCTAAACTCCACTATGATGGGGGAATTCCTTCTGTACACTGTGAATATGTGTTGCTCTGATTGATAAAGAAAGCTGGTTGGCCTATGGCAAGGCAGCTTAGAGGCAGGGTTTAATGGGCTGAGTTTAAGTGTAAGAGCTAGTCAGTAGTAAGCCTGAGCTAATGGCCAAGCAATTTTAATTAATATAAGCCTCTGTGTGTTTACTTGGCTCTGAGCAGTTGCAGACTGGGTGGGATACAGGAAAACTTCAGCTACACCACTACATTGACAATCAAAAATAACTGTCACAAGTCCAACCCTTGTAAACTTGACTGCTAAACACATCACTTAGAAATTTTAACATTCTACTCCTTGATCCTAAAGTCTTATTTTTATCTCAAAATCTAAAATGCATTTAGTTCACCTCTGAAAGTCTCCATAGTGTTTAACAGTAGTAGAATTATTCAAAAGTCCAAAATTCAAAGCCTTTTCTGAGACATGAGGCAATCACTTAACTATGAACTCCTTAAAAATAAAAAACAAGTCACATGAGGCAAATATATAATGAACCAGAATAACATTCCCATCCCAAAAGGATGGGACCAGACCAAAGCAAGTCCAAACCCAGTAAGACAAACATCAAACCCTGAGGCTCCATTCCTAGCATCTGAAACTTAGGACAGAATTATCTGAGCTCCAAGCCCTCCAGCTCAGCCTCCAGAAGCACATTAGAGTTCATGGACAGATTCCACCAGGGCTCCAGTCCTCCAGCTCAGCCTCCAGTAGCACTCCAGCACATTAGAGTTCTTAGACAGATTCCACTGTGCACCAGTAGCTCTCCTTAGCTGACTTCCTGTGGTCTTGACATCTCCAACATCCCAAGATCTCCAAAAGTTAGCCCTTACTGTCACAGCTTCATGCAGTGGTCTTCAGGACCTCCCTGCAGGAACTCCAACTCTGCCACTATTGGACACGGGGCTTCTCTGTAATGGAGCTAATCTTTGACAGCTACAGATGTTTTCTCAGCCACCCTGCCTGCCACTTCCTACGCAGACCAAACAGCACATTTTCATCTTTCTGCCCGACTTGTTACTCTCTCTCAATGTTGACCCAAATCAGGACAGAAAGCAGTAACTACTGCACAGCCTAGATGCTATCCTATCCTGGGTTTTCCTCTGTCAAACAAAGTAGCCCATCCCTTTTTTTTATTCAACCTTACCAGAATACAGCCAGATTCTTTGCCTAAGTATAATATGAACGACCTCTAGGACATTAGAGTGCTTGTTTCTGTCTGGAACCTCACCAGCCAGGCCTCAAGCATCGACATTTGTCTCAGCTTTCTGGACTTCCAAATTCCTACCAGACTGGCTCATTAATCTGCTTATGGTGTTCTATGGTTCTCTGGCCCCCAGCTCCAAGCCCTTCCACATTCTTCTCTTGAACAGTTACAAGGACATGTGAACCACGGTTCGTGTTTATCACAGCAACTCTCACCTCTCAGTACGAATTTTCTGTGTTAGTTACTTTCCTCACTGCTGGGGTCGGCTCCTGACAAGGCTTAAGGAAGGAACTGTTTACTTGGCTTACACTTTGCGGGGAGACAGTCCACCGTGGTGAGGAAGCTGGCCACATCATGCCCACAGTCAGGAAGCAGAGAGTAAGAATGTTGGTACCTTTCTCCTCTCTATCCAACCCATGAGGTGGTACAGGCCACATTCAGATGTGTCCCCCTTAATCAGTTAACCTATCTGGAAACACCTTAATAGACACACCTAGAGGTATGTTTCCACAGTGATTCTAAAGTCCATCAAGTTGATAATTAACATCAACCATCATATGGCAAGCACCTTTAATCCTAGCACTTGGAAGGCAGAGACAAGCGGATCTCTGTGAGTTCAAGGCCAGCCTGTTCTACAAAGTGAGTTCCAGGATGATAGCCAGGAACACATAGAGAGACTATGTCTCAAAAAAAAATTAATCATCACAAGCATCTAATACAAAAAGTACTTTGTGAACAGTGCTTGCCTCCAATATAGTCCCCAATTATATTGCATCACTTACCAAAATAGACAGTCTAGCCTTTACAGCTAACACCCACATACTAGAACATCACAGACCCTTCCCTGACTGTAGGAAGGTGAAAGCCTTCTCTGCCCTGAATTCTAGTTTCATTGCTCTTCCTCCTGAACTTGTACTCCCTTAATCCCCTACTCCCCTTCTTCTGCTTCACTAGTTCAACAGCACTAGCAGAGGTCAGATCTTCCTAAAAATAGGAGGATAGAGATTACAGCCTACCCCATGCTTAGGAGAGGCTGTCAGGGTAAGGGCCAGTGGCTCTTCAAGGTCAATCTGCGCTATCTCCCCTGATGCCCTACTGCTCTCCTGGGCCCCAAGGGATGCACAAGGACTGACTATGCAGCACCCATGCATCGCTGGACTGCCCGCCCAGCACCCATGCATCGCTGGACTGCCCACATAGCATCCCTGCATCACTTGTTCCATATGCCCAGTTCCTTCTGAACTGGGGTCTCACCGGGTTCCAGCACCTCTCAGTCAGTTGGTGTGCAGAGGGATGTGAAACCCTCAGGACACCTGGGACAAAAACAAAGCTGACAGGCAGGGAGGGCCATAGCAAAGGAGACATTTTACACAAGAGCTGGCTCTTTGGCAACAGGCTTTCTCAGCAATAGAGAGGGAGCGTGGGACGGGGCTCAGGGCAGAAGCAAAGGGAAGCATTGAGTCAAAGGAAAGGCTCCAGCTGATATTGCAGTCCATACCCCCAGTTTTCACTGGAAATAATGCTTTGACCAGCTGCTCCCTCCTCAGATTCTTCCAGAATGTGTCCAGGGGAGCAGACAGAGCAGAACTGCTCAGTCTAGTGGTCAGTCCTGTTCCCGCTACCATGCTTTAATATATCTCAAGAGAATCTGCATCTGTTTCTCCTGGAGCCTGGAAAATTCAGGGCATTCTTGTCTGCTGTCCCTATGGCCCACCTGATCTTCAGCTAGTGGGATGCCCCTCCTGTCCCCTCCACACTCACCTGACCAGTGCCTGAAAAGCCATGCGTGGCACAGCCCCACGAACATAGAGCGCTGGGTACCGCAGGAGCAGCGACACGGGCCGGAACAAATGTACATGGTACAGAACGGTCTCCAGGTCAGCATACAGGCGATTGCGGAAGAGCAACCTGGAGTCGTAGAGCACCTTGCATGGTGCTTGATTAGATGTCGCAACCCTAGGAAGGAGGAGGATCAGCATTGCCCATGGGTCCTGGGAACACTTGATGCCTTTGCTCTGACTAGCAGGTGTTTCCTTTTACTCTGATTTGTTTAGAAGCAACTGTAACGGTAGTTACACACTTGGTAGACCCAGCCTGGGACCCTAAGAGCAGTGGTGGCCGAGGCTGGCTGCCCACATTCCTGCTCCTGTGTCTCTCCCTGATCTTGGTACTCCAGCCATAGCAACCTGGCAGAGTTCCTAAATACAGACCACCCTGTGAGCACCCTGGGTGCTGCTCCTACACCTTGAAACCTGGTGTGGTCTGTGCCCAACCTCCTGTTCCCCCGGGAACCTCTCCTTAGTCACTATAGTTCCTCCTTTGTGAAGTGTGTGGGTCATTTGCCAAGCTTTCCGCATAGATGTTTTTATTGCTGTCATACCGATTCATGGGACTTCTGTTTACAGTTTCTCTTGGCAGCCCAGGATGGCTTCATCATGATCCCTTCCTATATCCCCCTCCTGAGTGCTGGGACCACAGGCCACATGCACACCATGCTCAACATGGGACTTTTTTATGCAGTCAGGATTGCCAACTTTGTTCCATACACTGGAACTATTTCAGTTTGTTGCTTTTATTTTCAAACATTTATAATGTTCTGTTGAACAAAAATGACTCCTTTTAGTGTAGCAAAAAAAGTGTCATTTTCTATGTTCTTTGTATCTTATTGAAGAAATTTTTCTCTAGTCTGATGTCATGAGTGTATTTTCTTAATTGTCGTTTAAATTTTCAAAAATTGATTTAACAAAAATATGAGCATGGTGGTTCACATCTGCAACCCCAGAACTCAGAAAGTTGAGGAAGGGAATTCATGCAGAATTAAAAACAGCCTAAGCTACTGAGTTACAAGACAGCCTGGGTTCAAAGATAAACTTTTTTTCTCAAAAAAAAATTTTTTTTTAAAGATCAGACCATTATAGTCTAGCTGGTTGTGCTTAATCAATCACAGAAAAAGAGTACTACAGATCCCATGCAGCACACCTGGAAACAAAAGCATACAAACTGAAAAGGGGGAGAAGTCACCCCTCTTAACATGATAGCCTATGTAGAAAACAACAAAGAATGTACCAGAATAAAGATGAACAACTCTTTCATTCAATGAGTTGATGATTTATGAGTTTATGCAGATCAGTTATGCTTCTGTAAAGGATCAAAGACTATTTGGCACCTAAAATTTAGTGTAGAATTTTCAAAGTAACAAAAGTATAGGGTGGAACAAGATCATGGTTGCCGGGAATTAAGGACCTTGATTATAGTGGCTGCCTAACTCATATGTGACAGACTTCGTGTGCACATGTCCATATGGCACTGTCAGAAACCTGTGTTAGCTATCCTCTCAGAGCAAAGTTTGTAAGGGATACAGAGGGTCTCTTGGTCATATTTTTTAGTGTCTTGTTAATATATAATTACCTCAAAATGAAAAGTTTAAAACCTACATAGAGGGACCAGAGAGATGACTCAGTGGTTAAGAGTGCTTATTGATCTTGCCGAGGACCTGAGTTTGGGTCCCAGCATCCACATGGTGACTCTTAACCACCTGGAACTCCAGTTCTAAGGGACCCAGCACCCTCTTCTGTCTTCCATGAGCACTGCACATGCAGGGCGCACAGACATACATGCAGGTAAAGCACTCATACACATAAAATGAGATAAAATAAATTTAATCAAAATATTAAGTCACTTAAAAAAACTATATAGATTTTCTTTTTCTTGTTTTTGCTTTTCAAGACAGAGTCTCTCTGTGTAGCCTTGGCTGTTCTGGAACTTACTCTGTAGACCAGGCTGGCCTCAAACTTACAGAGATGCACCTGTCTCTGCCTCCCAAGTGCTAGGATTAAAGGCATGCACCACCACTGACCAGCTTAGATTTTTCTTTTTAAATAGCTGAGTTTGTTTTTATAAGTGTCTTGAAAGGAACTTACTTTCCTTTTCCTATGGAGAAAAAAAAATTATCCAAACACGATTTATTCTACTATTTTTTCTACTATAGATACCTATTTGTGCTTATCTGCTGTTTTTCTTTTTTGAAATAGAGTCTTGCTCTGTTTTACATTACATGTCTTACTGCAGATCATACTACAGTCCACATTTTGATGATCAGTTGAAGGAGATTTGATTTCTACTTTTTGACTATTATATATTATACATTCATTTACAGACTTTGGTATGGATATAAGTTTTTGGTTGTCTTAGGTATACATCTAAAGAGAAGCAGAGAAGCCATGTGTCTCTCAGCTTGTCAGCACATCAGGACAAGCCCCACAGTGGTAGTGGTAAGGTCCTCTCTTGGGTAGACAGAAATTACTTCTGGTCTCTTATGTTAGTACATGAGGTCTGGGGTCATGAAATCTGCCCTCCCACTAAAGGAGAATCAAAACAAGTAAAACCAAGCACACAAGGAACCCTCTCTAAGAGCCATGTTCTAAATCATCCCAATTTTTGTTTCATTTAGAAACGCTTATGCATTGCTGGGCAGTGGTGGTGGTACACACCTTTAATCCCAGCACTTGGGAGGCAGAGGCAGGCAGATCACTGTGAATCCGAGCCAGCCTGGTCTACAGAGTGAGTTCCAGGACAGCTAGAGCTGTTACACAAAGAAACCCTGTCTTGAAAAAGAAAAAGAAAAAAATAAGTTTATGTATTATTATGTGTGTGCACCATGGCATGGCATATGTATGGAGGTCAGAAAACAACTTCATAGAGTCAGTTCTTTCCTTTCACCTGTGTGTGAGTTCTGTGAATTTAACTCAGGGCACCAGGATTACACAGAAAATACCTCTATCTACTGAGCCAATCCTAAATCCCCCCTTCCCACTAAGACAGCTAGGTCGCCTATTGTCAGTATCTAGAGGACATTGAATCTGACCTTGGCTTTGAAACACCTACTCCATTTGCCTTGTATCCAGAATGCCATGGCTTTACTTTGAAGGTGACAGAGTCTGCCTACCTGCTCTGGTAACTGTCCCACAGCCGCCTCAAGCCGTGTTCTGCCAAGCCTTCTAGAATAAAAAGGTGAATCTTTCCATCCAGTAGGTGGAAGCCAGTGAGCACATCTAGGTTCTGTCGCTCTTGGATCCTCACACGCACCCTGAAGGCCGACAGGATCTGCTGGATGTCCTGGGCAGGATAACTGTCCAGGTCCAGGGCTTTGGCATTGATCATGGTGATATCCTGCAGCAGGTCCTCTAGGAGGACCAGCTTCTTGGTGTTGAACACAAAAATGATGCGTCCGAACTGGGTACCCATGAGATCAAGCTCAGGAGCTGTGAACCAAGCACTCAGGGGCACTGCAATGTCCACTCGGAGCTTGAGTAGAGAGTTGGCCTCCAGGTAGTTGCCCATGGGTACTGAGCTGTGCTGGAGGACATCTGCGGGGGCCTGGAACCCTACAGACTTTCTGTGCCTCCTATCCTGGTTCCTGCTGGCAGACTTTGGCTCACAGTTATGGATGGGGACAACCACGTTCAAGAACTTATGACCAAGGAGGAGTTCAGCAAAACTGACCCGGGCAATCCCATAAGGGTCCCATGTCTTGTTCTGGGACTCAAAGGGGTTATTCTCTGTGTCTTTGGGAGAGATGAAAGCTTGGAGATTGAAGTAGGAATCCACGGGGTCCTCTCCAAACAGGGCAGGCTTCCGGGTGTATTCCTCTGACTTTCGGTCCCTGTCATGGACTTCAACCACCATAGGGGGCCCTTCCAGGTATTCCCTCAGGTCACTGGGGTGCATGCCCCCAAGGAAGATGACATTGATATCCTGGAAAAATACATGAGTCCCATGGGGCTCCCTCTTGGTCTCATGAACTGGAGTGTTGTGGAACTGGTATCTGCAGTACACAGGGGTGCACAGCTTCTACAAGAAAGCAGGAGAACAACAAGTTACACTCTACCTGTGTGCACAGCCTCTCCAAGGGAGCAGGGACAGCAGGTCTCACTCCACCTGTGTGCAGGTAAATTGAAATTTTTAGCTTGACTCTGGCCAAAAACATTTTATAATAAAACAATGAAAATTCTCCAAGGACTTGGACAAGACCCAGCATCTTATAATATGACATTCCAAAATATCTATGATATGATCAGAATTACATGACACAAAAAAAGCCAGGAAAGAGAATATCAGCAGATGCCAACTCTAAGATGACTCAGAGGTTGGAAATGTGAGGTTTAAAGTGTGCTATTGTGGCCATATTACAAGAAGTAACAGCGGACTTCATTCAGAGTGTCTGCCAAGGTCACAAGTCTTGGCAGAAAGTACAACAAAGAACCAGCAGAAACCAAACAAGAGATTAAAATCTCACTGGATAGTCCTTAAACCAGAATGGAAACAAACAGTAAAGGAAAAAGAGGTGAACTTAAAGAGAGAGCATAGAACTACAAAAGACTAACAAGGAAAAGGAAAGAATTCTGTGAGACAATTGCAGTAATGTACTATTTGTACCATCAGAGTCCCAGGAAGAGAGAGCAGAAAAGACATAAAAAAGTGATCAAAAGGAGTAATACTTGGAAATTGCTTCACTTTGAAAAAGACATAATCTCAAGGCTCAAGACAGTCCATTCAATCAGGTTTAGCTCCAAAACCTCACATCTAGTCACATCCTCATTGAACTGTTCTGCTTAGTTCTATTTTCAAAAAGGGGGGTGGGCAAGAGCATCTTAAAAGCAACTAGGAAGTGATGACCTGTCACACCAGGAGAAGAGCAGTCATGGAGGCAAGAAGAGAGTGACAGTTGCTACAAGAAGACCTCATCAATGTAGCGTACCAAACCAGTGAAGATGCATGCCAGGGAAGAAGTGAGATGGATGCTTGTTCCCTGAGAAGAAAACTAAGATCCTTTGTTTCTAGTGACCACACTTTAAAAGATGGCTAGTGCAGCTTCCGCTTGTAAGACATTCTAGCATACGCAAATGAAAGATGAAGGATGAGCCTGCCTTTTCTGGGAACTCGGTGGAGAGTACAAAGCAGTACCAGCAAGGGTTAGCCATTTCAACCGGCACAGAGAGACCTGTGGTTTCAATGCCAGTTCCAGAGGAAGGGACAGGAGCCCAGCATCATCATGACAGGGAAGCTTGACATCAGGCAGGCCTGGTGGCTGAAGGAGCACACTGAGAACTCACATTGAAACCACAAACAGGAAGCAGAAAGGGTGAACTGGGAATGGCATGGAGTCTTTGGACTCTTGAAGCCCACCCCTGTGATATATTTCTTCCAACAAGCTTCCTCCACATCTCCTAAACCTCCTCGAGTAGACCCACCAGCTGAGGACCAAGAATTCGACTGCCTGAGACTGTGGGAGACATTCATTCAAATCACCACACGTCATAGCTTCAGAAAGAGAAAAAAGGATCCTACAGTCTTTGAGGAAAGTAACTATGTCTTCAAAATGCTGAAGCATTGATTTTCAACCAACGAGTCTAAACCCAACTGTGTGGGCTAGTTGTTTCTACTTTGGTTGGTTAGTTTGGTTTGGTTTCTTTGGGGTTTTGTCAATTTGACACAAACTGGAGTCATCAGGGGAGTTGGAATATCAGTTGAGGACACTCCTCTATCAGATTGGCCTGCAAGCAAGACTATAGGGCATTTTCTTAATTAATGATTGATGTGGGAGGACTTAACCTAAGCCTACTGTGGGTGGTCCTATGTTATACAAGAAAGCAGGCTGAGACATCCTGGTCTATGTAGAGTTCCAGGACAGCCAGGGCTACACAGAGAGACCCTGTCTCAAAACATAATAAAAGAAAATAAATAAATAAATAAAGATATCAGGCCGAGCAAGCCATGGAGAGCGAGTCAGTAAGCAGTGTTCCTCTGTGGCCTCTGCTTCAGTTCCTGCCTCCAGATTCCTTTTTGAGTTCCTTCCCAGGTTTCCCTTAATGATAGACTCTAACTTTTAAGATATAATGGACCCTTCCCTCCACAAATTGGTTTACTCAGTGTTTTATCATGGCATTAGAAAGCAAACTAAGACACCAAACCAGTTTCCCAAGTATGAGAAAATGGAATATGAAGATATTTTTAGAATGTGAAATAATGTGGTGGTGGGATATCTACTAAAGAACGTGTGTCAGCCAAACTAAAGAGCAAATAGAAGAAGAGGAAAACAGTCCTAGAAACCTTGATCCAGAGAAGAAAGAGGGAAATCCTCAGCTACACAGTAGCACTGAGCCTGAAGGGTTTACAACAGCAAGTACACATCTGGGTGCTGCTGCTGTGACAGAGAAACCCACACATTTCTGAACAGACCAGTGATCTCCATTTGTATCACACTTAGGAGCAGTGAAAAGTCTCAGGTTGGGTGGCTCCAACTCTCAGGAACCTCATCTTTTTATGTCTCTCTACAGAATCCTAAATGGTAAGCTGTGGGTGATGTTTCTTGGCTTGAGTACCTGAAAAATGAGATGGCACACAGTAGCCACCTGAGTGGGATAAGGAGGTGCACTTAATGAGAGAAGCAGGTATTCATTCTTACCTCCAAGTCATGAATGGATAAAGGCTGGATCGGAAGGCAAGAGGCACACCTGATCTTTATGGTCAAGGGGTTCAAGTCTTGTTTTTGCTCTTCAGTCATGATAGGAACTTCGGTTTTTAAAGTCAAAAAGCAATCTAAAATGTCGGCAGACTTCTCACTGCCACGAGTGATGACCGTTTGCCAGCCTAGAAGGAAACGTACACAGCATTAGCCCCCTTAACCCACAATGGCCAGAAACAGGTTCTCATCAGAAACCTGACAAGATCTGATGATAAATTCATAACCACAAGGGGTGCTAGCGTCTTTGGTACAGGAAGGTACTCTGCGGGATACCAAAAGAGAAATGCAAACACCAAGGCAGCTACCAAACCTTGGATTTACAATGGTGTCCTGCCTGCAAGATATACTAGAGCAATGGTAGCACAAAGCTTGTAGGAGTCACCAGCAATATCTGACTTAAGGCCCACTCCATGGAATGGAACCTATACTCAATGCTACTTGGGTGGCTAAGAACCTGAGACCAGATAGCCCAGGGCTAAGATAAAACTAAATACTACTGTTCTGGCACTACCACTAGAAGACACAACATTGCATTGAACTGGAAGCTCAGACATCACCCTCACACCCCCACCAAAGCCACTTTGAGCGTCTAATAGCCTTAAGTCTATAGGCTAAGAAAGGAATAACAGTGTCAGGAAGCGTACTGGTCCAAATTATCAAGGGGAAATTAGATTGCTTCTCCACAATGGAGGCAAGAAAGATTATGTCCGGAGTGCAGGAGATCTTTTAGGGCTAGCAGGTCCTGTGATTAAAGTCAATGAGTAACCACCACAGCCTAATCCAGGCAGAATGAAAAGGGTACAGACCCCTTCAGGAATGAAGGTGGGGGCCACTCCTCCAAGAAAACAATTAAGACCTGCTGAGGTGTTCAATGAGGATGGAGGAAATACAGAATGGGTAGTACAGGAAAAGGTGGTTATAAACACCAATTTGGGTCATGGGACCAGTGGCAGAAAAGAGGATTATGATTGGCATGAATGTTTGTTGTATTTTGTTAAAAATGTGTTTGTACAAATATTTATGTTTTCTTTCCTCAATTTTTTTTATCATGCAATGTAATTAACATCAATTAAGGTGGTATCAGTGGTTATTGTATTTAAGCTTGAGATACTAAAAGAATGTCCCCCAAGGAGCATTGTTACCTTTTCTAAATTTATAATGTTTTTTCAGTTATACATGGAATAGTTACATCCAGTTAGGCAAAAGTATAACCTGGTTAAATATATAATGCATTTGTAGTTGTATATCTGATAGTTACATCATATTAGGTGTAATTATGGTTAAATATATAATGTTTTTGCAATTGTACATAGGATAGTTATATCATGTTAGACTTAATTATGGCTTGGTGATTGCTGTTATCTGGAAATTACATGACATAAAGAGATAATTGTGTGTCAAGTTGACAAGGGATGGATTTGTGTTATGAAATAATCTTTTTATACACTGAGAAGATATCTTTGCCAGGGCTCCTTCTAATTGGTTTGAAAAAAGAACTGACTGGTAGTAGCTAGGAAGAAGATAGAGGCAGACACCAAAACACAGAGGCTGTTGGGAAGAAGGGTGGCGTCTGAAGAGTCTTGAGTCAGACTTGGAAGAAGCAATATGGGAAGTTCATAGATGAGGTAAATGAGCCTCGGGGTAGCACATAGATCAATAGAAATGGGTTAATTTAAGTTATAAGAGCTGACTGCAGACAAGCCTAAGCTATTGGCCGATCATTTATAATTAATAATAAGTCTCTGTGTGGTTATTTGGCAACAGTTGCTGGGACATAGAAAACTTCGCCTATAGACTTGTGATTGCTATTCTTGGTTGTTAACTTGACTGTATCTGGAATTAACTAGACCCAAGTGGCTGGGTATAGCTGTGAGGGATTTTTTCTTAATTAAATCATTTGAAGTGGGAAGACCCATTTCTAATCCAGATCTTTGAGGTGGGAAGATCCACCTTTAACCTTAGCCACACCTTCTACTGGCAGCCTATATAAGGGCATGAAAAAAGGAAGCTTGCTCTCTGTCCTCTCTCTCCCTCTCTCCCTCTGTCCCTCTGTCCCTCTCCTCTCTCCGGGATGTAACTTTCAGCTACTGCTCCAGCACCATGCTCCTTGTAATAATAATAATGGACTAAGCCTCTGAATTGTAAGTAAACCCCCAATAAAATGCTTTCTTTCATAAGAGTTGCCTTGGTCATAGTGTCTCTAAACAGCAATAAAACTATGACTAAGACAGAAGTTGTTACCAGAGAGCAGGGTATTGCTGTGACAGGCCTGACAATCCTCCTTTTTGGTGGAATGTAGACTTAGGGACTTTACATTAGGAAAACAGTTGAACATTTAAAGTGGTACTTAATGGGCCATACTAGTAGGACCCTAGAAGACAGTGGTGCTGAGACTAATGTAAATTATAACAGATTCACCCAAGGAGTTTTACAGGGAAGAATATTAGTAAGTGGCCTAGAAACCGTTCTTGTGATACTTTAGCAAAGAATGTGGCTGCTTTTTTGCCCTTGTCCTAAAAATCTGCCTGAAGCTAAATTGAAGAGTTTGGGATTGAGGACTTTGGCAGAGGAGATTTCAAGTCAACCTCGTATTTATTGACTGTGTTATTTGCTAGTAGTCACTCCTAATGCAGATCTACAATGAAAAGGAGCAAATGGGGCAAGGAGAAATATCAAATGCACAGTTTGAGGAGAAAAAGAGCACCAGTGGTGTAACGGAGCAAAGTCCAGTGCTCGAGAAGCTTAAAAAGCTTCAAGCAAAGCCTTAGTGCTAGAAGGAATAAAGGGAGTGGTGACCACAGAGCAAGACCCCACCCAGCTAAGCTTCCAACTTGTGAAAAAGAATTAAAGAAAGCTTAAGCAGTGAAGGAAACTATGAAGAGATATGACTGTGTGTCAAGTTGACAAGGGGTGGAACAGAACGCTGATACAAATGTAATTGAACAAGGTCTAAGTTCCAGACCCAGCAAGCAGCAGAACTTAGTAGCTTCAGCCACCTGGTCCTGGCTTTAGAGACCAGGAAGAGTTCATGGACTCTCCCCCAGTGACTAAGGAAAAATGCTGAAGCCAGGCATGTGTCAGAGGTGTTCCTGCATGGAGGCCCAAAGAGGCCATTGTGTGAAGCTGTGAGGGTGAAGCCTGGATTGCACCAAAGACCCCAAGATGTTGGGGATGCCGAAGTCGTGGGTTATCTGCTGAGGAGAGCTCAGAGTGGGAGTGGAAGCAACCCAAGGGAGAAGCATGTTGCATTCAGCAATGCTGCAACAAGTTGGAGATGTGGAGAGCACTTTGGCCTGAATCATGGAGATGCAGAATTTCAAGGTTTCCCTGTTGGTTTTCAGTTTTACTTGGGTCCAGCTTTTCCTCACTATGCTCCCCTTTCCTCCCCAGCTGGATGGCAATGTATATTCTGTGCCATTGTATGTTGGAAGTCTATGATCTGCTTTTTTATGTTGATTTTACATGAAGTTACAGTTAGATTTCCATGAGTCTCAAAGACTTTGAACTTTTAAGTGGTGCTGAAACTGTGATAGACTATGTGGACTTTTGAAGTTGGACTGACTGCATTTTTTTGCATTATGATATGGCTACTAATCTATGGAGGCCAGGGAGTGGAATGTGTTGGTTTAATAAGAATGGCCACCATAGGTGCATATATTTGAATGCTTAGTCACTAGGGAGTGGCACTGCTTGAGAAGGACAGAGGTGTGGCCTTGTTGGAGAAAGTATGCCACTGGGGGTGGGCTTTGAGGTTTCAAAAGCCCAAGCCAGGCCCAGTGGCTCTCTCTTTTCCTCCTGTCTATGGATTCAAATGTAGAACTCTCAGCTGCTTCTCCAGCACCATGTCTGTCTGCATGCTGCCATGCTTCCCACCATGATGATAATGAACTAAACCTCTGAAACTGTAATCAAGCCCCACATTTCAAGTAAACTGGGAAATGCCCACAAGTGGAATGTTGAATGTCAACATTCCAAACTAAAGTCTAAGCTCCCTAAGAGTACTGAATTTTTATTATTTTATCCTGAGCATCTAAAGGTAAGGTGCATATTTTCTGAATCACTCTGAGTATAGTATAAAGTTCTGGTGCACATGTGCCACCCACATAGAGACGACTGGTCCAGTTTGTGGCTTCTACACAGGTAAGTGACTATACAGCCACTGTTCTAGATCTATGCCACAACAACAGCATCTGCTGTCCGTGTTCCTTCTCCATGCTGGCCACATTTCAAGTGCTTAGTGGCTGTGTGGCTGGAGGCTAGCAGACTTGGAGCCTGGCCTTCACTTCAGACAGTCCCACTGTCAAGCTGCAGTAGGCAGCTAAA
Organism: Onychomys torridus; assembly: GCF_903995425.1. Lineage (NCBI taxonomy): Eukaryota > Metazoa > Chordata > Mammalia > Rodentia > Cricetidae > Onychomys > Onychomys torridus. The sequence goes on from NC_050445.1 coordinate 112,898,162, forward strand.
TGAAAACAAAATGCTAATGAAGGCAAGTGACATCCATATAGGTACCTGGAGCTGAGGGGTAGGCACCTCTTTAGCTGTGGTCATTAAACAGCTATCTGAAGAGAATGTGATAGGCACCTGTGGCATATACTCTATTTCCCTTCCCACCCAGGGCACATGAAGAATATGCAGCAGCACCTACAGGTGTCAGTAGCACCCTGTTCCCAGTTATGATGACAAAAAATGCTCCGACCCTTATCAAGTCACCCTCATGAGACACAATTTCCTGAAAGAAATACCCTGCTGCTAAGTGAAGGAAGGAGAGGTGAGCTCTAAACAGACATCACTGTCACTTGATCCTTGAGATGCTCTTCTGAGGTTGCTATCATTTTTACTTTATGGAAGGGAAACCGAGCTTCAGACATGTTAAGCAATCGCCCAAGGACTCTGATCTCTTACCCTGTAGAGTCACAGAACAGCACTGAGGTCAGGCTATGGGGCTAAGCTAAGTTCCAAGTCCAGGCTGCTAACTCACCCCAGCCCTCCTTTAATGTAAGAGTCCATGCCTAAGCTCAGGATCTCCCAAAAATCCCACTGGGAACCAACTGCTGTCTTCTATGATAGTATAGAAAACCTCTGGCCTAACCTAAAATAGAAAATGTTTACCAAACAAAATTGTATGAGTTTTGGAATGGATAATCTCAGGCTATGACTTCACGTTGAAAGCCGCTGGCTCTGAGTCAAGGCCATTCTAATTGACCGCCACCTGCAGTTGCTGTAAAGGATTGGGATTCATCTCTGCTCTCCCAATGATCTGTCACCTCCCTACCAGCCACTCAGAGTCACTCTGTTGGCAAGATCTTGTCTTGAGCAGTTTATACATGTTGTCTTCTGTGACCCTTTGACTGGACAGGTATGGGGGTTGGTGCCATCTCAGAAGGGAGCCTGCACCTCTACAAAATAGCCAGTGGAGGGCGCATACTCCTCTTGAGCGTGAAAAATAGTTTGGGAAAGGTTTGAAATTATTTTCTCTAAATAGAAAAGAAAAAAAATTCCCCCACATTACTCTTTTTTAAAAAATAATTTAATCTAGGGTTGGGGATTTAGCTCAGTGGTAGAGTGCTTGACTAGCAAGCACAAGGCCCTGGGTTCGATCCTCAGCTTAAAAAAAATAATCTAAAATGTATCCTGAGATTGCATCAACATATATGAATATAATAAATGTTTATTGGTTGTCAGAAGGTGGAAGCATAAATTATAAAACATGGAACATCTTACAACTCAAAACAATCCAGTTCTTGCTTCACTACTGACCTGTATGTGCTGGGTAGGTTACTTAGCACGATTTTTTCTCACTAGAAAACCATGGTGACAATGAGAAACCCAGGCCCCAACACCATCCTAAGCCCGTCATGTGAATGGACAGAATCTTCTCATGAAAAGTAAATGTCACAAATGGTCCATATAAACTGCCCTTTACGTCAATGAGGACCAGTAGGAAAGCAGCCACTAAAGAGTGGCGCCTTATTTACCACACAGAACCATGACAGTTATTCTCACGGGTTTCCTTGTACTTTGGAGTCAAACACTCACATTGAACTCCTGACTCTACACTGGTAAGCTGGGTGATGTTGCAGGGTAGCTAACCTCCCTGGGCCTGTGTTTCTTTCTCTGTATAGTTGAGAGATTCCTGAGGTGACAGTGAGGAAGAAATGAGGGACAGAGCAAGATCTCAGTCACCACAAGTGTCTCAGAGGTGAGCATTCTAAGTATGCGTTAGCTACCGGCAAGGAGAGGCATGACAGAGAGCTGGATGGAAAAGACGCTCGGCTTCCAGGCGGTTGCTGTTGGCAGCTTCGGGTCTGCTTCCTCCTCCGTCTGATATTTCTTCACTTTCTTTGGACTTTTCTTCTTCGCCTCTGAATCTTTCCCTTTAACTTTCGAACCAAATGAAATAAATGTTAAGAAGGGATTTGCCATGCTTCGATATATACGTTCACATATGATATAGAGATCAGGATGGTTCTGGAAGCTCCTAGAAATCAGGGTTATCTTTTGTACTGCTGTCTCTTCCTCACAACCAGAGGGATAGCTAAGCTCAGGTGACAAGCCATCATCAGCTATTGGCAAGTGTGGAGTGAAGGTGTCCCCAACCCCTCTGAGACTAAGGTCACCATGGTGATGACACTGTACTATGCTCCAACTGCTTAAGTCACTGAGTCACAGAACAGCGCTGAGGTTGGGCTATAGGGCTGAGCTAAGTTCCACGCCCAGTTCCACCTTCCTATGGATACCTCATCTGTCTAATGACAGCAGTGTGTTGGGAAGAGAACAGGAGCAAAGAGGGAAATGCTCAGCTCAGCCGGGCCTGGTGGTGCATGCCTTTAACCCTGGTACCCAGGAGGCACAGGCAGGGGGACTCACAGAGGTGAGTTTGAAGCCATCCCAGTATACATAGAGAGTTCCAGACCAGCCAGGGCTACATAATGAGACCTTGCTTTCACATGTGCATGCGTGCACACATGCAAAAAAAATAAGAAAAGAAAAGACAAGAGAGAGAGAGAGAGAGAGAGAGAGAGAGAGAGAGAGAGAGAGGAAGGAGGGAGGGAGGGAGGAAGGAAGGAAGGAAGGAAGGAAGGAAGGAAGGAAGGAAGGAAGGAGAAAGAAAAAGTGCTTAGCTCAGGTTGATCTCAGCCAACAGCACAAGCTGTTAGCTTGGGGAGCATGACAGCCAGTGGAAAAGTCTAGAAAGTCCATGGGAGAGTTGATTGGAGCCAGAAGGGGCATTTCAAAACAGCAGGAAAGCAGGGGATTTCAGCAAGTTGCAGAGACTGACCATTTTCAGCAGCTGAAATGGCAGCGCTATCTCATACCATCTCCAAAATGAACTCCAGAATAAACTTCAGAATCATCGAACAGCCTCTTGAGCCAGCACTGGCATCATCCAAGGAAGAGTTTCTCAGGTGTATAGCATAATATAAACTAGAAAGAGGCAGTGAAGTAACTTCTACACAAAGCAGGAAACCACAAGTGAAGTCAAAGGATGTCATAAACCCTGTCTGGGAAGGCTATCTACCACTGACATCCATAACTAGCAGACTGTGTGCAGCAGGTCATGTAAAGTCGGGACTGTACAAGCCTCTACAATACTGCACAGCCACACTGGAAGCCAAGGGTATAGAGCCAGTGAGGCTGAGCACTGGAAGGGGGGAAGGGAAACCCTCAGCATGGATCCCTGGGGTCAGTGAAGCCCCACCTAGACAAGAAACATCCAAACCGGGCACAGACAACTGTCTTATTTATCCCCAAGTCTCCCAAGCAATAGGAACACAGTGGTCACTGTAATGGTGTCAGGGACAGCAAACCACTTGGGAAATTCAAGTGTCCTTTGACAAAATGGGATGATGGACAGTGGTATATTTATCTGACAGGGTGCTCTACAAAGGTAGGAATAAAGGTAGTGTCCTTACATATGTGGACATGAGTAAGCCTCAGAAATGAAGCTAAGCACAAGAGCAAGCTGAAGGCGTTGGAAAGCTTGAGCAATTTCCACTCTTCCCAGGGATAAAAACACTATGTTATTCAAATGTGAGAGAGCAAGTGGGTTGGAGGAAGGAAACAAGAAAGGTATGGCCCTCGAAAAGCAGGATGCCGTGAGCACTTACATTGTACCTGTGATCTTTTGTTCCTTAAAAAAGGGAAAGAGGGAATAGGGAGATGGCTCTACGGGTAAAGGACTTGTCCCACAAGCATGAGGACCTCAGTTTGAATCTCTAGAACTCACATAAAGTCAGACACAGTAGTACAGAGCTGTGGTTCCAGTGCTCTCAGGGAGAGATAGGAGAGACAGGAGGGTCCCCAGAAGCCAGCTATCCTGGTGTATGTAGCCACAAAGAAAAAAGAGACCCTGTCTCAAACAAAGTGGAAGGCAAGGATAGACTTCCAGGGTCAACCTTCTGACCTTGAAATGTGTACTGTGGCATTCATGGAACTACAAGTGTATGCATGAGCTTGCATGCATGCATGCATGCACGCGAGTGTGCACGCGCAGACACACACACATAAATATACACATGTAGAAAAAGCAAGAAATGGTGAAATATGGCAAAGTATTACATCCTAACTTGTGGCACATAGTTGTTATATTTTCTGTGGATTTTTTTCTGTCTTCACTCAAAATAAAAGGAATGGTTGGAAAACCCTCACTAAGCTGAAAACACATTTTCTAGAAAAGAGAGCCTTCTGGAGGACTTGAGAGATATTCAAATGTGAGTGTGGAGACCACACCTCAAGACTCCAGCACCCAAACAAGATCTGGATGATTGGCAGGGGAGGAAACAGCTGTAGCAGCTACTCAGGACTAAGGTGAAGCAACCCATCCAGGAAAGCCTCAACTCCCACTGGACACCCATCTGATTAGCTAAGATACAGTGAGAGGGTCTAGGCTAAGAATGAGCAGGTAGATTGTCTTGGGTTTCTGTTGCTATGATAAAATACCATGACCAAAAGCAGCTTATGGAGGAGAGGGTTTGTTTGGCTGACAGGTCATAGGCCATCATCAGGGGAAACCAAATTGAGAACTTAAGCTAGCAGGAACCTGGGGCCAGGAGTTGAAGCAGAGGCCATGGAGGAGTGCTGCTTACTGGCTTGTTCTCCTGGCTAGCTCTGCATGCTTTTTTATATAATGCAGGACCACCAGCTCAGGCATGGCACTGCCTGCAGTGAGCTGGGCCCTTGCACATCAATAGTCATTAATCAAGAAAATGTCATATAGGCTTGCCTACAGCAAGCTGATGAAGGCATGTTCCCAGTTGAGGTTCCTTTTTCCAGATGACTCTAACTGTGTCAAGTTGGAAGAAAACAAAAACAAAAACAAAAAAAAACCTCAACCAGGACAAATGGCTTCTGAGGATTCTTGTTGCTCTGCAGGCCAAGATTTCATTGTATGAGACAGCCCATGGCATAAGATGCTGTACCCTTCATCTCTCCAAGAAGCAAACCATCCATCCCTTGTCTATCATGAAGAGTTTTTCCATAACCCCAGCAACTTGGAACCTACCCCAAACACAGCACTACCATGCAGTGTTCCAACTGTTCATTGGGAAGTTTGCTCTAGAGAGCAGACATTTTTCATATCCACATTTGCATAATCATGGAATCATGGACCAGTAATCCAAAACTATTGATGGACTAGAAAGAAACAAAATTCTGTGGGTGAGTGGATGGACAGACAGATGGGCAGATGGACAGACAGGCAGATGGATGGATGGATGAATGGATGGATGGATGGATGGATGGATGGATGGATGGATGGATTGACAGATGTGAAAGTGTATATAATACAGTATAGTATCTAACATTTTGTTAGATGCTGAACAATTTTATTCAAATACCTTAAATTTAAATATTTCACAACTTTTCAAGTCTATTTATGTTATAAAATATCAAAATCCCATCATAACTTACTTTGAGACTTTTGTTTTTCTATCATGTTTGTTAAGCTGCTCAATGAGGCTTTCTCGATAATTTCATTGATCTCCATCATGGTTGTTCCAGCCAAAGAAACAGGTGTTTTTGCCAGGGTCCGTCTAGAAAATCCTCACAGAGACAGGATAGTGAAGAGAAGGCATACAGGTGCCATGTCTTGAATATGCTCCCTGGTCCTTACTTACTTCTTAAAAGGATATGCATGTGAACAGTCTAGGGATTTTTGTCAAATGTGGATTATGCCTCAGGAGCCTGGGGCAACCTGGGACTCATTAAGTCTACCAAACTGTCTAGTAACCATGACCCAGGGGGCCATGCTTGCATGACCAAGGTTCAAACCAACTAGAAAATATGAAGAAAAATAATATATTCTTAAAGTAGCTAAAACTATGAAACATCTAGGAACACTCAAGATTTATCCACAACATCTACAGGAGGTAAATATTAGCTCTGTGAAAATCTGTAAAGAGGATACATTTAAGTAAAGGGATATGCCATGATCATGGGTGGGATAACATCAAATAAAGGTCAATTTTCTCAATTTAATATGACAATTCAATGAAAAACAATATTTAAAAGTCAAAATGGTCAGCTAGACATGATTGCATTTACCTTCAGACCCATACTCAAGAGGTTTAGGCAGGAGAGTGGCTTGAGCTTGAGAGTATAAGCCTAACCTGAGTAGTGGAGAGACTGTTGCCAAAGAAGACCAAGCAGAGGAAGCCACCACCGCCTACTGCATGTGGTCCCGGCTCTCTTCATAGCACCCCAGACCCACAGCTGTACTTCCAGTCTCCACCCTGCTTCTCCAGAACCAGCTTGGCTATCTGAGGACCCAGGATGGCAACTTTCTGGAACCCTGGCTGAGGCTCCACAGACTGAGGCTGCAGGCTAGACTCCTGGCTGCTTCCAAATGCCAGCTTTCTGACTTAGTGAGACTCAGTGGAGGCCATTGCTGCCTTTTTCAGAGATTGGAGATTGACCATCTACATAGAGGGTCTGTCTTGGAAAGGCACTTCTGCCAAGAGCACACCAGCTCCCTTTCCTTCCCTGGTCTTTCCCTTTCCCTAGGTTGCTTCAGTTCTACCTTAACCAAAACCAGCAAAAGAATATACAATGACTCAGAGCTGGGCTGGTGAGAAGGGGCCTTATTCTGACACCAAGTAAACAGCTCTCTTTTCCTTACCGAGATACAGAGGGGTCTTCCGTCTTGAGTGACTTCTCACATTCTTCACTGTTCTTAGAAGAGCTTTCAGGCTCTGCTTGGTGAGAATCAAACGTTAACAAGAGTCTCCAAGCTTCACTCAGTGCTGGTTCCCAGCAAAGGATGTCCCTGCTCCTGTCAGTGACATGTCTGCTGGCAAAGGCCTAAGACAGCAGCCTTCAGAAGCAGGATTTCTTAACGAGTGAAGGACACACCAGATGAATTGCAATTATTGGATGAATGAAGGTGAGTGGAAGCCTACCCACCAAGGAGGAGGAAGGTCTTCTCTATGTGGAAAGTGTCACTTCCATTCTGCTTATCAATACATTGTGGAATGCTGAAAACACTCCAAGAGTCTCAAGTTCCCAACTACAGAAGAGGGTTAGCCAGATTACAGACATTTCAGATAAAATACTACATATTACTACATAGCCACCACAAATGAAGTTTATAGAAAGTTCTTAAGGACATGGAAGCTGTTTGTGATGATATACAAACCCTCTCAGAAGACAGAAGTGCTGTGTGTATCTTGGGTAAACCCACATGCTAAAAACAAAAATAAAATGAGTCCTAGAACAAAAGAAGAGAGATTTGATGTAACAAGACAACCAAAATGTCTCATCCACAGCAATTGGCAATGGGATCATAGATTATTTTCCTACTTTTTTAGACTTTTCTATAGTGGCTGGATTTTCTTTTAAAATTAGCTTCCAAAGCCCAAAAATGTGTTACTGTTGTTTTTTTTTTGTTTGTTTGTTTGTTTTGCTTTGTTTTTAAGTCATGAAACAAATATCCATTAAATCAGCAGCACACTGGCTTACAGTTGCAATTCCAATATTTAGGAGGCTAAGACTTCACACTCAAGGCCAGCCTGGCCTACTGGCCTACATAGTAAGTTCTAGGCCAAGTTAGTGAGACCCTGACTCAAAAAATCAAAAGAGGGAATGCAAATGGGAGAGAGACAGGGCAGGGAAAGGGAGAAGAATCAACCATCAATATCAAGACTCTCAGGGGACCAAGAGCAATGACTAGATGGGCCATGGGATGCATACTGGCCTGCCTCCTGGCACAGTGCTGAGCTCAGGTGCCCACAGCCATCACTCCTCACCTTGTGGAGACTTCAAAGGTTTTTCTGCCTTTTCTTGGTCACCTGGTGGGTTCTCTTCTTTCAACTCCTCGGGAACAACGCTGGGTTTATGGTTGGAAATTGTAGACAACCTTTTCTGACTTAAAACCAAAAGTTTCACTTCCTCTGGAATGAGAAAATGGATCCATCAAAAACGCCCAGTCCTCTGACACCTTCCATGGACATACAGCAGAGGACAAGAGGATTATCTATGACACTGCCACCAAATACTTAGAAAATGGGTCACACATCTGTTAGGGCTGAGTGCTTGTACCTCAGCACCCCCTGAGCACCTGTGTGTGCTACGCCACTGGATCTCCACACTTCACTGCAAGGAAGGAGTTGCCATGTTCCTCATCTATACATGAGGAAACTGATACTTAGGTAACTTTTCCATATCAGAGTCCTTAGAACAGAGGTTATCAACTTATGGGTCACCACTATATCAACTATCCGGCATATCAGATATTTACATTATGATTCATACCAGTAGCAGAATTACAGTTAAGAAGTAGCAACAATAATTTTATGGTTGGGGGGAAGTCACCACTGCTGTGGAATAATCCTTCTGTACACTGTGAATATGTATTACTCCCATTGGTTAATAAAAAGCTGACAGGCCGATAGCCAGGCAGAAAGTATAGGTGGGACATCAAGACACAGAGGACTCTGGGGGAAGAAGGTCAGAGTCACGGGGAAGCCAGCTAGCTGTCAAAGAAGCAGGACATATAGAAGATGAGGTAGGAAGCCATGAGCCACATAGTAAAGCATAGGTAAGAAATATGGGTTAATTTAGGTGTAAGAGTTAGCTAGTAACAAGCCTGAGCTATTGGTCGATCATTTATAAGTAATATTAAGCCTCTGTGTCAGTTATTTGGGAGCAGACAGTCAGGATGGGAAAATTTCACCTACGTGCCACAACATGAGGAACTATCTTAAATGGTCAAAGCATCACGAAGGTTGAGAACTACTGCCTTAGAAGAACCAGGACCACATGCAGTCCTTGCCCCTAGGCAGGAAGCTGCATCCCCAGGCCAGTCTTTCTGTCAGCATGGAGTCTTCCACTCATGACAGTATCAAGCACTCCATGAATACATTGTCAATGTGTAAGTGAATAAGGGAGTAAGTGAAGATCATGGAAACGTCAGGAAAGAAGTAAAAAAGAAGCTAATTCTGACTCATTGTTGAAAGGCAGATAAAATTTTTGGAGAAAGTGATAGAAATGAAAGGCCTCCAGGATGTGGCCAGCTGCCAGAAGGAAGCCCTGTCAGGAGTTCTGAGTGAGGGGGTGGGTGCTTCAACAACAACAACAACAACAACAACAAAGGAACCTGAGCCGGGTGACGATCCCAGCACTTTAACCCCAGCACTCAGGAGGCAGAGCCAGGCGGATAGATTTCTGTGAGTTTGAGGCCAGCCTGGTCTACAGAGTGACTTCCAGGACAGGAACCAAAACAACATGGAGAAACCCTATCTCAAAAAAAAAAAAAAAAAAAAAAAACAACACCAACAAAAATGGAGCCTGAGGGAGCAAGTCCTAAAAGACCTTCAGTGAAACACCAGGATCAGTGGAGAGATACTGGCCCTGGAAGCAGGAGAGGACACGGGGTGGGGAGAAAGACACTGAAAGAGTGAGGGTTGGTGCAGACAGCTATAAGGCAGAGTTCCAGAAAACCCACTTCACCTTAGTTTTTTGAGACAGTCTCTCACTGAACCTGAAACTAGGCTGGTGGTCACAAGTCCCAGGGACCTTCATGTCTACCTCCCCAAAACTATAGTTGCAGGTGCATGTCACCACTCCCATTTTTTTCCCATGAGATTTGGAAGGTCAGATTTGGGTCCTTGTATTTGCATGGCAGACACTTTACCAACTGAGCCACCAGCTCAGCTGGAGGAGGTGGAATTCTTAACAGTCTGTTTCTTTTCCTGGAACTAAAGACAGAACCCAGAAACTCATACATGCAACACATTCCTGTTACCACTACACTGTACACACAAGCAAAACTCTTCTTCTGTTTCTTGGTATCCCTATTTAATTTGAGTAAACATACACGATCAGTCTGGGGAGGCAGGCTAGTGATGGGAACTCATCTGAGAACCGCTGTGGAACAAAAGGTCACCAAAGGTAAGGGAGCTACATAGACACTGCCCAAGGACACAGACACACCGTGACTCCCCAGGTGTGTCCTGAGCGGACGGCACATTCCAGGACAAGAAGCCGTGTGCACCAGGTTCATCAGGTGAGGCACAAAGGAACTCTCGCTTTTACTCTGATATTACAGATTTTAAATCCTCTATCTTAAACGCTTGGGACTTAGAACTCTCTTAAGATTTTGGAATAGTCTCATATACAAATAAAGTATCTTAGAAGAAGAAACCCAACTCTAAAACAGGAGATTCCTTCTTGCTGTGTGAATACTCCATTTGTCATCCAGAGGAGACACTACAAGGTGTTTTGATGAGCCTTTGTTTTGATCACAATCTGTCATGTGACTTCAGTTGTAGAATTTTCCACTTGAGCTATTGTGTCAGCGCTAAAAAAAAAAAGTACCAAACGTGCTATCATTTCAGACTTTAGATTTCTGGACTAGGTATGTCCAATACAAGTTGCCAGGAACACTTAAAATACACGCAAAACACCTGACTTACCAAAAGATTCTGGGTCTTCCGTGTAAACAGCTGTCTTCAGCCGGTGGTATCTAACTTTTTTAGAAACTTTGTCCCTGGTGTCCCAGAGATTCAAAGTGATTTTGTGAAAGTTTATTTTCTTTAATAATTCCTTTGTCATGTTGACATTAAAGGTTTGGCTCCATGACACCCAGATTTTTTCATCTTCTCTCCATGGCTTCACAGTCTGTGGAAATACCATTCAGAGACTGGGGGAAGTGAAGGACTAACATAGAGACCAGGCACTTCCCACAGCCTAGCCCTGGCAGCAACACAGCAGGTATGACACCCTCTGCTTAGCTGGCTTCTGTGGCTGCCTCTCTCCTAGCTCCAAATCCCAGGGAAGTGGGTCCCTGTGCACTGGACCCTGTCAGGGTTACCAGTTCCTTGAAAACTACAATTTAAGCCAATGCATGCACAGTGTCCCTGGTGATTACTTCCCATCAATGACTCAGACCCAAACCATTACGGGAGTTTCCATGTGTGTGTGCATGTCGGAATAGCCCTTGCACTTGAATATTCACACGCACATGTGCATATATACACATACTAAGAAGGAACTTTCAGGGCCTACAGTGAATGCTCAGTACTTAAAAAATAAAATAAAACAAAAACCTTGTTTGATGAAACATCTAAGAAACTACAGGGTAAAGGCATCTAAAGAAGAATCTGTGTAATTGCATCTGCAGGTCCATTCTGCATCTCACTCAGGAGGTTCCCCAGGATCCCACATATCAAGAAAGCTCCACCACTGGGTCTGCTGTGGGTCAGTGTGGGGGCATCTTCTGCATCCTCAGTGACATTCCATGCCAACACACACACACACACACACACACACACACACACACACACACACACACACACTACCCACCTTTATTCCTGACTCCAGAAACACTTTGGCCACTCCAGGAAACACCACGATATCAACTTTTTTTGGTTCTACGTCATCAGGTAGGAAAAAATACTCAATGTGGTAGAATCGACGAGCCTTTGCAGACCGGTTGTCTGGTTTAGGAGCTTTCTTTTTATCACTAAAATTGGTGACTTTTCCCTTTTGAACTAGAAGACACAAGTTTAGTGAGCCTTGTTCTAACCTTTGGGAAACAAGATCTAGGCCCATAGCTCCCTGAAAGCAAAAGACATTGTCGTGGTTTGGGAACATCTCCAACAGCCCATGTGCTCCTAGCCAGTGCTGTTCTCTGGAAGTAGTAGAAATTGAGTTGGGCTTCATAGGAGGAGACAGGTCAGCGGAAGTGCATCCCCAGAGGTGATACTGGGATACCAGCATCTACTCCTTCTGTCTGTCTTTGCCCCCCAACCCCACACCATGGTTGTTTCCTCCCCAGGCACTTCCACCATAATGTCCTGTTTCATGACAGGCCCCAAACTAATCATGATCCAAATTATCACAGTCTGGAACTGTGAGCCAGAAGAACCCTTCACTTCTTACAAGTTGAGTGTCTCTGGTATTTTTCTGTAACTAACTAACTAACTAACTAACTAACTAACTAACACAAGTAGTGCCTGCTGTGGGGGCTGTGTGCTGCCATGTTGCTTATCCATCAGTCCCAGTTTGGCAGAAGAGAGTGTGTGACTAAGCATCATGCATACAAAGCTGAAGGGCATGCTCTGAGAGTGGGCACTCCTTAAGATTGTGTGTCAGCCACCCTGTTTGTCTCCTTCCAGACCTAGCCCTAAGAAGCAGGTCAAAAATCTCAGGACAATGCGGAGGCAGCATGAACAGGGTTCTGATGAACAACAGGATGCTGGGAGCACGCACCATCTACCCAGGAACCTGCTTCCTAGGTCCTCTTAGCAAAGTCTTGTAGGAATCAAAGATAGCAGACATCCAGACAGAGGAAACAGCCTAGCAAAAACTTCCGGAGTGATGCCATGCATGTGAAGTAGACAAGCTGATCAGATACAGAAATGAGGCCAGGCTCAGCCAGAGGCCAGAACCCGAGGGGCCACCAGAGTCAGCCAGGAGCTTAAAGGAATCTTTTAGGTTGGGTCTTTCTTTTCCTATCATTAGATGGCACTTAGGAACCCCACATAAACTTGAGAATGCCTTGTTCAGTTGGTTGGTTTTGAGACAAGATCTCAGCAAGTTTTCAGGTTCTTGGACCAAAGTGACCTTGCTGCCTCCCAAGGACTTTCAGTATAAACCCAGTTTTCCATACACATCAATTCAAATATTATAATTATCTTTAGGATATCAAAGAAAAAATAATGAGACAAAGATTTTAAATAGCCTATTTCCCTACCTCCTCTATCTCTTTAAGACAAGGTCTCACTCTGTTGTCTTGGCTGACCTAGAACACTCTGTAGACCACACTAACCTCCAACTCATAGAGATCTACTGGCCTCAGCCTCCCGAGTGCTGGGACTAAAGGAGTGTGCCATCACTTGAGCCCTAAGGTATGAAAACCTTTCAAGCTACCCTTTTTTTGTTTCTGGGTTCTGGGGCTTTGTTTGTTTCTCTTTTTGCATTTTTTTTCAGGTTTTTGTTTGTTTGCTTTTGGTTTTTGTCTTGTTTTGCGCACTGGGAAAGAGCCTAGGCCTTGAACATTCTAGACACGCCACCACTGCTCCATCGTCAGCCCAAAAGGCAGTTCTGTGACTTTGGATCTTTCATTCCAGGCAGAAGCTTCTGCTTCACTCCTGTGTTGCCACAGTCGTTAGCACTGAGCAGTTTGAAATGCAGAGCTACCTGTTGATTCTTATTGATACTTGGACCTCTTATAAAGGCACATGTTCTGGCTAGTTTTGTACTAACTTGATACAAGCTAGAGACATCTGAGAGGAGGGACCCTCACCTGAGAAAAACCCATAACATTGGGCTGTAGGCAGGCAGGCCTATAGGGCATTTTCTTAATAGGAGAGCCCAGCCTATTGTGGGTGGGACTGCCCCTGGGCTGGTGGTCCTGGGCACTATAAGAAAGCAGGCTGAGCAAGCCATGAGAAGCAAACCAGTAAACAGCACCCCTCCATGGCCTCTGCATCAGCTCCTGCCTCCAGGTTCCTATCTGCTTGAGTTCCTGCCATGACTTCCTTCAATGATGAACAGTGATGTGGAAGTGTAAGTCAAATAAAACTCTTGCCTCCCCAATTTGCTGTTGGTCATAGTGTTTCATTGCAGCAATAGAAATCCTGATTAGACAATAAATTAGCCAGAGAGCTTGTTCTGATCCCATCAGAGCAAATGTAGACAGAAATGAATGAATGGCCAATACGGTGGTGCACATCTTTAATCTCAGCAGTTGGAAGGAAGAGGCAAATGGACGTATGTGAGTTTGAGGCCAAGTCTGGTCTACTGTCTAAGTTCCAGGCTGGCCAGAGCTCCACAATGAGACTCTGTCTCAAAGAAAGAAAGAAAGAAAGAAAGAAAGAAAGAAAGAAAGAAAGAAAGAAAGAAAGAAAGAAAAGAAAAATATCAAGCAGTGATGAACCATGCCTTTAATCCAAACACTTGGGAGGCAGAGGCAGGCAGATCTCTATGAGTTGGAGGCCAGCCTGGTCTACAGAGTGAGTTCCAGGACAGCCAGAGCTACACAGTGAAACACCATCTCAAATGGGGACGGGGAAAAACAGATCTTTCATTTTCTGTTATTGGGAAGGCAAAATACTATAACCCTTTCAAGAATAATTTGATAACACCCATTAAACAATTTTAAGTGTATCCCTTCAAAACAACAATTCTACCTCTTGGAATTAGGGGTACAGAAGTAACCACACATATGCACAAAAATGTATGTATAAGAATGTCATGGGGTTGGGGATTTAGCTCAGTGGTAGAGCGCTTGCCTAGCAAGCGCAAAGCCCTGGGTTCGGTCCTCAGCTCAAAAAAAAAAGAGAGAATGTCTTAGGCTGGGCATAGTGGCCCATGCCTTTAATCCCAGCACTCAAGAAGCAGGTGGATCTCTGTGAGTTTGAATCTAGCCAGAGCTACATAATGAGACTGTCACACACATACACACACACACACACACACACACACACACACACACACACATACACACACACACACATCTATGCCAGGGATGAGGTGATGGCTCATTTGGTAAATGTTTGCCATACAAACATGAGGACCTGAGTTTGGTTCTCAGAACTCACGTAAAAACACAAGTGTAGTTGCATATACTTATGATCCCAGGGCTGGGAATCAGAACCAGGAGGGTCCTAGGGGCTTACTGTCCAGCCAGCTTATCTCAATTAGTGAGTTTCTGGCCAAGTGAGAGTCTCAAAATATACAAAGTATAAGGCAAGCATCCTGAGGAACAACACTTGAGGCTGACCTCTGGCATCCACATATACATGGACACATATGTACACACACACACACACACACACACACACACACACACACACACACAAACAAGGGGGGATATGAATATGACCTGCTTCTTTGGGCCCCTGAGTGTGCTGAGTGAGCCCCCTGAATTTTCTGTTCTTTTTCTGACCTCTGCCTCAGTGGATACTAGCCACTCTACCATGGGAGGGGACTTGGTGGAGAGGAAGGAGGCAAGGTATGAGCACTCAACTCCCAGAGGAAGCCAGTAGCGTCCTGCCTTGTGCAGAAGCTGAGTAAAGCTGCGCTTTAGCACCTACCCGTTATTGCGGGGAAGGCCAGCGAGATAACGAATCTGCAGGGGACAACCTGGGGTACATCAGAGTTATAGGTGCAGGCAGGCCCTTCTGAGGAATGCAGGCTGCTGAACTGGTCCTCAGAGTCCCATTCCTGGGCTGGGGTCCTGGATTTCAGGTACTCCTCCGTCTCCTCATACTCACTTGCTGACTGGTAAGCACTAGCCATGGAGGAGGCAGGATCCATACTTGCTCTTCCCTCTTCCTCCCATTCCCAGGCCTGCAGGGACATGCTGCACAACACCAGAACAGTCCTGGTGGGAGACAGCAAAGACCTCAGGAGTAAACCTGCCCAAGGCCCATCCTCCGGGTCCCATCTCTGTCTTGTTCCCATGTCCCAGGCTTCAGCGGAGGCCTAGTGTACAGTGAGTGCTTCGTAGTTAAGAAGAAGCAATGGATGAAGAAGCCAGAGAGTGGCAGCTGGCAGTGACGATCAGCGCTATTTCTCTGACCTGAGCCCAGCAACTCCTCTCTCAAAAATCAGGAGTTGGTCAATGGATGTTCTTGGCATCCAGATCTAGGTTAAGCTAGTTCACTGCTGACCCAGGAGGCACCTGGGAGGCACAGGAAGGTGGGAGACCTGACTCCTCCTCAAGAGGCTGAGGCAGAGTCCTGGATGTGGCGCCAGCACAGAACAGACGGCTGCCACTTGCAGAAAGGGGAACTGAGCCAGCCAGCACAGTACACACTGGACCCCAGCAAGATGCCCCGAGGCAAGACACAGAGCGCTCTGCTCGTTTCAAGCCACCAAACTCTGGCTGCCAGGAAGTCAGCGCCTGGGGGACCTGGGGCGTCTGAGGTGAAAGAGAGGCTGAACCCAAACTTAAGGGTTACCTGTGAGTAGGCACACCTGTGGGCTCCTGCACCTGCTGCACAGTTGCAGCCACTTTGATCAGGGAAGCTGGGCGCAGGCGCTAAAGGTAGCGATCCCAAAGGGACTTTGTTAGGCGGTTGCCAGGAGACCTCAGCCCACGGCTGGGGGCGGGGCTTCCTTCCCCCAGCTGAGTTCGGCTCCTGCCTGCAGGCTCTGGGAACCTTCTTCCAGGTATTCTGAGGGAGCCAGCTTTTCAAGGAGCTCACTATGCAGGCAGACATGAAAGGAGAGACTTCTCGCGACACAGCTTCTGCGCAGCCTTGGTGCACCAGACCAGTCCGAAAGGTGAAAGGCAGATTCAGAAAGCGATTGCCTTCACCCATTCATTCATTTACCCAATATTTAAAAAAACTCTCACTGGGAGCTCCATACCTATTATGCACCTGACCCTGCTGGATCCTTTCTGTAGCTCCACCCACTCTCGCCTCCCACGCTTAAAATAAAGCTAAAGTGATGGTTTGTCTCTATATACTCAGACCCCAAAACTCTGTCTTTAGGTTTTCTGCTTCTGGGGCTGATGTCCTGAAAATATCGTGAAAATTCTGTCGTGTTCCCCACCACCACCCCTGAGATGAGAATACCGACTTGGAAGGGTGGAGCATTCTACCCACTGCAAGTGCATTACAGCACTGGCCTCAAATCTGTAGACTCCTGGCCACCAATGCCCGCACTCCTCTGACAAAGCCCACCACACTGAAGCACCCTGGCTAAGCGCCTCAACTGCTGCCCCTGACCCGGAAGACCACAACACACCAAGTGCCCTGAGCCAGAGAGGAACAACCCGCAGTGGACTGGCTAGATGGAACAGGGATGGACTCCAAGAGGTAGCAAAAGCCAGGATTAGTGAAAACAAGAGAGCCCGTGCGGAAGAAATGGCGCATACAGGGCCTAGAGGGGTGAAAGCTCCTGACAAGTTCACAGAAACTATGGACAGCAGGATGGCTTTTGGTGCACAGCCCCAAAGGTCAGGCAGCAACTAGCACAATGGGCAATGGAGGGTGTAGAGGGGTGGGTAGGTTTTCTACTGAGGGAGTGTTCCCACTTACCAACCAGTTTAGTAAAGAAAACTGGGCACGAGGCTCCACCCACAGACACTGGGTTGCTGAGAAAAGTAGTTTGAACTTGAGCTATGACCTACTTTGATCAAAGAGCAGACCTTCCCCCAGCTGGAGCCAGGTCCCAAGCCTCCCAGAGCATACTTTTCTAGGTCATCAGATGAGATGATACATTCCAGAATACTGCATACTGCATGGAACCCTCAGGCTGAATCAAGATAAAACCTGAATGTCAAGGAAAACTGTAAGGGTCCACACTGAAGGGCAGCAAGCCCCCTTTAAGAGCACCTGTTCACCTTGCCCGCACCTCCAGAATCCTGGAGATTGCACTTTGTGAACCATGACATGTTGAAAATGCACATGGGGCTGGAAGAACAAAAAGCTACTGAGATACAGCCGCTCCTAAAGACATCATGAAGCGAGACAGCTCAGCAGCAGCAGCCCTCAGGAGTAGACACAGGATCTTGGGTCCCGGGTTCCACCTATCACCCTGACTCTGATTCCCCACTGAAGGGTCCTTTCGTATTTATTTTAAACAGTTACTTCTATTAAGTGCATGTCTCCTTAGAGTTCCTATTGCTGTGATGAAACATCATGACCAAAGAGCAAGTTGAGGAGGAAAGGGTGTATTTGGCTTGTACTTCAACATCGCTGTTCCTCACTGAAGGAAGCCTGGAAAGGAACTCAAACAGGGCAGGATCCTAGAGACAAGAGCTGATGCAGAGGCCACAGGGAGGTGCTGCTTACTGGGTTGCTCGCATGACTTGCTCAGCCTGCTTTCTTATAGAACCCAGGACCACCAGCCCAGGGATGGCACCACCATCATGGACTGGGACCTCCCCCACTGATCACTAATTGAGAAAATGTCTTGCAGCTGGATGATATGGAGGCATTTCCTCAACTGAGGCTCCTTCCTCTCTGATGACTCTATCTTGTGTCAAGTTGACAACAAAACCAGCCAGTCCAGTGCACAAACAAATATATGCCTCTGGTGCACAGGCCTGGAGGACTCATAATTCCAAGAACCTATAAGCCCATATAATGAGGAGCCAACGGGGAAATTCAGCTCTGTATCAGAATTAAGCATCTTTATCCTTTCTTTTCATCTCAAGATACTTGTGAATAGCAACTACTTCCTTAATTAAATAGTAGAGAGCCTGAAGAAAGTCAGGAACAAGTCTGACTGAGTGTCGAGATTTTATTGCCCACCACAAAACCTACTTGAAGAGCTTTACCTTTTCACATCATCAGATATCAACTCCTGACAAGTGGAGGTGCCTCAGCAGGTCCCTCCCAGGAAGTGTGTGTGTGTGTGTGTGTGTGTGTGTGTGTGAGTGTGCAAGATATAATATATAGATATAGATAGGTAGGTAGATAGATAGATAGATAGATAGATAGATAGATAGATAGACAGACAGAAGTGGAGCAGGAGACATGATCATGGTAGTCTGGCAACAGAGTTCAAATTGCCTTTGATTACATTACCTAGGAGAGCAGCCATATTCCACAGGCTCAGGGTGAGAGGCTTCACTCAGGAGGCAGAAGCAGGAAGATCTCTGAGTTCAAGGCCAGCCTGGTCTACAAAGCTGTTCCAGAACACCCAGGGCTGTTACACAGAGAAACCCTATCTTGAAAAAACGAAAGAAGAGGTTTGGGGATTTAGCTCAGTGGTAGAGCACTTGCCTAGCAAGAGCAAGGCCCTGGGTTCCATCTTCAGGTCAAAAAAAAAAAAAAAAGAAAAAAAGAAAAGAAAAACAAGAGGCAGAGAGACAGATACACAGTTTTCCCCAAAGCTGATCTCCAGTTATCATAGGTCCAGGGAAGTAAACTGGTAAGTTCTGGCCATGGGACAGGTGGTGCATCCTACAGAAAACCAATGGCCAACAGCCTAAGAGCATTAAAATCCAACCATGGCCTAAATTATATTAAGGGGAGGGGTGGCCCTGAAGAGATGGCTAGTTAAGAACACTTGCTGCTCTTGCAAAAGACCTGGGTTTGCATTCCCTGTAGTGGGATACTTTGCTCAGCCTTGATACAATGGGGAGGGGCTAGGCTCTCCTTCAACTTGGTATGCCAGACTTTGTTGACTACCATGGGAGGCCTTACCCACTCTGAGGAGTGGATGGGGGTAGAGCAGGAGGGAGGTGAGGAGGCAGGAGAAGGGGAGGGAGGGGGAACTGGGGTTGGTATGTAAAATGAAAAAAAATTTAATAAATAAATATATTTTTTATGTGTATGCACTATATTGTATATGTGCAGAGACAAGATGAAGACATCAGGTGTCAGGCTTGGTGGTGGTGGTGCATACCTTGAATCCCAGCACTTGGGAGACAGAGGATCTCTGTGAGTTCAAGGCCAGCCCAGTCTACAGAGTGAGATCCAGGACAGCTAGAGCTGTTACACTGAGAAACCCTGCCTTGAAAAACTAAAAAACAAACAAGCAAGCAAAAAAAGAAGACATCAGGTGTCCTGTTTATCACTCTCTGCCATTATTCCTTTGAGACAGGGTCTCTCACTGAACCTGGAGCTAGGCTGACGGCCAACAAGCCCAAGGAGTCCCCCTGTCCCTGCCTCTGACAGTGCTGGCACCCAGTCCACATCTGTCCTTTTAAATGAGTTCTGGGATCTCAAACCCAGGTCCTCATGCTTGTCTAATAAGCACCCTTACACAATGAGCCATCTTTCAGCCTCTTGGGCATTCAAAATGAAAAATCCCACTAGAGGGCCAATGAGGTGGCTCGGCAGGGAAAGGCAGTTACTGCCAGGCCTGACCACCTGAGTTTAATACCCAGGCCCCACACCATAGGACAAAACTGACTCCCAAAGTTCTTCTCTGACCTCACATTTGCACTGTGGCACGTAAACACACTCACTCTCTCCTTCCATCCCCCCCTCAACACACACTCACTAAATTAAAATGTAACTTTTTTTAAAGACCTGAAACCACCTGAAATACCAATAATAGAAAAATTGTTTTTAAAATGCATATAGCACGACCACATGATGGGTTACTATGTAGTGACTACACGTTTCTTTTTCTATCTTTTTAATAGGATGTTTCACAAATGTGCATGTTATCCTTGTGTATGAGTCACAATAATCTCTGTAAAGTTGCAGTTTTAGCGTATGCGCTGCTGAACTGAGCACTTCCCACCAGCCCCATAGACTAAGTCTTAAAAGAGGAAAAAATGAGAGGGGCTGGAGAAATGGCTCAGTGTTTAAGAGCACTGGCTGCTCTTGCAGAGGACACAGGTTTGGTTCCCAGCACCCACATGGCAGCTCCCAACTGCCTAACTCCAGTTCCAGGAGACCTGATGCCCTCTTCTGGTCTTGGAGGCACCTGCACACACATGTGTTACACAGACATACAGGCAGGCAAAACATCTATACATATGGAATAAAATGTTAATTTAAAAAAGAAATGTATTTTAAAATAATTTTATATACATATACATTTTCCATGTATTAAAAATGAAAGCAAATTTGCAAACTAATAACATGAAGATGTTTATTTTTCCATAAAGAATTAAATCTCAGTGTGGTACAGCATGCACACCTGTCATCCCAACACTCAGGAGACAGAGGCAGGAGGATTACTATGAGTTCCAGCCCAGCCTGGTCTACAGAGTGAGTTCTAGGCCAGTCAAAGCTGTATAGTGAAACTTTCTCCAAAGAACAAAACCTAATAAACCAATAATAAATCTTGGCAGATATCTGATATTACAGAATGTAGAATATCTTCAACAGTTTTCAGAGCTGACAGATATTTTGATTTCATAAGCAACGCTGAGATCACCATTCACAGAAATACATACTGCAAAATGGCAAAAGTATGTTTTAGGGCCATTTCAAAAATTCCTAGAAAGTGTTCTAATTCTACCAAAATTTATTTAATGATTTTTAATTTTAAGCACTTGTTAATGCATATATTGCATGTGGGTATATTCTTTCTAATAAATTTAATCTTTGTTTTTAAGTGAAACTCAACTCTAAAAGGAATTTTTGTATGTGTGAATGTATGTGTGTCAATGCATGTGGTTGGGTGTGCAAGTGTGTGTGTGTGTGTGTGTGTGTGTGTGTGTGCGTGTGTGTGTTTAGCCAGAGAACTACACTGAATGTCATTACTTAGGAGCCTTCCATCTTGATTTTTGACAGTGTCTGTCTGACTTAAGTAAGGGTAGGCTGAGCTGGTCAGCCAGAGAGCCTCAGGTCTCTGCCTGTCTCTGCCTCCCCTGGTACATGGCACTGAACCAGCTGCTTTTCACATGGGTGCCAAGGCTCACCTCAGTCCTTGTGCTTATGTAGAGAGCACTTACTAACTGTCCCATCCTCCCAGACCCCAAACAGCAATTTTTAAGTCAAACATTTTAATACATCCCTGAGAAATACTGTAATACTCATGTGTGTGTGTGTGTGTGTGTGTGTGTGTGTGTGTGTGTGTGTGTTTGTGTGTGTGTGTGTGTGAGAGAGAGAGAGAGACAGAGAGACAGAGAGACAGAGACAGAGAGACAGAGAGCGGGAGAGACAGAGAGAGGGAGAGACAGAGAGAGGGAGAGAGAGAGAGAGAGAGAGAGAGAGAGAGAGAGAGAGAGAGAGAGATGTATACATACATGTCAGAGGTCAATTTCTGGTGTCTTTCTCTACTGCTCCCCACTTTTTTTGAGACAGTGTCTCTATTTTAACCTGGAGTTCATGGACTATCCACAGTGGCTGACCAGTGAGCCTAGGGACCATCCTCTCTCTCATCACTGGGTTTACAGACACATGACACCACATCCAGCTTTTTATTTGGGTGCTGGAGACTCAGGTCCTCATGCTTGTATGGCAGACACCATACCAACTGATCATGTCTTCAGCCCCAGTAGAAGATGCTTTGAGAGGAAATTAGTGTCCTGTTTCTGAGAACCTCTACTTTACAGTGTTAGTGTCGCCCGTGAACTTGATCTCAATCTGCTGTTAGAACAAGTTACACAGGTCGCTCCACAGCTGTATTAGATCCTGAAGGACCTGGGTGATTACTGAAGAACACTCTGTACATTTCTGTGAGGATTCTGTTCCAGAGCCTGGGAACACTGTCCCTAATGTGAGTGCTGCTAGCCATAATACTGTTGTCCCAGAGATGTCTACCAGTAGACAGCCTCTACCACACGCTCCCGCAGCCTCATCAGCGACTCAGAATCGAGGGAGGCATGGACCATGAACAGAAGCCTCTAACACTATGAGCTAAAGTAACTCTTTCCCCTAGAAGCTATAAATATTGGGGGCCAAACAGCAAAACAGTGATGGCCATCAAACCCCCAACCCCACATTTTAGTATAACTGGACTTGTAGACTTTTTATAAATTTTATTTACTATCATTGTGTGTGCAACGTGCTGTAATGTGGGTGTGGATGTCAGGAGGACAACTGTGTGGACTTGGCCTACTTCTTCCACTTTTACTGGGGACCCAGGAATTGAACTCAGATCTCCAGGCTTGCACAGAAAGTGCTTTCTTTGGCTGCTGAGCCATCTTGCCAGTCCCCGTGGACTTGTTTTCTCCCTACTGGGGATTCTATCCATCCTCTTAACGCCAAATTTGTCCAAACACGGTCAGTGCTTCTTTCAAGCCAGTTACGGTGTGGGCATCTCTCACCTCCATAGCAGTCTCCAACTTTCCACAGCGACTTTCTCTGCCTCTAACCTGGATTCACCATCTCTCAACGAGCCCTGTGTGTTCTTGTGTAATGGCATTTAGGACCCAGGGACTGAATGCTGGTGTGTTCAAAGGTACTGGAATGTTACATCTCCACCTTTCAGTGAGCACACCAGGAAACTGGGAAATGTAGTGGGTAGCTGTTTTAGCCATGCCATGAAGCATCTCCCCTAGTGAGGTAGCAGGTAACTGTTACATCTACCTATGACCTTGAGGTACACGCTCCTGGGGCATGGCCGCTGGGGAGAAAGTGGGGGGCCCTTAAGACCTGGGATGCACATATGGGACTTTCTCTTTGCTACCTCATTGCTTTGGACACCGGGGTAGACCAGGGCAGAGCTTGCCAGAGAACAGCATTAGACTGTGCCTCGCCCTTCCAAGACTCTATGACAAATTCCTTTATTCTGTCCTGTGAGTTAACCCCCCAAATAAATTCCTTTGATCATTAAGCAGACTCCATGGATCACCAACAATACAATCCCATTATCTGGTGCCCAACTCCCCCATGTGGGAACGTGGGTTGGCCATTCTTGGCCTTTTTCCCACCCAGATAGCTTCCACAGATCCCTGCCACAGGAGGGAAATGTACTGGAAGTATGTGTGTACACACATGTGTGAAGTCCTGGCTTCACACTGATGTCCTTGATTCAAATACAACACCACATGGCACTTTCTCTTACCTCCCTCCTCCCACAGTGACAGCCCCAGGTCCCAACACCAGTTGTTACCTGGAGTTATCTGTTCACTTTATACTTAATTTTTTACTCTTTTTTCATGTGTATGTGTTTGTGTCTATGTAGGTGTGTGTGTGTGTGTGTATGTGTCTGTATGTGTGTCTGTGTGTGTGTCTGTGTGTTTGTGTGTGTGTCTGTGTGTATGTGTGTCTGTCTGTGTGTTTGTGTGTGTGTCTGTGTATGTGTGTCTGTGTATCTGTGTGTATCTGTGTATCTGTGTGTGTGTCTGTGTCTGTGTGTGTATCTGTGTGTGTGTCTATGTGTGTATGTGTGTCTGTTTGTGTATGTGTGTGTATGTGTGTGTGTCTGTGTATCTGTGTCTGTGTGTGTGTGTGTGTGTGTGTGTGTGCCCACAGAGACCAGAAGAGAGCAATAGGATCCTCTGGAGCTGGAATTACAGGTAGTTGTGAACTGCCCAACATGGATTTTAGGAAGTGGATTTGGAACCTCTGGAAGAGAACTGAGCCATCTCTCCAGCACCACAGTTTGTTTGTTTGTCTGTGACAGGATTTCACGTACCTGACACTAGATTGGAATCCTGATCCCTCTGTCTCCTCATCCCAAATGCTGGGATTGCAGGCACACACGAGCGACCGACCCATTCCCCCACTACAGTTATTTATTCTAACCTAAATGCACTCAACAGAGTTCTGATTTACTACATCGATTTTAGTACTGAGTGGATGTTACTGATAATATTTCTGGGGCTGAAGAGATGGCTCAGCAGATAAGAGCTCTTGTTTCTCTTTCAGAGGACCCAGGTTCAATTCCCAGCACCACATGGTATCTTAGAACTGTCTGTAAATCCAGTTCCAGAGGATCCAATGCCCCTTGTCTAGCCTCTGTAGGCACCAGGCAAACACATGGTACATAGACATACATGCAGGCAAAACACCCATGTATATAAAAATACATACGTGTGAGTGTGTGTGTGTGTGTGTGTGTGTGTGTGTGTGTGTAGTGGGTAGCCATCCCAGCCTTGGCCTGGAAGTTCCAACCCCCATTGAGGCTTCGGTAATGGTCACGCCCACAAGGCAGGGCTGGAGGAGGAAGCTGAAGACCCAGAATCGAGAGGAGAGGTCTCTCTTGGTTCCGGGACCCTGGACGCTGGAGGTAGACCGAGCAGAGTTCTCCAGAGAACACCGCCAGACTGTGCCATACCTTTCCCAGACCCTGCAACCTATCCCTTCATTTGTAAGTTACCCCACAAAATAAATCTCCCTTTTAACTACGTGAAGTGGCCTTATAATTTCACCAATATGTGTGTGTGTGTGTGTGTGTGTGTGTGTGTGTGTGTGTGTGTGTATCATACTATTTTGGCTAGCACTCTTCGTTTTCAGGATGATCATTTGTTAACCATTAAGTGATGATTGAAATCAGAATAGCCAATTCATGCTACCTTCAGATGAAATTAAAAGGAACTTAGACCCAGGTGTGTTGTCTCAAATTGGGAGGCAAAGGCAAGGGGAGCCAGCCTGGGTTACATGAGTTCCAAGATAGCCTATGCTACAAGATGAGAGATGGTCTTTAAAAAAAAAAATAATTCCCAAGTGTAGTGGTACAGAACTTTAACACTTAGAAGGCAGATGCAGGCAGATCTATGAGTTCAAGGCCAGGCCAGTCTACATAGTGAGTTCCAAGCCAGCCAAGGCTACATTGTAAGATCCTGTCTCAAAACAACAAAATAACAACAATGGCAAAAATCACCATGGATGGTGGAAGACACCAACTGTAGTCCTAGCACTTTGGAAGTGGAGGCAAGAGGGTCAGAAGTTCAAGGACAGCACCAGCCACTGTAGTAGTTTGAAAGACTGGCCCCCAGGGACTCCTGTGTTTGAATGCTTGGCCTATAGGGAGTGGCACTAATAGGTGTGGCCTTGATGGAGTGGGTGTGTCCTTTTTGGAGGAACTGTGTCACTGAGGTGGCAGGCTTTGAGGTCTCAATGTGTTCAAGCCACACCCAGTGAGTGTGGTAGACAGTTCCCTTCCTGTTGCCTGTGGATCGAGATACAGTATTCTCAGCTACCTCTCCAGCACCATGCCTGCCTGCATGCTGCCATGCTTCTTGCCGCGACAATAATGGACTAAACCTCTGAAACTGTAAGTCACCCCAATTAATGTTTTCCTTTTTAAAAGTTGCTGTGGTCATGGTGTCTGTTCACAGCAATAGAAACCCTAACTAAAACAGCTATGTTATTGAGGCCAGCCTGGGCTATATACTGAGTTCCAGGTTAACCTGGCCTAGAACGTGAGACCCTATCTGCCTCCTCTCCCCCAAATAAAACAAAAACATAGGTGCCATGTAGCACAACCCTGCCTTTAGAGGTCTAGACTGCATTCCATAGCCTACATGAAAGGGCGGGACATCTCTCATGCATTTCTGAAAGCTTCCCTGGATGAGCTGGATGCTGTACACTGTGTCCTGGACAGGAGCCTCATCAGTCCTCCAAGTACCCAAATAATCTACATGACCCATACTGACTGTGCCGAGGATTCCTTGGAACGGTCATGGAGTGGACGATCGCACGCATGTATAACTTTCTCCACGGGATGAGATCAGCAGAGCCCAGCCTCATCCCACTGTTCACCTCATATGCCAATCTTCCAGCTCACCCATCTTCCTGCTCCCCTCCCCACTGTTTGCTCCTCTTCTTCCATCCCCCTCCTCTCCCCTTTTAGAATCAAACACAATTCTTTCCCGCTGTCAAGCAGAGCCACCTCCTCCTCCTCCTTTGAAGCCTTGTTCAAGGCATTCTGAGAACAAAGACAGCCTTCTTCCTAAGAGAAATTACGGTGGATAAAATTGCCTCCGCCTCATTACACATACAAGGGTTGGAATCTTTTTAAAGCTTGGCCAGTTATAAATTGCAAGCCAACAGCTGCAAAACCTTCTGAAGACGATCCTCTCCAGACTCCAAGACTGCCTCAGAACTGGGCCCTTGTAGACTTGAGAAGGATTCAAGATTTTCCGAGAATACTAACTTCCCAAGAGGCTGGCATGTGTGCTCCTGGAGACAGTCCTCCACTCTGGTGTATCCATGAAGGAGAAGGCAGATCCACTCACTGCAAACCTATTGGATCTCTAGGTGGGAAGAGTATGTGTGCAATATGAACAACATTTGAAAGCTGCTGTTGCCTGGGTTAATTTCTAATTAGTAAGTGTTTTAGTTGCTTTGACATTTTAACTGCTAATGGGAAGTGTGGGGTGTGAGATTTGCTTATTATTAATTAATACAAAAAATAGCCCAAAATGGGTTTGTAATATATAAGTAGGTTGTGGTCTTTCAAATGTAAGAGTTCCCCTGGGCGTGGTAGTACATGCCTGTAATCCCTGCACATAGGAAGCTGAGGAAAGAGGAGTACAGAGAGTGCAAGGCCAGCCTGAACTACCTAGTGAGTTCTAGGTCAGCCTAGACTAAATAACAAGACCCTGTTTTAGAAAAAAAAATGAAAATAATAAAATAAAATAAAAATAATTGGGCTGGGTGGTGGTGGCCCACACCTTTAATCCCAGCACTCAGGAGGCAGAGCCAGGCAGATCTCTGTGAGTTCGAGGCCAGCCTGGTCTACAGAGAGAGATCCAGGACAAGCACTAAAACTAGACAGAGAAAGCCTGCCTCAAAAATAAATAAATAAACAAACAAACAAATAAATAAGCAACAACAACAAAAGCAAGACTTGAAGGAAGATGTAGATGATGGAAAGCAACAGCCAATGAAATGCTGAGTGTGGGAGCGAGGAGGTACCCTGGAGGAGGGACGCTGAGTTCCTAGCACAGGTGGCATCTGGTCCTGCAGCACCTCCTCCATTCCCAGAGCCTCATTGTTCATGACCATCTGAGTAACACTGAAGGGCCCCCCAAGTCTCCTCATCCATCCTTACCAGACCCCCAAGGCCACCATCAACATCTCCAGCCTTAAGTTAAGCACCAGCCTCCATAGACTCCTCACCAAGCAAGTGGCATTTCTGTTGGGATTTCAGAACTATACTTGTATCTAGGTTTGGACAGTGTGGTGGTTTGAAAGAAAATGGCCCCCAAAGGGAGTAGCACTATTAGCTGTGGCTTTGTTGGAGGAGGTATAGCCTTGTGGGAGGAAGTATGTCATTGTGGAGGTAGCTTTGAGGTCTCCTAGGCTCAAGCTATGCAGTGTGGCACACAGTTCACTTCCTGTTGTCAGTAGATCACAATGTAGAACTCTCAGCTACTTCTCCAGCACCATGTCTACCTGCATGTCACCATGCCACCCACCATGACAACAATGGACTAAACCTCTGAACTGTAAGTCAGCCCCAGTTAAATGTTTTCCCTTGTAAGAGTTGCTGTGGTCATGGAGTCTCTTCACAGCAATAGAAACCCTAAGACAGACAGTTCTAGAACTTTCTAGGATGAAATATTACTGAGCTGGAAAAGTAGTTTGTTTTTTTTTTCAAGTTTGGTGCTCTTCCAAATGTTTAGGCAATCACCTCCATTATAGGAAAATCCAGACAAAAGCTAGGTGTGCAGTGGACTTGGCCTTTAAGGGATGGTAGCCTACTAGGGCCAATAAAACCAGGTAGCACAGTATCCAGGCCTTATGTTCTTGCTGAGGTATAGCAGGAAACCACATATCAGGTTATCCCTACACTTCATATAACTAGGGTGCCCCACAGGCACCCTAGCGTATGGTTCAATGCCCATGTACCCAGAAAGCCTTGTTCTTTTCCCACTATGGTTAGTGATATACAAATGTGGTGTGTGTGTGGGGGGGGGGGGTTTCAAAATATAAGAGCTAGACCTGAGCACGAAGACTATGAGTTTGGAGCTTGGCTTGGGCTAGTGAGTTCCAGGCCAGCCAGAGCTCTACAGCAAGACCCTGTTCCAAAAAACAAAACCCACAAATGACAGCAACAAAGGCAATATTTGAAGACATGGCTTCAGAGCAAGTCCACTCCAGGGTCTGTGAGCCACTGCCAGGCAGAGAGGTACAGGGCAGCGCTGGCAGTCGGGAGGCTACCTCCCAGGCTCAGTGAGGAGCTTCAGGGGACAGGGCATTCAGGGACAGAGCTCAGTTCTGCTGCTGGTTGAGTGACCTTGACCAAGTTCCCAAAACTCAGAGTTTAGGGTTTTTATTTTTGTTTTTGTTTTGTTTGTTTTGTTTTTAAGACAGAGTTCTCTGTGTAATGGCTGTCCTAGAACTCACTCTGTAGACCAGGCTGGTCTTAAACTCACAGAGATCTGCCTGCTTCTGCTTCCAAGTGCTGGGATTAAAGGTGGGGGCCACCAGCACCTGGCCGAAACTCAGATTTTTCTAAACAGGAATGTAAACCTGTTGAGCAGCAAGTCTGCAGTGTATCTGCTCTTAGCCCACCCTAGGGCAGCAATGTGTGCATGATGAGTCCTGACTTTCCACTCTGTAGAATGGGATGTGTGACAGCAGCCCCTGGTGGGGCAGATTTTTGTGATTCTGATAGGCTAACAGATGTGTAACGTTTACAGTCACCACAGAGAAACAACAAATGTTTGAGAGGGACCAACATATTTGCTCTGCATGGCGGAGGTGCACGGGTATAGAATCATGACATGCAAATGCAAAGATATGTGTGTTGTGTGTCAATTTAAACATACAGGACTGGTGAGATGGCTCACTGAGTAAAGGCACTTGCCGTCAAGCTGAGACCCGAGTTTGATCCCCAGAACCCATGTGGTAGGAGAGAACCAGTTCCTACAACTCATGCCATAGCTCACACCCTTGACATGCCTACACATAAAATAAATAAATGTAACACAAAATAAAAGTAAGGGGCTGGGAAGATGGCTCCACAGTTAAGAGCACTTGCTTCTCTTCCAGAGGACCCAAGTTCAATTCCCAGCACCTATATTCGGCAGCTCACAACTACCTGTAATTCCAGCTCCAACGGCTCTGACATCCTCTTCTGGCCTCCACAGGCACCAGAACACACATGGCACACATGTGCTCACGCATGCACACACACACATTCACACACACATGTGCACACACACATACAAGCATACATGCATGCAAATCAAAAATATAAATAAAAATAAAACCACAAGCTGTCTTATTCAGCATGTGTTTAATAAATGTGTGCTACTTTATATGAATATGAATTTCCACATTCATTTCTCAAATTCATATGAAAAGACACATTTCTTAAGCTACCCCTGCAAAGAATTAGTTTTTCAATTCATAATACTGATTGCTTCTCAGCCTTTGAATAAGATCAAGAGATAATAGCAAGTGTCACGTGAGGAAGTGGAACCATTAGAAGTCTCCTACATCGTTGATGGGAGTGTCACATGGAAAGCCACTTGGAAAAGCAATGTGGTAAGTTTCCAAGAAGTTAAACATGTATTTTTCACACTTGCCTTACAAGTTAGTCATCTTGTTCCCAAGGCCAACCTGGTCTACAAAGCAAGCTACAACACAGCCAGGGTTACCTATGAGACCCTCTCTCAAAAACATAACAGAGAGGAAGGAAGAAGAAAGCATACATCCACACAAAGGACATTCACAGCAACTTTATTCATCATAGTCAACCCCGGGGGAAACTCCAAATGTCCATGAACCAGTCAACAGACAAACAGTTCTTGAACATTTTTCCAACGGAACACTTCTCAGCATTAAGAGACGACTGACTGACAGACACAGCGACACAGAGAATGGCAAAGCACACTGTTGAGGGAAGAGGTGGCTGTGGAATTCCATTAGCACACTATAGTCTAGAATAGCAGAACAGATGAGAAGCTGATTGGACCTGGGGATGGGGAGGACTGGCCCCGACAAAGCACCAGTCAACTGTTATGATGATGGAAATGCTTTACAGCCAGTGTGCATGTGTATAAGCATGTGCAGTGGCATGTGCTTGGGTGTACATTGTGCATGGGGAGGCCAGAGGTTAGTTAACACAGGGTCCCTTCCTCAGTCGGCTCCCACCTTATGTTTCTGAGGTAGGCATTTCACTGAACTTGGAGCTCATCCATGTGACTGCACTAGTCAAACACCACAGTGATCCTCCTGTCTCCACCTCCCCAGCTTATACAGGAAGGCCACTGCGCCTGGCTTTTCTTCTCTAAGTGCACGTGTATATGGTGTTCCTGTGTGTGCAGTTGAACAAGTGCTTGCATATGTGTGCATGTGGAGGCCAGAGGATAACCTCAAGTGTCATTCTTGGGCTTGCCATCTACCTCCTTTAAAACAGGCTCTTCCATTGGCCTGCAGCTCACTGATTGGGATACATTAGCCCTCCAGAGAGGTCCAGAGATCAGAAGTGTGTTCCTTGTTCTTCATGTGTGTGCTGGTGACTGAACTTAGATCCTCATGCTTGTGAGGCAAGCTACTTACCAGCTGAGCCATCTCTCACATGATCATGGCCATGAATATGCAGCTGCATGTCTGTCAAAATTCATAGAACTGTACAATTTTGCAAGCAAATAATATAATGCATAACAGACTAGATATTAAAAGCCACATGCAATGGTTACCTAGGAGAGACAGGAACTGAGCAAGGAGGATAATGAAAGGTATCTGCCTTTTGCTCTGCTAACTACATCTAGACTGCTTGATACCCAACTCCCTGCCATGCTGGGAATCTAATCCAGGGTCTTGCACTTGTAGGTAAGCACTATATTACTGAGCCCCACCTTGGACCCTGTTTGAACTTTTGTGTTGGGTATATATTTACATAATTGGTAAAAACACCAGTGAGATTTTCAGGAATAAAAATGCTGTTTCTCTCAAAAGAGTACAGTGAGCACCAATGGAATCATGGGAGAAGGCTCACAGTCCACGGAGGCATGCCCTCCTGGCTGACTGAGCTAGACAAATACAAAGATGCATGATCTTCCTCTCATCTCTCACCTTCCTCACGCTCTTCACCTCCTCATCCCTTCTGATGACCCATGCATTCCAAAGTGAAAAGATACAAAGGCCGGGGGCCTCCATCGAGAGTGTGGGCTGTGACTCACCTCAGTGACAAAGAGTGTCCGAGGGTCAATGATGTCCAAGAAGTGCCGGAAGCGACCATAGAAGGATGTCTAGGGAAGGAGGGGAGAGGAGGTCAGAGGCTGTACCCAAGCTCAGGACACTGATGGCCTCACCCACAGTCCCCAGGATTTCCCACGTGGGTGATGGAGGCCACTGAGGCCTCGGTCTTTCTCCCAGGCTTGGGAGCTTCCTAAAGTCAACTCAGAGAGCCCATTAAGATACACCATGATGCCAGGTGTGGTGGCATACTCCTTTAGTCCCAGTATTTAGAAGGCAGAGGCAGGCAGACCTCTGTGAGGTTGAGGCCAGCCAGGTCTACAGAGTGAGTTTTAGGACAACCAGGGCTATGTAGAGAGACCCTTCCTCAAAAAAAAAAAGATACATCATGACTGGGGCTGAAGGGATGACTCAGCCCTTAAGAGCACTTGCTGTTCTTTGGAGAACCTGAGTTTGGTTCCAGCACCCACATCAGGTAGCTCACAACTGTCTGTAACTTAAGTTCCAGGGGATCCAATGTCCTCTTTTGGCCTCTGTGGGTACCTGCATTCACATGTGCACAGACACACATCTTTAATATATATATCAGGACTTCTCCAACCTTTTCTCCAGGTATCCCCCATGTTTTCCCCTCCCTCCCACTGTGCTGAGATCTAGTCTAGGCACTTTTGAAACACCCAAGCATCCCTGGGTACATAGGTACCTTCCTTGCTCAGGAACTCCAGAGAAATCAAGCTTGCCTGTCCCTTACAGCGCCCCTCTCCTAGGTTCTGCTCTGCCTCCGGGGCGCAGCTCCCCACAGGCAGAGCCCAAGCATGGCAGCCACAACTCACAGCCCAGGCCCTCCTTCACCTCACTGCCCCGTTGCCACAGTGAAGCTCAGAACAAGGGGCCAGCCTGGTCCAGAAGCAGGGGCCCTAGGAAAGGAGGGCTTTGTGCTAAGCAGGCCACAGGCATTCAAGGACAGTGAAAGGGAGCCAACCAGCAGGGCTGCTGGGCCTTCTGCCTGAGGACCAATAGGGCAAGGCTGAGCTCAGCGGGCAAAGAGAGGGTGTTGGCTGAAGGATGAAGGGGCAAGACGCAGGCAGGGAGGCTCATGCCTCACTGCACTCTGGGCTTGGCCCCAAAGTCCTCCCTGAAGTCCCACAGCTCTCCAAGTACCACTCTCTGCACAGTGAAGGAAAGAGGCCTGACTGCCACTCACCCGCTCAGTGCTTACTGAGGCAGCACACACTGCAGTAACTCCAATCCTTGCCCTTGCCAGTGGAGGCCCTGCAAGGTCCCTGAGGTATCTCAAGGATCTCATTCCAAACCCATTCTCCATTTGCGTTTCTTGCCTGCCTGCCGTGCCCACATGGGGACAGCCCCCCCCCCCCCCCCCCAGCTACTTGGATCCTACCTCTGGTGCGGAGCAGAGACCAGAACAAGCCTCAGCACCATTCCTAAGCCACAGATGTTCTTCCCTAACCTCCCACAGCCCAAGTGGTTGCAACTGGTCTCATCTTAAGACATACAGACACATGGGCGGTGGTGACGCATGCCTGTAATCCCAGCACTTGGGAAGCAGAGGCAGGCGGATCTCTGTGAGTTCGAGGCCAGCCTGGTCTACAGAGCGAGATCCAGGACAGGCACCAAAACTACACAGAGAAACCCTGTCTCAGAAAACAAAAACAAAAACAAAACAAAAAAACAAAGACATACAGACACAATGTTCATTCACACTGTCCTGGCAAAATTTCATCCCTAAGAATACAAGGAGAGTCCCCACTGCACCATTCATGAATGGACTGACTTTTCGTAAGTGTGAACCACTATGTCAACTTGTATGTTCAAGTAACAACTACGATATAAAAAATGATTATGGTTACACAAAATGTATGCCAGAAGTGAGGTAAGTAAAGACAGAGAGAGGATGGATTTCTTTTTATGGTCCTACGGATCGAATCCAGGGCATCACCCATGCTAAGCAAGTACCCTACCAACGAAGCTACAGCTTCAAGACACATGGATAAGAACAGATGAACGAAAGGCCCAGATGATATCCGGTCCCTAAAAGAACCAGGGTCTTTCCCTAAGAAGTGGCTGGTTCCAGGCCTGGGGCAGGGAAGGGGTAAGATGAAATGAATATATTGTGTGGTTATAGAAAGTGGTAAAGTGGCTGCTGGAGATGGCTCAGAGGTTAAGAGCACTTGCTGCTCTCGCAGAGGGCCTGGATTTGGTTCCCAGCACCCACATGGTAGCTATCAACTACCCATAACTCCAGTCCCAGGGCATCCAACAGTGCAGACATATATGCACAAAACCACCCATATACATAAAAAAATGAAACAATAAAAAAATACTGTATCTGTGTTAAATCTCCCGAGCATAGTGACCACGTGACAGTTACAGAGTCCTGGCACTTGGCACACAATGGGATGAATGAATGTAACCTATTCTCAAGCTGAGGCAAAAAGAAAATACCTAAGTGTACAGGGTAGCCACAAAACCCAACAAGAGGGTGCTATTGTTTTATTTTCTCCCAGATTAAAGATGTCCTTATGCTGGGCAGTGGTGGTGAATGCCTTTAATCCCGGGACTCAGGAGGCAGAGGCAGGCAGATCTCTGTGAGTTCGAGGCCAGCCTGGGCTACAGAGTGAGTTCCAGGACAGGCTCCAAAGCTACACAGAGAAACCCTGTCTCAAAAACCAAAAAATAAATAAATAAATAAATAAATAAATAAATAAATAAATAAATAAATAAATGAATGAATAATAAATAAATATGTCCTTAGTAGTGGCGTGTATCTCTGCTGTGATCTCTGCTGTGTTTACAGACTGCCTGTCACCTCTAGACAATGTGGCTGTAAGTGCCCCGGCTCCCCCGAGTCGAGAACTGAAAAGGGACTTGGCTACGTACGGGGTCGTGCTGCTTAATGGCAGCACTGAAGAGGGGCGCTGAGTTGTTGGGCATGAAGTATAACGGAACAGACTTTACCACCTGAAACTGCTGCTTCAAGTTCACATCAGGCAAGGAACAGACCCGGAACAGCCAGCAACACCAAAGAGTACACTAGTTGAAGACACAACACTTGATCTGAAACAAGAAGTTTGTGCCTACTCAACAGCTTTGAAAGAGCGCGTCCCAACGCTGCTAGTAGTCTTGGTTTTCTTCAGTGCTGTACTGTGAGATTGCCCGGTGCAGCAGCAGTTGTATTCTTAATTAGCTTGATAGATCATTTCCTCTTGCTCTCTGTATTTTTTTTTTTAAATACTAGCAACTTTCATCCTTTGGAACTTGTGCTGCAAAAGAAAAGTCAGCAAATACTACTGAAAGTGCAATATTTGATTATCACTGCGAGATGGGCTTTGATCCAAACCTTCTCCACAACAATGGACACAATGGGTACCCCAATGGTACTTCAGCAGCACTGCGGGAAACTGGGGTTATTGGAAAACTGTTGACCTCTTATGCATTTGTTCAGTGTTCTGAACAGCAAGCTAGACTGTTCACAATATAATGGCAACCTCCAGGACTTAAAAGTAGGAGATGATGTTGAATTTGAAGTATCATCTGACCGATGGACTGGGAAACCTATTGTTATTAAATTGGTGAAGATAAAACCAGAAATACATCCTGAGGAATGAATGAATGGACAAGTTGTGTGCGCTGTTCCTCACAACTTAGAGAGTAAATCTCCAGCTGCCCCGGGTCAGAGTCCAACAGGGAGTGTATGCTACGAACATAATGGGGAAGTGTTTTATCTGACTTACACCTCTGAAGACGTGGAAGGGAACGTTCAGCTGGAAACTGGAGATAAAATTAACTTTGTAATTGATAACAATAAACACACTGGTGCTATAAGTGCTCATAACATTATGCTTTTGAAAAAGAAACAAGCTCGCTGTCAAGGAGTAGTTTGTGCCATGAAGGAGGCGTTTGGCTTTATTGAAAGAGGTGATTTGTAAAAGAGATATTCTTTCACTATAGTGAATTTAAGGGTGACCTAGAAACCTTACAGCCTGGAGATAATGTGGAATTCACAATCAAGGACAGAAATGGTAAAGAAGTTGCAACAGATGTCAGACTATTGCCTCATTTTTGAAGGATATTAGCATTGAACATTTTGAAGGAACTGTAACCAAAGTTATCCCAAAAGTACCTAGTAAAAACCAGAATGTCCCATTGCCAGGATGAATCAAAATTGACTTTGTGATTCCTAAAGAACTTCCCTTTGGAGACAAAGACACAAAATCCAAAGTGACCCTGCTGGAAGGTGACCATGTTAGGTTTAGTATTTCAACAGACCGACGTGACAAATTAGAACGCGCAGCAAACACAGAGGTCCTATCAAATACACTTCAGTTCACTAATGAAGCCAGAGAGATGGGTGTGATTGCTGCCATGAGAGATGGCTTTGGTTTCATCAAGTGTGTGGATCGTGATGCTCGTATGTTCTTCCACTTCAGTGAAATTCTGGATGGGAACCAGCTCCACATTGCAGACGAAGTAGAATTTACTGTGGTTCCTGATATGCTCTCTGCCCAAAGAAATCATGCTATTAGGATTAAAAAACTTCCCAAGGGCACAGTTTCATTCCATTCCCATTCAGATCATCGTTTTCTGGGCACTGCAGAAAAAGAAGCCACTTTTTCCAATCCTAAAAACCACAAGAATAAAGGCAAAGACAAGGAGGCAGAAGATGGCATTATTGCCTGTGATGACTGTGGGGTGAAACTGACTATTGCTTTTCAAGCCAAGGATGTGGAAGGATCTACTTCTCCTCAAATGGGAGATAAGGTTGAATTTAGTATTAATGACAAACAGAGGCCTGGACAGCAGATTGCAACTTGTGTGAGACTTTTAGGTCGTAATTCTAACTCTAAAAGGCTCTTGGGTTATGTGGCAACTCTGAAAGATAATTTTGGATTTATTGAAACAGCTAATCATGATGAGGAAATATTTTTCCATTATAGTGAGTTCTCTGGTGATGTTGATGGCCTGGAACTGGGAGATATGGTTGAATACAGCTTGTCCAAAGGCAAAGGCAATAAAGTCAGTGCTGAGAAAGTAAACAAAACTCACTCAGTGAGTGGCATTACTGAGGAAGCTAATCCCTCCATCTACTCTGGTAAAGTCATTTGTCCTCTGAGGGGTGTTGACCCAACACAGAGTGAGTACCAAGGAATGATTGAGACTGCGGAGGAGGGGGATATGAAAGGTGAAGTGTATCCATTCGGCATAGTTGGGATGGCCAACAAAGGGGATTGCCTGCAGAAAGAGGAGAGTGTCAAGTTCCAGTTGTGTGTCCTTGGCCAAAATGCACAAACCATGGCCTACAATCTCACTCCCCTTCGTAGGGCCACTGTGGAGTGTGTGAAAGATCAGTTTGGCTTTATGAACTATGAAGTAGGAGATAGCAAGAAACTCTTTTTCCATGTGAAAGAAGTTCAGGATGGCATTGAGCTACAGGCAGGAAATGAGGTGGAGTTCTCAGTGATTCTTAATCAGCGCACTGGGAAATGCAGTGCCTGTAATGTTTGGCGAGTCTGTGAAGGCCCCAAAGATGTTGCAGCTCCTCGACCTGATGGATTGGTCAATCGCTTGAAGAATATCACCTTGGATGATGTCAGTGCTCCTCGACTAATGGTTCTTCATCAGCCAAGGGGACCAGATAACTCAATGGGATTTGGTGCAGAAAGAAAGATCCATCAAGCTGCTGTCATTGACTAACCACACCCACAAAGCACATCATTAATCCACTATGGTCAAGTTGGGGGGATTCTGGTGAAGGGTTCTGAATATCTTTCTCTTCATCCCTCCCAAAATCTGGAATACTTATTCTATTGAGCTGTTACACCAGTTTTAACACCTTCCTCGTGTTATGTTTAAAATAAATAAATAAATTTAAGAAACCATTTTAAAATTATGCACAGTTGCAGCCTGGGAAACTTAAGGTGGCGCCTTATAGTATCAATTTAGGAGCTTTATTTGGTGAATTTAATGCAACTGGTAATTGCAAATTCCACTTCGCCCGTGTAAATGAACAATACAGACTATCTTCTCTTT